>NC_135335.1:25515992-25870523 GCF_023851605.1 Tamandua tetradactyla
TTAAATAATTAGTAAAATTTATGAATCTATTTTAAATCACATATTGACTTTTATGCTAGAGTTCTTTTTCATATTATTTATTTTATGATTAATAATTAATCATATTAATTATTTTATTAAGTGGTTGAACCTAGGGATTGTAGTATACATTCTTAACTTTTCAATATCCACTTACATGTAATATTGTACTACTTCGCATAAGATAGAGAAACATTGCATTGTACAGATCTGTAACCCCATGCTTTGTTTTATAATTATATATATTACATTTCATTCATTATAAATCCTATGTGATAATATCATAAACTTTGGCTTAAACAGGCTTATAATCTATAGAGAAATTAAAAGAAAAAAACAGGAAATTTTGACTTTTTTATTTACTCTGATATTTACCATTCCTGATGCTCTTCACTTTTTCTAGATCTGAGTTTCCATCTAGTATATTTTCCTGCAGTTTAAAGAACTGCTTTTTATATTTCTTATAATGTGAGTCTGTTGGCAAGAGATTATCTTAATTTCTTTTATCTGGATATAACTTTATATCTCTTTTATTGTTAAGGCATTTTGATATATAATTCTGGGTTGATAGGTTTTTTTCATTGAGTGCTTTAAAAACATTGGTCTCCACTCTTCAGCCTCCATGATTTCTTAGAAGTCAACTTCCCTTTGGTATTATTATTTCTCTCCTGAGATTGCCTAGTTTGTCATTCATTGATGGCATATTGTTAAACTATATGAGGATGAGTGTAATAATCTCTTTAACATCACTGTCTGCTAGTTCCACTGTCAGTATCTACTTGTAACCAGTTTTATTTTATTTTATTTTCTCTTGAGAATGTGCCCATTTTCTTCATATACAGGTAATTTTGGAGCTGCTCATGGACACTATGAATGCTAAATTGTGAAGATTCTGTATTTTGCTATTATTCACCAGTAAGCATTATTCCATTTATTTAAGCTGACAGGTTATTTTTTGCTGGACTTTATGGCCCATTCTGCTTTTTAAGAGGCAGCCCTGATTGGATTCAGATATTTTGTTTTAGCTGAACTTCTTTGAGTATTCTGTGCATGTGTGACTCAGATATATGACAGAGATATGAGTAGAAAAGAATGTACAGATCCCCTATATGGTTCTTTCCCTTTGGATTTCTCCCACTTTCTTCAACACATTTTTCATCCTTCCATTTTGTGATTCCCTTTGTCCAGGAGACAGTGTTTTCTCTAGTGGCACCATCACCACCTCTGCTTACTCTTCCTAGACTTCACTTAGCTCAGATGATAAACTTTGAGGATGGGCCCTTAATTCCTACAACTACCCTCCTTCTTTTCTTGTTTCTTCTGAATTTATACTCCCTATTAGCATCTGTCTGCTTCTGTTCACTCTCAAATACATTCCAGAGTTGTCCTTTTGTGTTATATCTAGTCTTTATAGTTTTTTTTTGGGGGGGGGATTCTCTGTTAGAACCTTATGTTGTTATTGCTAGAAGGGAAATGGAATTTTTTTGAATTTTTAGATATGTAATACTTTTTTCTTTTGCTCCCCATTCATATCCACATATAGAACACCAGTACCTAAGTGTACAATTATTTTAGATGAATAATACATAAAATTCTAAATGAAAAAAACATGATATTGTTTGGGTTACTAATATTCATGAGTAAAGGTTTTATGGTCTTGATGCCATTTTAATAGAAATTTACTTAGGGTTAGTTTTAATGATGAAATAAGCTTAGGAAATAGATTAATTATTTTCCAAATACAGATAGAAACTTAAAATGTACAATTTTTAATGGTGGCCTGTTTAAAAGGGCTACTGGACAAAGGCCATGGTTTCTTATGCCTGATATGCTCAATAACCAATTCCTGAGACATTGAGTTTCAAAGGGAGAAAGAGTTTATATACTAGCACATAGTAGAAGAGCGACGGCCTAGAGGCCCAAAATCTGCCTCCCTGAACTGCCGTACTTTGGATAGTTTTATTAGAGAAAAAATGAGCAGGGCTGAAGATAATGAGCATGTTGGCCCCAGATGATGTAATTAGAGGTGATCTAATTATTGAGCATGCACAGATTGATTACATGCTTAGTCACAGAATGCATGAAAGAAATTGTGGAATGAGGTATTCATGACTTGTAGGTTAAAGTCTAAGGCAAAGTCTAAGTCTAAAGTGCATCTCCAGCCTACTTTGGTTAGATCCAGTCTCTCTCATCTAGATAACTTTGGGATTGGGGGTGGGTTAGTTCTGGGCAGACCCAAGACCCTTCATTAATAAACATGAGGTTGTCTTTAGAGATTATAAGACTCTAAAATTGAAAAACTGGATAACTGGGTACAAATGAAGGTTAGTCATGAGGTTTTTACAATCACAGAGACAGAAGATAAGGGCTATACAATCATTATCAGAGATCAAGCAGCTGGATTACAATTTAGAGATTTCAAGAATTTCCCTCTTCTACTTCGATATACCAAAAAGAAAAAAGAATATCTATATAATGATTCAATAATCAAAATCATCCTTTAAATCCTGATTGCTTGGTTTCAAAAGGATTCCATGATTAGCAGTTACTCTATGTAAGCAGCTGGTGAACTACAACTCACTGGCTAAATTATGCCCATTAACTATACAACCCTCAAACTAATAATTCTTTTTTACATTTTAAAATATTCATTACAAAAATGTAAACTATGAAACAAAGAATGTAGGTGGCCTACACAACCTAACATATTTACTCTGTTCATTTACAGAAAAAGTTTGCCAACTTCTGCTTTGCACCATAAACCAAGTTTATATAATACATTAAATTAAGATTATTCAAATATACAATAGATTCATATAGCTAAAAATAAGATACATTATGATTATAAACAAAAAAAGAAAAATCAATAAAGCCATAAACTGATTTTTTTAAAATATCATAAAGATTAATAAATATCTAGTCAGACCAAAAAGAAGAGAGAAGTCACAAATTATGAACATCAAGAATGAAAGATAGGACAGCATTATAGTCTCTATGGGCATTAAAGAATAATAAAAGAATATTATAACATTTTACTATCCATAAATTTAACATGCTTAATAAATGGACAGATTCCTTGAACTCCACAGATTACCAAAAGCTCTCTTAAGAAGAATAGATATTCTAAATAGTACTATAACTGATAAACAAATTGTATTTCTAATTAAAAACTTTCAAACAGCAAAAACAAAAGCAGTAATAAAACAATACAAAAACTATTAACTATACACCCAGGTGGCTTCATTGGAAAATTTTACATATTTGAGGATGAAATAAAATGAATTCCATACATCCTCTTTCACAAAATTGAAGAAGCACTTCCTAACACATATTATGAGACCAACATTATCCTTATAACATAACCAGACAAAGATATTAGAGAAAACAATATTGAGATTAATCCCTCATTTATATAGAAGCAGAAGTCCTCTATAAATATTAGCAAATGAACCAAGAAATATATAAAAGGATAATAAATCATGATCAAATGGGATTTATTCCAGAAATAGCAAGACTGGTTCAACAATTTAAAATTAGTCATTATAATTCACCAATTCTAAAGAAAGGTGAACTACAGAGGAATCAATCCAATAGGTGGAGAAAAATATGTGAGAAAATTCAACATCCATTCTTGGTGAAAACTCTGCAAAATAGATATTTACAGAACTTCCTCAACCTGATAAAAGAGCATCTTCAAAAACATACAGCTAGCATAATACTTAATGGGTGAAAGACTGATGCTTTCCCTAAAGGATTGTGAACAAAGCAGAGGTATTTGCTTTTATCACTTCTATTCAATATCACAATGAATCCCATTGCCAGTGCAATAAGGGAAGAAAAAAATATTTGGACATAAAACCATCTCTATTTGCAGATAGCATCATTGTTCATACAGATAGATAGAGAAGCTAGCATCATTAGTAAATGAGTTTGGCAAGGTTGTGAAATACAAGATAAAGTGAGAAAAATCTATTGTTAAATTTTAATACTCTGGCAATAAACAAATGGAAATAGAAATTTTAAAAAATACATACAATTCATAATAGTAATAGAATCTGAAACCATTAAACTTTCTTGGCATAAATCTGATAAAATAGATGCAGAACCCCATGTGCTAAAAAGTACAATACACCTATGAAAGGAATCAAATTAGACCCAAATAACTGGAGAATTATATTGTAGTCAAGGATTGTAAGATTCAATATTAGCAAGTTGTTATTAAGATGTTGATTCTTTACAAATTAATACATAAATTCAATTCAATCCCAATCAAAATCTCAGAGGATTTCTTATAAAGATCAAAAGGAGATTCTAATATTTTTATGAAAAGATAAAAGAATTAGAGTACACAAAACAATTTTGGAATAGAAGAAAAAAGTTGTAGTCACACTATCTGATTTCAAGACTTAAAATACAGCTGTAATAATCAAAACATTATGAATTGGTGAAAGGTTAAACACATAGGTGAACAGTGTACAATAAGAGAGACCAAAATTAGATTCATATAAATATGGTGACTTGATTTCCTTATTTTAAATTTAAAATTTTAATGTCAAGATGGAGATGATATAATTTTAACATTGTTTTAATCAAGTAATGTAACTGTTTGAGAAACAGGATATTTTTAAGACATTTGAATAGAACAAAGTGAAGGATTACTCTATTAGGATAGCCTCTGTGAATAAAATTCAGGTTATGTGAATTTGAATTTCATTAAAGTTTGGCACTAGACTGAACAGTGGTCTAAACCAAAGTTTTCTCTTAATGTTTAGAAGCCTGAACATTTTTTCCTTCAGATTAAGAGAAAAGCTCTATTAACAGAACCCCATTAACTTGACCTTGATTATTTTGTGGTGCAGCTGAGTTTAAGCCATCAGCATCTCCTATAGAATTTCAGATGATGAAAGAGAATTGGCATTACAGCTAAGAATTTAAAACTTAGGTGAGATGTCAATTGCAAGAATTTATCTTTGGTGTTACAAAGCACATTTCTTCCAGGTTCAGCCCCACTCTAGTCTCACTGTATTCTATCTGAAGTCCTCTGGGGACCAATTCTTATTTCTCCAGTAGTGTTGTTAAGTTTCAATTCCTTGAAATATCAAACTACCAGGGTTTTATTCAATTAATTGTTTGTATAATTTCAATGTGAAAATCTTTTACATATATTTGTTATTTCTCATTAAAATCTGTGAGGTGTTTCCCAAAGGATTAAGAGTCAAGAGAGGTGAATGTTAGAAACTAGTGCCCCAGACATCAAATAACGCCCATGGATCCTTGATTCCCATAACATACTTTTAATGGGAAGAGTTAAATGTTATGAAAAAGATGATTACTAAGATATAGTCAGAACCCATACCAATTGAGTTTAGCTAATTGGGCAAGTGATTCACAAGGAAGTTATCAACTCATATATGTCCAAATCTAAAGCATTGGATGGGCTGGGTCAGGCCCTGGTCACCTGCACCCAGTAACCATGATCACAGATTTCTCAGGTACCTGACTATATTTTTAAAAACATCCCAAGTCTTACACCAAAATATAGACTCTGACTTAAAAGTGGACTTTTAACTTTGTTTTTTAAAAATGAGACATTTTTGGGGAAAAAATCAAGTTTAAGACATAGTAACATTAATTTTGTCACGATAGGAACTAAAATCTAAAAAAGCTCAACTATGTCCAAATGTAAAAGGCATTAAAAAACAAAGCATATTATTAAAAAACACAGTGAACAAAAGATGCAATATGTCTCAACATCTTGAATTACAATCTAAATCATAAAGGTTAAAAACTGAAAAATTGGGTGGGGCACAGTGGCTCAGCAGGACCATGGTGCCATGCCAGAGGACCCAAGTTTGATTCCCGGTGCCTTCACATGTAAAAAATTTAAAAAATTAAAAAAATAAATTGAAAAATTATGCTCAGATTTTGCTAGGGATTATATTAAGTGCACTTTTTCCAGCTTCCTCCCAATAAAATAATAGAGTTAGTGATTTCATCATACTCCAAAGTTTGAGAGATTTCTCTCAGTACAGAGCAATAACTATTTACACATAAAATGCTTATTTGTTAATGTAATGATTTTCCTTACTCTTCCAATGTACAATGCACATAATTTCACCAACTACAATTTGGGGCAAGTGTACATAAACTGAAAACAAAACAAAAACATTCCAGTTTGAAAACATGCTCTTGAAATTATTAATAGGGCACTCAGGTCATTTTTACTTTTCAATAAGTAAAAGCATTGCACTTTCATTTGCTTTCAGTCCACTTCAGCATGGGAAAAATGTACATTACCATATGATAATTTGTGAGACTGGAAAGAAAAATTAAAATGTACTGTATTTCTGAATCCCTGGATAAAGTCATTAATTACAAATAATTTTAGTAATTTTACTTTCTGCTAAAGACCTTTTTATAGTCTCAGCATCTAACAATACTAATAGGCCCCAAGAATTCAGGTTAAATGATGGTGCAACTTATTTCACCATCATTTCAGCTTAAGTCAAATATCTGAAGAATGACCAGAAACAAATCTTTGTTAGAAGTATATAAATATGATCCATAATGTGCCCACCACTAGTTTTTCAGAAAAAACATGCTATGAATATGCAAACTACATTTGCCCACTGATGTGCATGGACTCCCTAAATGTCTCATTGGGCATAATTAAAGACCACTCACAGTAAAATATTTTTAGTATAAAGTATAGCATGATGTTAAACCATTTTAGCTTTTGTACATACATGCTGCACTTCTGGCTTATAATGTAGAAAAATTTGCAGTATTACTGTTATGCTAGCTTGCATCCATTACTTTAAATAGCATCAATGTCAATGTCATTTTCTTTGTTGTCAGACTTCACAGTCTCAACTTTAGGTAGACTGATAGTCTGCAAATATACTACCTCAATGTTTTCATCATCTTCATTTTCACCATCTGAAGATTCCTCCTCTGCTTCCTCCAATTATTTTATAAATGGTTCTGCTTTGACATAAATCTCTTTGGCAATTTCCTTTGAGACATACTTCTTAGGGGCCTTTTCTAACTCACTGGTGATTACCTCTTCTTCCAAATGATCTGTGTCATTCATCTATTTCAAGATATGTAAAATCTTGGAGATGAACTGAGCTTGATACATGGCTATCACACACTCCAACCCATGAAGGTACTGTGGAGTCATTTTGTTGTGATAATAAAATTGGAAGAAATGGAGCCTGTATTTCTAAATTTGCTCCCTAATCTTCTCATTAAAAAGAACTTCAATTCAAACAAAAGAGCCCATGGCTTTTACATTGAAATTTTCTTCTTCAGCACCAGTTTCTTTTTCAGATGAGTTTTTCTTAACAAAATCAAACAGGGACACCCACTTTTCAACAGCCCTTTCCATCACTGAGTGTTAATATTTTTGCATGGTCACTGATTTTATCAATTCTGTGCCTTTGAGTGCCTGGATGGTTTCTTTCCCCAGCCATCTCCTCTTCTACCATAGCATGTGGAGGAAGACTGGTTTCATCTGGTGGCAGTGGTGCTGGTGTCTCACTGCTGGATACGGAGCTATTTTCTTTGTCTTTGCCCTTCCTAATTTTCTTTTCCTTTTCTTTTTTCTTGTATTGACATCACTATTCTCAGATGGGTTTTTAAGAATGAATGTGCAAAGTTTATGATGTGCATCAAATATGCCTTGATAGCCAAGCTTTACAACAATTTCTTATTATTTGATTCTTTGCATTGACATGCAAACCTGTTTCAGGAGTCTCATACTCAGGACAGAGAACACATTTTTTAACAAGTCCATTCCTCGACTCATGAGATCCATTGACAATGTACTGTTATTTTTAACACTGAAATGGGCCTTTGATCAAAGGTTAAAACCGAAATATTTGGTGGGAATATGTTGAAGGCCCATTAAGTGTTTCTGCAAGGTCAATCATATTGACCATAACTGTCCTGATTTGGTATTCTTTTTCTTCAATCTTGGCAGTCAGACAGGACATCTTGTAATGATAGAACTAGTCTGACAGACTGCAGTTGATGTTGACACAGATTTTGGCTTATGTGTTAGTTCTATAGAGAAAGAAAATCAAAAGGGAACACTCACAAATATAAAATTTATAAAAGTATCTCACATGACTGTGGGAATGCAGAGTCCAAAATGCACAGGACAGGCTGTGAAGCCAATGATTCTGATGGAGAGTCTGGATGAACTCCACTGGAGAGACTCACCAGCCAAAGCAGGAAGAGAGCCTGTCTCTTCTGAATCCTCCTTAAAAGGCTTCCAGTGACTAGATTGAGCATCACTCATTGCAGAAGACACTCACCCTGGCTGATTACAAATGGAATCAGCTGTGGCTGCAGCTGACATGATCATGATTTAATTCTATGAAGTGTCCCCATTGCAACAGTCAGGACAGCACAGGTACCACCACTTGGCCAAGTTGACACATGAACCTGACCATGACAGCTTACTAGTGGCTTTATCAATAAGATGAAGAGATCTTTGTTAACAACTTTTTGGTATTTTCTGTCTGAAAAAGAAGGATAACATGAACAATTGCAGGAGTTATTGGTCTTTGACATGAAGAGATCTTTGATAACAACTTTTTGGTATTTTCTGTCTGAAAAAGAAGGATAACATGAACAATTGCAAGAGTTATTGGTCTTTGACATGAAAAAATATTTACCACTGAGGTTGTGTGTGCTTCTTGATTGCATACTGTTTTCCCAGTAGAGGTATCAATGGCTGTGCAATGGCTCATTTTTCTCAAATAAAGACATAAATCTAATGCTGCTCACTGGGGACTGGGATGAAGTGAGGCATCATATAGACCAGACCCCAAGGCAGAGGTAGTGGAAGAGGAGGAGGAGGCAGAGTTGCACTGGAGGAGTGGCCAGACCAGGTGCCTGACAACAGTGGGAAGGGGCTGTCCCTGGTCATCTGGGGTCCACACCCATCTGTTCCTGAGACTGGCAATCTCTGGAATGTTCTTGCTCTATTTCATTGAATTGATTTCTGACAAAAGTTTAAATGCAATTTGATAAAGAAAGGAAAGCCTTTCCAACAAATGGTGCTGGTAATATCAGACATCCAAATGCAAATATGGACATCAACTCATACCTTGAAATTGATAAAAATTCAAAAAGAATCATAGGTCTTAATTTGAAACCGAAAATTATAAAACTTTTAAGAGAAAATCTTTGTTATCTTGAGTTAAGGGTTTCTTAGATACAATGTCAAAAGTATAGTCCATTAAAAAATTCAAATGAATACACTGACTTTGATGAAAAGTATGAACTTTTGTTCTTTGAAATATACTGTTAAGAAAACAAATAGATAGGACATAGTCTGAGAGAAAACATTTGCAACACACATATCTGACAGAGGACTTGAATCCACACTATACAAAGAGTTCTCAAACTCCTATAATAAGAAAACAAACAATCCAATTAAAAGTTGGTAAATGGACTTCCGGAGAAGATGACGGCTTAGTAAGACGCGCGGATCTTAGTTTCTCCTCCAGAACAGCTACTAGGGGAGTAGAAACGATACAGAACAGCTCCCAAAGCCATGACAGAGATAAAAAAAGACAGCGTACAACATCCTGGAATGGCTGGCTGGCTGAGAGAACCCGCTCTGGTGAGATCGCCGAGGGGCGCGGGCTTCACCGGGCGGGGCGGCAAGCGGCCGGAGTCACTCCCTTCCTCCTTCCCAGGCTGGCTGGAAGAATTGGACAGGCGGTCCCCTCAAACCGCGGAGGCTGGCACCAGATCACGCGCGGGCCCCGGACCAACTGAGAGAATTGGATCGGAAATCCCCAGGCCGCGGAGAATGGTGACGGGGGGGCCTTCCAAACCCGTGACTCCTCGGGAATGGTGCACTCTCCCGGGCGGGCCGCTGCGGCTGGTGCCCTCCTGCCATAAACATAGGTTGAAAGTGAAAGGTTGGGAAAAGATATTTCATGCAAATAACAATCAGAAAATAGCAGGAGTGGCTATACTAATATTCAACAAGTTAGACTTCAAATGTAAAACAGTTAAAAGAGACAAAGAAGGACACTATATACTAATAAAAGGAACAATTAAACAAGAAGACATAACAATCATAAATATTTACGCACCGAACCAGAATGCCCCAAAATACGTGAGGAATACACTGCAAACACTGAAAAGGGAAATAGACACATATACCATAATAGTTGGAGACTTCAATTCCCCACTCTCATCAATGGACAGAACATATAGACAGAGGATCAATAAAGAAATAGAGAATCTGAATATTACTATAAATGAGCTAGACTTAACAGACATTTATAGGACATTACATCCCACAACAGCAGGATACACCTTTTTCTCAAGTGCTCATGGATCATTCTCAAAGATAGACCATATGCTGGGTCACAAAGCAAGTCTTAACAAATTTAAAAAGATTGAAATCATACACAACACTTTCTCGGATCATAAAGGAATGAAGTTGGAAATCAATAATAAGCAGAGTGCCAGAAAATTCACAAATACATGGAGGCTCAACAACACACTCTTAAACAACGAGTGGGTCAAAGAAGAAATTGCAAGAGAAATTAGTAAATACCTCGAGGTGAATGAAAATGAAAACACAACATATCAAAACTTATGGGATGCAGCAAAGGCAGTGATAAGAGGAAAATTTATTGCCCTAAATGCCTATATCAGAAAAGAAGAAAAGGCAAAAATGCAGGAATTAACTGTTCAATTGGAAGAACTGCAGAAAGAAGAGCAAACTAATCCCAAAGCAAGCAAAAGGAAAGAAATAACAAAGATCAGAGCAGAAACAAATGAAATTGAAAACATGAAAACAATAGAGAAAATCAATAAGACCAGAATTTGGTTCTATGAGAAAATCAATAAGATTGATGGACCCTTAGCAAGATTGACAAAAAGAAGAAGAGAGAGGATGCAAATAAATAAGATCAGAAATGGAAGAGGAGACATAACTACCGACCTCACAGAAATAAAGGAGGTAATAACAGGATACTATGAACAACTTTACGCTAATAAATACAACAATCTAGATGAAATGGACGGGTTCCTGGAAAGACATGAACAACTAACTTTGACTCAAGAAGACATAGATGACCTCAACAAACCAATCACAAGTAAAGAAATTGAATCAGTCATTCAAAAGCTTCCTAAAAAGAAAAGTCCAGGACCAGATGGCTTCACATGTGAATTCTACCAAACATTCCAGAAAGAATTAGTACCAACTCTCTTCAAACTCTTCAAAAAAATCGAAGTGGAGGGAAAACTACCTAATTCATTCTATGAAGCCAACATCACCCTCATACCAAAACCAGGCAAAGATATTACAAAAAAAGAAAACTATAGGCCAATCTCTCTAATGAATATAGATGCAAAAATCCTCAATAAAATTCTAGCAAATTGTATCCAACAACACATTAAAAGAATTATACATCATGACCAAGTAGGATTCATCCCATGTATGCAAGGATGGTTCAACATAAGAAAATCAATTAATGTAATACACCATATCAACAAATCAAAGCAGAAAAATCACATGATCATCTCAATCGATGCAGAGAAGGCACTTGACAAGATTCAACATCCTTTCCTGTTTAAAACACTTCAAAAGATAGGAATACAAGGGAACTTCCTTAAAATGATAGAGGGAATATATGAAAAACCCACAGCTAATATCATCCTCAATGGGGAAAAATTGAAAACTTTCCTCCTAAGATCAGGAACAAGACAAGGATATCCACTATCACCACTATTATTCAACATTGTGTTGGAGGTTCTAGCCAGAGCAATTAGACAAGAAAAAGAAATACAAGGCATCAAAATTGGAAAGGAAGAAGTAAAACTATCACTGTTTGCAGATGATATGATACTATACGTCGAAAACCCGTAAAAATCCACAACAAAACTACTAGAGCTAATAAATGAGTACAGCAAAGTAGCAGGTTACAAGATCAACATTCAAAAATCTGTAGCATTTCTATACACTAGTAATGAACAAGCTGAGGGGGACATCAAGAAACGAATCCCATTTACAATTGCAACTAAAGAATGAAATACCTAGGAATAAATTTAACTAAAGAGACAAAAAACCTACATAAAGAAAACTACAAAAAACTGCTAAAAGAAATCACAGAAGACCTAAATAGATGGAAGGGCATACCATGTTCATGGATTGGAAGACTAAATATAGTTAAGATGTCAATCCTACCTAAATTGATCTACAGATTCAATGCAATATCAATCAAAATCCCAACAACTTATTTTTCAGAAATAGAAAAACCAATAGGCAAATTCATTTGGAAGGGCAGGGTGCCCCGAATTGCGAAAAACATCTTGAGGAAAAAAAACGAAGCTAGAGGTCTCATGCTGCCTGACTTTAAGGCATATTATGAAGCCACAGTGGTCAAAACAGCATGGTATTGGCATAAAGATAGATATATCGACCAATGGAATCGAATAGAGTGCTCAGATATAGACCCTCTCATCTATGGACATTTGATCTTTGATAAGGCAGTCAAGCCAACTCACCTGGGGCAGAACAGTCTCTTCAATAAATGGTGCCTGGAGAACTGGATATCCATATGCAAAAGAATGAAAGAAGACCCATCTCTCACACCCTATACAAAAGTTAACTCAAAATGGATCAAAGATCTAAACATTAGGTCTAAGACCATAAAACAGTTAGAGGAAAATGTTGGGAGATATCTTATGGATCTTACAACTGGAGGCGGTTTTATGGACCTTAAACCTAAAGCAAGAGCACTGAAGAAGGAAATAAATAAATGGGAGCTCCTCAAAATTAAACACTTTTGTGCATCAAAGAACTTCATCAAGAAAGTAGAAAGACAGCCTACACAATGGGAGACAATATTTGAAAATGACATATCAGATAAAGGTCTAGTATCCAGAATTTATGAAGAGATTGTTCAACTCAACAACAAAAAGACAGCCAACCCAATTACAAAATGGGAAAAAGACTTGAACAGACACCTCTCAGAAGAGGAAATAGAAATGGCCAAAAGGCACATGAAGAGATGCTCAATGTCCCTGGCCATTAGAGAAATGCAACTCAAACCACAATGAGATATCATCTCACACCCACCAGAATGGCCATTATCAACAAAACAAAATGACAAGTGCTGGAGAGGATGCGGTGAAAGAGGCACACTTATCCACTGTTGGTGGGAATGTCAAATGGTGCAACCACTGTGGAAGGCAGTTTGGCGGTTCCTCAAAAAGCTGAATATAGAATTGCCATATGACCCAGCAATACCATTGCTGGGAATCTACTCAAAGGAATTAAGGGCAAAAACTCAAACGGACATTTGCACACCAATGTTTATAGCAGCGTTATTTACAATTGCAAAGAGATGGAAACAGCCAAAATGTCCATCAACAGAAGAATGGCTAAACAAACTGTGGTATATACATACGATGGAATACTATGCAGCTTTAAGACAGGATAAACTTATTAACATGGATGGACCTAGGGAACATTATGCTGAGTGAGTCTAGCCAAAAACTAAAAGACAAATACTGTATGGTCCCAATGATGTGAATCGACATTCGAGAATAAACTTGGAATATGTCATTGGTAACAGAGTCCAGCATGAGTTAGAAACAGGGTAAGATAATGGGTAATTGGAGCGGAAGGGATACAGACTGTGCAACAGGACTAGATACAAAAACTCAAAAATGGACAGCACAATAATACCTAATTGTAAAGTAATCTTGTTTAAACACTTAATGAAGCTGCATCTGAGCTATAGGTTTTTGTTTTGTTTTGTTTTCTTTTCTTTTTACTATTATTACTTTTATTTTTTCTCTATATTAACATTCTATATCTTTTTCTGTTGTGTTGCTAGTTCTTCTAAACCGATGCAAATGTACTAAGAAACGATGATCATGCATCTATGTGATGATGTTAAGAATTACTGATTGCATATGTAGAATGGTATGATTTCTAAATGTTGGGTTAATTTTTTTTCTGTTAATTAATAAAAAAAAAAGAATTCCAAAAAAAAAAAGATTGTCAAAACTGCAGGGTGTTAAAAATAGATGGTAATTAATATTTTAAAACTTTAACTTGTGTGTGAGACTAAAGCAAAAAATATTTATTTGGTACAAAATGTGTATTTTGACTGGTGCATTTCTTAATATAGCTTATGTAGACAGCTTAACTGAACACCATAAGTACATGGAAACTTGAGTAGAGCATGAGATTTTGTACATTTGTCCAGACTGATGCCCTGATAATCCCAGAGTGATTTGAACAGTGAATAGAGTAATATTTGCAAAGTCACCTTGGGGGAATGGTGAGAAAGGGGAAAACTTCAACTTCCCCAAGTGGAAAATTCTTGATATTCTCACAAGCAGTGTGGACAACCAAAGCAATAGTCTGAGCCCCCAGTTTTGGGGTTTGTTCATATGAAACTTAACCCTGCAAAGGATAGGGTAAACCTACTTTAAATCAGGCCTAAGGGTCACCCCAAGAGAACCTCTTTTGTTGCTCAGATGTGGCCTCTCTCTCTCTCAGCCAACACGACAAGCAAACTCACTGCCCTCCCCCTCTTTACATGGGACATGACTCCCAGGGGTGTGGACCTTCCTGGAAACATGGGACAGAAATTCTAGAATGAGCTGGGACTCAGCACCAAGGGATTGAGAAAACCTTCTTGACCAAAAGGGGGAAGAGTGAAATGAGACAAAATAAAGGGTCAATGACTGAGAGATTCCAAACAGAGTTGAGAGGTTATCCTGGAGGTTATTCTTATGCATTAAACAGGATATCACCTTTTTAGTTTAGGTGTAATGGAGAGGCTGGAAGGAACTGCTTTTAAAATGTAGAGCAGTGTTCCAGTAGCCATGTTTCTCGAAGATGATTGTATAATGATATGGCTTTTGCAATGTGACTGTGTGATTCTGAAAACCTTGTGTCTGATGCTTCTTTTATCTACCTTATGGACAGATGAGTAAAACATATGGTTTAAAAATAAATAAATAATAGAGGGAACAAATGTTAAAATAAATTTAGTAGATTGAAATGCTAGTGATCAATGAAAGGGAGTGGTAAGGGGTGTGTATGATTTTTTCTGTTTTTTTATTTCTTTCTCTGAATTGATGCAAATATTCTAAGAAATGATCATGATGATGAATATACAACTATGTGATGATATTGTGAATTGCTGATTATATAGGTTGATTGGAATGATCATATGTTACTAATGTTTGTGTTTGTATGTTGGTATGTTTAATAAATAAAATTTAAAAAAAACAGCCCTTAAGTTTATAAAACATCCTGCATCTTCCACAAATCTTGTTGAAGTTATTGTCCATCATGTTATTCAGTAACCCTTTTAGAAGGAACCATTGGAGAGCCAATATGGCACAGACACTGGAGTGAGCATACCTGCATTTGAGTGGCTGGTTAAGCATACTGGGGCTCTGATCCCCAGTTTCTTAACATATAAATTGGGAAAATAATACCTAATCTATAGAGTTGCTTTGTAAATTATATGAGATAATGGATATTCAACCTTTCATAGAGTGTGAGGCCCATAGACCTGAAAAGGGGGTAGTCATTACTATTATTTATGTGTCATTAGGAGTTCAGTTGCAGGAAACAGAAATCCACTCTAGTAAATTAAGCAGAAAGGGAGGTAATACTGGGAACTGAGGGGGCTCTAGGCTGCTTCTCAGGAGTGACTCCCAGAGCCATGCAGCAGAAGCAGCCCCCAGGGGAGCCACATCAGGAAGGCAGAGAACTGTTGACCTCAAGGTCAGAGCTAGTGGATCCATTCAAGGTTCAAAACACCACTGTGACTGCTGAAACTGCCTCTTATGCTTCTGAAGCTATTGACTAGACAATGGAACACTGTTGTAGAAACAGCTCCTGCTTCTGATGCTGTGTGATATTAAGCAGGCTGCTTAATTTGTTGGAGCTCAGTTTTCCCATTTGGAAAATGGAAATACACAATGCTGTGAAGGGAGAAAAATGAGACTATACGCAAATGCGCTCTAGAAACTGTGCTCCCATAAAACTATGAACGTCTCTTGGGGAGGATAGTGGGCTGAATTATGCCCTCGCTCCTCCCACCCCAAAAGACATGTTCTTATCCTAATCCCCACTACCTGTGAATGGGATCTTACTTAGAAGAAGAGAGTTTGCAGAAGTAATTAAGTTAAGGATCTCAACATATGATCATCTTGGGTTATCTGGGTGGGTCCTCAATCCAATGACAAGTGTCCTTATAATAGACAGAACAGGAGAAGATACACTTGTAAAAGAGAAGGCCATATGAAGACGGAGGCAGCCAAAGCTAAGGAACACTTGGAGCCACCAGAAGTTGGAAGCGACAAAGAACTCTCCTGTAGTTTACAGCAAGTTCCTGTGAACACCTTGATTTGAGAGTTTTGGCTTACAGAATGTGAGTGGATAAATTTCTGTTTTAAATTTATTATGGCAGTCACAGGAAATTAATGGATGGAGGGAGGGAGGGCACTATGCCCCTACCTGAACCCCCTGGGTCTAGGATGGTGACTGCCATGAGTCACACATCCTCAAAAGATGCCTAAGTGAAACAAACACAGAATATATGGCATTTTTAAATGATATTGGGAAATTTTTTTAAGGGAAGAAACTGCTTTTCACAGTATCTAGTCCAATGCCTGGACAAAAGGTGCTCCATACCTTTGGGCTAATTAATGGGTGAATAATTAAAAGAATAAACAAACAATGTAAAAGGAGGTACATTTCTTATTAACCACTTGTTTTAGTTCCTAAGCCCCTGGAATGCAATATACAAGAAACGGAATGGCTTTTTAAAAGGGGGAATTTATTAAGTTGCAAGGTTACAGTTCTAAGGCTATGAAAATGTTCAACTTAAGGCAAGGCTATGAAAATGTCCAAATTAAGCCATCCAGGAAAAGATACTTTGGCTCAAGAAGGTCAGTGATGCTTGAGGTTTCTTACTCAGCTGGAAAGGCACATGGTGACATCTGCTAGTTTTCTCTCCAGGCTTCTCCAATGGCTTCTCCAGGGCTCTGTCTCTTCTGTTGGCTCTAAACTTTTTCCAAAATGGTTCCCTCTTAAAGGACTCCAGTAAGCAACCCCCCCTTGAATGAGTGGAGACACATCTCCATGGAAACCATCTAATCAGAAGGTACCACCCACAACTGTGTGGGCCACATCTCCATGGAAACCATAAAAAGATTCCACCCAGCAATATTGAATGAGAATTAAAAGACATGGCTTTTCTGGGGTGCACAACAGATTCAAACCGGCACAGCACTTATAGAAGAGAAGGGAGGAACCACAGCCTTTTCAAGTCTCTTGTGAGCTCTGATTTCTTTAGCCAAGGAGCCCATGACCATGTCAAAGATGAGAACATGGGGGGGAGTCTGACGGTCAGGATGAGCTTTACTCATGACCTAGGGGTACTCTGGCCTTGGGGCCCCAGTGCTGATGAGACTCACAAAAAGCTAACTCTTTGATTATACCATTAATTTATTGTTCAGGGGCACTGGGAGGTGGTCCTTACCAGGCTATATATATTTGGAAGCTTTTCCCAGTACCTGTCCCACTTTTTGGTGGCTGGGAGACCCCACTTGAAATCCAAAGGCTTCTGGTGGGCAGATATTTAGCAAAAATAATCCAGTGGTATTTTGACATTTGAGGGTCTGGGGAGGAGGCCCTGAATAGGGGCTTTTGGACCTTCTGACCTCAGAGGGAAGAATAGCTAAAGCCATGGTGTCCCAGACAGGACTGCATGCCCCCCCCCCCAAAGTCCTTGACTATACCCCCAGGTTCTAGACTCTGCTGATTTCCCCCAGGCGACCTACTTTCTTCCCTTTTGGTCCTTCCCAATTCTCCTCTGTATGGAAAGACCACATTCTCTGGTTTTTCTCCTGAAATTAAGTCAGTCAGTAGCAGTTCTTCCTTTTTGAGTTGAAACTGATCTACCCCCCACACTTTCCGGATTCCTGGAGGATCTAGATAAAGTGACCTTTTCCTAGAACGTGACAGAGGAATGCAGGGAAAGTTAGATCAAAGGAAGGACCTTGGCAGTACAGTTGATTCCTCTTCATGAGGCTGTTACACGGTAGTGGGGTAAGAGAATTAATTGATCTGCAAATTCACCTTGAGTACCCTGGATACAGAGAGGAGGAAGAGAAGGAATTGCTTTGTTTTGTTTGTTTCTGTGGAGACAGGACCTTGTGTTTCTATGAGCAAGGTTGTCATTAGCTTTAGCTGCTGGAAATGCAAACTGGTGTCACTCTCAGAGGATAAGGTAAAGGAGATAAAGACCATCTTGCTATATTCTAGCTTCCCAGGGGCAGGGAAAGAAGGAGTAACCTGGTGATTTTCTAGAAGGAAGATAGGGAAACAGAAAGGCAAAACCAGGAAGAGATGTCCAGCAAAGAAAGAAACCATCCACACCACTGTACCCATACATGAACTCAGAGACTGTCACCCAAGGTGGAAAGTCAGTTTCCTCACTTGGGGAAGTGTAGGAACAAGGCAACTGCCCTTGGCAGTAATGTTGAGTGACACTCTGAAAGGCCCAAGGAGGGTCCCAAAAGGCCTTCTGTGGTTTGCAACTGAAGCCTGGCAGAAACCTGCCCATATCTGTCTTTCCTCTCTGATGCTGGTTGCAGAACTTTGTTGTCCTGGCTAGGAAACTGAAGAAATGTAAGTACATTGGGTATGTGGGGAATAACTTTTTATCTCTTCTGGCATTTAGAGTTTATGCTTCTGGAGAGAAGGATGAAGAAGGGGAGTGAAGAGTGAGCTATGCAGATGGTGTCAAAGATTAAAGACCAAGATGTGCTTTTGGGGTACTGCCCCGGGGTGGTTGGGAACTTTTACAATGAGAGCACCTCTGATTAAAGAGTTGTAAACTGCAGTTTGATGATGGGGTGATAATGAAAGGAGAAACCCAGATAAATCTGCAAAAGTGAATGCTACAGGGGCCGCAGGTGTGCATGGTGTGTAAGAAGGTGTGATGGTACAATGCAAGGAGGAAGCTTTTGGGGTCAGGCAGTAGTGGTTTCAATTTTGCACTAGCTATTTATTAGTTGCATGATTGAAAATAGTTGCCTATCCTTCAGAGCCTCAGTTTCCTCAACTATAAAATGGGACTAGTAACATCCACCACCCTCAGTTGTTGTGGGGATTAAATGCAATGACGGATACGAAGCCCTCGAAATTGTGCCCACAGTCACCCCACACTCTCTTTCCCTCCTCTCTCTCTTCCTTACAGTGGAGGCTGAAATTCTCAGGGACAAGAGAGAATCGTATGAAAAATGTTATCTGTCCTCCAAGATAGCTACGTACAATTACCAGAGTCTGGGAAATCAATCTTGACTTTTTTTCCTTTTAATAAGGAAAAGGTTCAAATAAGAAGGCAGGGCTTGAGTCAGAGGGTAGAATTCCTGGTATGAGCAGAAGTTGAATGGCCTTCATCCAGGGGCCTGAGGAGGCAGCCTATGGATTGGGTATGAGCTTGGAGTTGGCCACCACTTATGGTTGGAAACACGTGGCCTCCTCCAGGACAGGAAGGCTGGGTCATTTGAGAAGAGCATGGGGAGAGAGAGAATTCAGGGTTCTACTGTGCCAGCATTAATTGGTCATAAGGCAGTTTGCTTAAATAGAAATTGACCTTTTTTAAAAAAGCTGTTTTCCTTCATTACATCAGTTCTAATGTTACTTGAAAGAAAAACCTGGAAAATTCAGATATGCAAAAAGAAAATATCACCTACCACCCATTTTAGTGTATAGTCTTCCAAATGTCATGTTTTATATGTACATGATACACTTTTTTAAACAAAAATAGAATCATATAAAACATGTTTTTGAAAACTTTCTTTTTCACTTAATGTATTGTGGACAATTTTTTCTTGATGTACATCTAGTTCTCTATTCTATTTCAGCATTGTTAATTGTCACAAAGTATTCTACTTTAATTTTCCAATAATCATTTATTGATGGACACTAATGTGCTTTCTGCTTTTATAAACAATAATGCAAGGAACATCCTTGAGTATGTATTTCTAAATCCAAGAGAGGCATAGGAAGATACTAATGTGACTACCTAGGAAGTTTTCAGAACAGGCCAGATTGTACGGGGCCTTGCACAGGCCATAAGGAAGGGGAGTGGCCAAGGAAGGGGGTGCTGCCTTGACACAAAACTGCAAGGACCACCTGAAAGGAGTAGACGCCTGGCAGGGGAGCGGGTAAATCAACCCTGCACACATCCTAGGGTACTAACAGGACAACTCTCCAAAGTGCATTGTTGTATAAGGAAAGCAAGTTGTAACACAAAACATATGGTACAATGTTAAAATACACAGTTTGATGATTTATACAGGCATTTTCCCCCTTAAGGTCAGAAACACAATCCTTCAAATCAATTGTTCTATGTGAAAATGCTAAGTGGGAGCCCGTTTTCCATTATTTTAAATGGAGAAAAATGATAATAGGTTATATGTCAACTTGACTCTCTGAACTGCTTTCCAGAACTGTACTAAAACCCAGGTGAAATGTCCATATACAAATAAAAAATTGTTAAGTTCAGATGCCAAATGCTCAAAACATTGCTTCTTGGTTACCAACAATGCATATGGTTGTAACTAATGGTTGCTTTGTTAGTGATAATAAAGCTTCTCAGCCTTGGCCACACTCGTCTCACCTCCCCTTTGTTGACACTTCTTGAAATGTCTACACATGATTCTACCAGTCCAATTCTATTTGAAATATAGTTGGTATTTTTCTTGTACACCATTATGGTTTAAAATGCTGTATGGCATTTTGGGGATACAAATGCTATACACATTTTTCCTATATAAACAACAGCTGAAAAATGTTATTTTGAGATATGTGTGTTCTATAAAATTTAGATATTAAAAACCAAAAGATACTATTGGGAAATGTCAGTGGGGGTATATGTCCTGCAATGTATGCCAACATAGTTAAAAACATGAAACCAAACTGTAAGTTTTTGTATGTTCATACATGTGTGTGAATGCAGGGGCAAAGGTCTGGAAGACTATACAAGCTGGTAATCATGGAGAAGGGACTAGAATTGAAAGACATAGTCAAAGAGAGCTTTAGCTTTATCTGTAATATTTGAGTTTTAATGAGAATGTATACATGTATTACATATGTGAAACATAAATGAACAAATTAGTAAATAAATATAATTTGTTTAATGCCCAGGAAAACCTTTATGGTAGAAGGTTATAATGTTAATCAAAGACAGAGAGAACAGCGCTTTCCTTCTTTCCAGAGTGTCAAGGAGAATAACTTCAAGCCAATAATAATAGGGGGAAAATTCATAGTAAAAATGATGCTGAGGCCCAGATAGATATCAAGATCATACGTGAGCAGGAACTACTTGTAAGTGACCTTTGGGGAAACATGGAAGATGGGGTGGGGTGAAGGGTGCATGAGCTGTAGGTAGACAAATACTACCATTACAGGCAGCAAGGAGTTGATAGTGGATTTGGAAATTAAGGACTATTCGAGATTGCTGTTAATCCCTGGCAAAATTCTAGAAGGGATTATCATACGGGGCCTGGCATTGCTTAGCAAGCAAAATGGCATTTGGTGGAAGCCAGCATGAGTTCTCTAAGAACATATAACAAAGGATAAACTATCATGCTTCTTTTGTTAATGAGAATACCGGATGAAGAGGTTAAGGAATGCGATGGTCGTGCTTTTTGTTTTCAGTAGGGCATGAGAGAGTTTTCATATTTTCCTTGTGGATCCAATGATTAAATCCAGGCTGTGTGGTGGCCTTGCTTGGAAAATTCATAACTGTGACTCACTATACCTGAAAAGGTGTGCTGAAAAGGCTGATGTCTGGGAGACAGGAGTTCTTTGAACTTGTGACTCAGCCCTGGCCATGAATGTTTCTATCAGTGACTCAGATGAAGATGTAGGTGTCCAGCTCATCACACGTACAGATGACAGAAAGAGGAACAGGATCACTAATATACTGCATGACAGAATTGAGATTCAAAATTATCTCGACGGGCTGGAACAACAATCCCACATGAACAAATGACATTTGAAAGGGGTGGATTTGCAATCCAACAGGCAGGTTAAAAAGATCAGAGGCACAAGTATGGAGTGAAGAGCCCATGCTTTAAGAATGAATCACATGAGAAAGACCGAGTTTTATTTGACAGTAATTTCAATATGAGCTGTTTGTGTGGCACTGCCAGTATGAAGACTCCCAACCTTCCTCAATGGATGCAGTAATCTGGATTAAGGAAGGTCAGTGGTCCACTGGGTCCCATATTTTGCTAGATCCAGGGCTGGGTGTCCTTCTTAACAATAATGTCTAGGGGAGAGCAACCCTATGGTGAAGGGTTGAAACACCAAATTCTATGACAAGAATGACTATAAAATTTATTACCTAAACTGGACACACAATAATGAAAGAAAGTGTTATTAATAACTGGAATGTTTAGTCATTCTACCTTTGAGGCATCACTGGAGGAATTGGGACTTTTTATACTGTAGAAGAAAAGACTTCAAATAACCAAAGGGGTTTCATGTGAGAAGGGTAATATATTTTTATGGCCCATTATCTTTTTATTATTATTTATTGTTATTTTAAAAGGAACACCTGCTTATTGAAAAATATTCAAATTAAAGGCAACTCTTCTGTGAAATAGAAATGCTTTTATCTCTATTATATTGTATGAGAATTAAATGAATGATAAGTGTCAGAACAGTGCACAAGTATTTGTAAGATAAAAATAAAACAAAAACTGTTTAAAAGAAAAAAGTTCTTCCTTGTCCCTCCTCTCCAACCTCTACGTCAGCCACATACTTCAGAGGTAGCCAAATCATTAATTTATCATTTATACTTCTAAAAATTTTAGTTTTTAAAATAAATATGCTTACATGAAACAAGTGTGGCAGACTCTTGGTAATTACTAAATCTAGGTGACTAGAATATGGAAGCTCATTGTACTATTCTTTCTTCTTTTGTGTTTGAATTTTTTGTCAAAAAAAATAGGTTTGTATATAAGCTCAAAAAGCAAGCTAATACAAGGTTATAGCTAACCCCTCAGCTCCTGAGAAGAAGCCATTTTAATTTGTTTAGCTATATCTTCTGGTATTTATTTTCTTATTTCTATACAAATATCATGCTTATATTGTTATTTTGACTTTTCCTTTTTAAAATATTATTTATTGACCACCTACCATGGAAATGAAGGTTGGGCTCTCTTATACCAGTACCTACATTCGTTTTATCTTTATCGATTCTCCCAAAATTCTTATATCACAATTTGGAAGGAAATATACATCTCATGCTTACGAATATAAGTTTGTAAATATTTTCATGCAGTTATGTACACTGTGACTTTCATTATGTTTTATTTCTTCTATGGTTTTTTTTTTTGTTTTTCTTGGAGTTAAAAATTGCCTCTGTTTGTTTTGTGCAAGATAAGTTTCTAATTATTTATCACTATTTCATTTGAAATTTCCCAACAGAAGTATGAAACTCCTTTTATAATCTATTGTTATAATATTTTTTTATTGGTGGATGATTCTTGAATCTACATTTTTTCCATTCTGGGCCACCATTAACACAATTAGACCTTTTGAATGCATTAGTAAAAGGCACCCTTCTAGACAGATGACTTGTATTCCTCAGATAACAAGTTAGAAAATATTGCTGTCTTTGGGAAAACCAATTGGTAAGAGAGTCCTCTTCCTTTAGGTTTGTTGCCACTCCTCATCAGGGAGGAGTCTTATCAACCAAAGAGCAAAATGGATTTCAGTTCTCATTTATGGCCCCTAAACCAGACATCTTTGATCAGAGAACAACTTACAAAACTGTACATGGTGTGCCTGCTCCTATTCTTAATTGTACTGGTTACTCCATAGATCTGCTGCCCAACTGTCATCATTAGACTTGACTTCTCCATCATTGTGGGAATTCCCTTCAGCTGTCTCTTGCATTAGATCTTTTACCTAGTAAGAATATCATCTGTTCCCCCTTTCGGTTTCTTCACTCTTTTTTTTTTTTAATCATTGTAAAACCTGCACTTGTAGGGCAGGGCACGGTGGCTCAGCAGGTAAGAGTGCTTGCCTGCTATGCCCAAGGACCCAGGTTCGATTCCCGGTGCCTGCCCATGTAAAAAAAAAAAAAAAAACACCTGCATTTGTGCAGTATATTCACTCAGTTTTGATGGAGAACATTCTCCAGTAACTTCTTTTATCATTTCAACAATTTTCAGCCCTGGCCATGCAATATTTCTAGAGTGACTCAGATGAAGATGTAGGTGTCCAGCTCATCACACTAACAGGTGAAAAAAAAGGAACAGGATCGCTGATATATTGGATGACAGAACTGAGATTCAAAATGATCTTGACAGGCTGGAATGACAATCCCACATGAATCCCATATTGGGGACACGGAATTAACCAAACAAAACTCCTGCCCTCATGAAAGTGACATTTTTCTGACAGGAAGCAAGCAAATATATTCCAGTAACTTATGAGAGGATATATGGGAGAAAAAAATTTCGGTGGCTATGGATGTCTGAGAATGATTTTATTTGATGCTCATACTTGATTGATATTTTAGTGGGGCATAGAATTCTAGACTTGAAATAATTTTCTTCAGAATTTTGGAAGTATCGTTTCATTATCTTATAGCTCCCATTGTTGTTGTTGAGAAGTCTGTTGTTGCTATTCTTATTTCCAAACTATTGTATTTGATTCTTTTCTGCTCTTTACCTTATTCTGGAATATATTAGAAACTTCTTTTCATCCTTTGGTTGTTCTAAAATTTTATGATGATGTACTTTGGTGTGGGACTTTCTGAGCCCATCGTGCTGGGTATTTGGTAGACCCTTTCAATCTAGAAATTCATGTCCCATGTTTCTGGGAAATTTCTGTAGGATTTTTTATATACAATTTATCACCTCCATTTTCTTTGTCTTCCTTTTCTGGAACTTCCATTAGTAAACTAATTTGCACTTTTTGTATTTATCCTTTAGTTTTTAATTTTTTTCTTTCCTAATTTACACCTCTGTACTTTTTGTTCTACTTTGTGGGTGATTTTCTCTACTTTATTTTGAAGCCTTTTATTGAATTTTTTACTTCTGGTAATATAAACAAACAAATTTACTGACTTATTGTTTGAATCTGGCTTTAAAATACACTCTGTTATTTTTTCATGGATGTGAGTTTCTCTTACCTCTCTGAGGCTAATAATTATAGGATTTGTTCATTTGCTTACTTCTCTTTCCTGAATTGCCTTTGATTCTTTCAATTTCTTTTTCTTGTGGCAGTTAATTCTGGCTTTTGTCTTTTATGTTAGAAACTTCCTCCAAACCACTAGTATCCTTTCTTGTCCATAATACAAAATCATAAGACACTAAAAGGATGCTTGGAAGCTGCACACATGTTCAGAACTTGCTTATTAGTGGACACCACTGAAATGTGACCAGGTGTGGATAGGGACATTTTGTGGGGGAACCCCATTGCTAGTATCTAGAAATATTTTCTTTGGGGTTGGTCAGTGTTCTGGTTTGAATCTCTCATGTACCCCAGAAAAGCCATGTCCTTTAATCCTCATTCAATATCGCTGAGTAGAAATGTGACCCATCCAATTGTGAGTGATAACTTTTGATTAAATGGTTTCCATGGAGATGTGTCTCCACCCATTCAAGATGGGGTTGCTTACTGGAGCCCTTTAAGAGGGAACCATTTTGGAAAAAACTGTAGAGCTCACACAGCCAGAGATCTTTGGAGATGAAGAAGGAATACACCCCTGGGGTAGCTTCATGAAACAAGAAGCTGGGAGAGAGCTAGCAGACATTGCCAAGTGTCCTTCCAACTGAGAGAGAAACCCTGAACTTCATCAGCCTTTCTTGAATGAAGGTAGCCTCTTGTTGGTGCCTTAATTTGGACATTTTCAAGGCCTTAGAATTGTAAACTTGCAACTTAATAAATCCCCCCCTTTTAAAAGCTGTTATATTTCTGGTATATTGCATTCTGGCAGTTTGCAAACTAGAACAGTTTCCTTTGAGTCACCAACTTGGGGAACTGGGCAACTGAAGACAGCTGCCAACTTTGTGGAAATCAAGATAGAGGAGATGATTACCCCCAGATTTAGCTATTTTGTTTTAGTATAACAATAATTTTTTAAAGTTTATGTTGAAAATTTCAAACATATAAAATATAGAGAATAGTACAATGAACTCAGCTTCAACAATTATCAGTTTATGTCCCATCTTGTTCCATCTATTCCCCAACCGACTCCACTGCCCACTCCCAGATCATTTTATAGAAAATACCAGACATTATATAATTTAGCCTGTAACTATTTCAGTTTATAATTCTAAAATTAATAAAAACTTTAAAGATAATATTGAAGCCTGGCCCTGGCACTGTGGGATCAACAATGCCATCCTGACCAAAAGGGGGGAAAGAAATGTAACAGATAAGCTATCAGTAACTGAGTTCAAATAGAATCAAGAGGCTACTCTGGAGTTCACTTTTATGCAAGTTTCAGTTAGACATTGCTACCTATCATAGCTTGCCAAACCCCAACCAAACCTGCCAATCCTAAAACAACACCTAGGGCATTATACAAGATTCTATAAAGGTTCCATGCACTAGGGTAACTTTCAAAAACTTACAACCTCTAGATGGGTCCCTGGACTAGATAAGTCCTGAAATGCAGAGGTACCTCTCCAGAACATCAACTAATTCTACCTCCCATCCCATATGATCGACAGTCCCTTCCAACATGAAAATGGGCATAGTCCAAATACCCCTAAATAGTGGGAGAAGATAAAAGGAGGAGGGGTTATACAGAGAAGATAGATTTAACAATTGAGTATGACTGCTGAATCATTATACTGACATTTATTTTAGTCTCCAGTATCTTGGAGCACTAGGAGGAAAAACCTGAAATTGTGGAATTGCAATCCATGCCAAACTCTGGAATCTATTCAATAACTGTTACAATATGTTTTGAAATTTATTGCTTTTATGAATATATGTTTTATTTTCACAACAAAAATGTTTAAAATAAAATCTTAATATCATGATCACACCTAGAAAATTTCATAATGTCCAATCAGTGCAGTATTTACATTTCCCTGATGCCCTCACAACTTTTCCTCTTCCTCCTCTTGCTCCTGCACCTGTGCCTCCTTTTTTATTTTCTGCTCCTCCTTTTAACTGCTTGTCAGATTCAAATGTATTGAAATTAGTTGATATGTCTCTTAAATCCCTCAGTCTATTTGTTTCCACTCCCTATAATTTCTTTATTGAAAAAATGAGGCATGATGGTTAATTCTGTGTCAACTTGGCTAGGCTATGGGGCACAGTTGTTCAATCAAACACTACTCTAGATGTTGTTGAGAAGGTGTTTTGTAGATGTGATGAACATTTACAACCAGTTGACTTTAAGAAAAAGATATTACCCTTGATAATGTGGGTGGGCCTTACTCAATCAGCTGAAGGCCTTACGAGCAGAAACTGAGGTTTCCTGTGGAAGAAATTCTTCCTCAAGATTACAACATCAACTCCTGCTTGTGCCTCCAATCTGCCAGTCTGCCATACAAATTTCAAACTTGCTAGTCCCCATAATCACATAAGCCAATTCCTTAAGATATCCCCTGACCTCTTGGTATATAAAGCTGTAGAGCAAATATGTATAGGGCAAATACGTGGCATATTAGTAAGGGTTCTCCAGAGAAAGAACCAAAAGGATACACCCACACACACATACATGCACGTACATACACATATTCTAATGGTTCTATTTCTCTGGAGAATTCTGGCTGATATGCCACATTATTTGCCCTACAACGTTTCCCAGTCTGGAATTTGCAGATTGCATATTTGTGCTCCCTTTATCCATAGTATTTTCTGTAAATTGGTAGTTGTATCTAGAAACTTGGCCAGATTCTGGTTTGATTTTTTTTAAAAAATAAATAAATAAATAAGTGTGTGTGTGTGTGTGTGTGCATGTGTGTGTGTATTTTCATTGGGAGGTATATAATGTTCTGTTGTCTGTTTTTTTAGAAATTAAAAACCATTGATGATATTGCCTAGATCCATTATTTCATTAGTGGTTGCAAAGTGGTTATATTTTAATTCTATTCATTCCTTTCTCATTTATTAGCTGGGAGACTTCTATAAAGAAAATCTTCCCCTCACCCACTATTTGGTTCCTCTGAGGTACAGTTCATATAAAAAGGTGGGAGAAATGCTTGATTCTTTCTTTCTTTATCATTTTTTCAAATGTTGAATTGGATCCCTAACATCCTCCAGAAGAGAGGGTGTTTTTAGAAACATAATTTTGTACTCATGGATTTAAATTTTTGGTTAGTTTCAACAAACTGCAATTATTATTTTCATTGCTGTTAAACTGTCTCATTTTTGGCCACTGGGAATCTCTAATTAGTTCCTAAGTCTTTTATTTATTTATTTATTTATTTATTTATTTATTTATTTATTTATTTATTTATTTATTTTGAGAGCTGCATGGTCCAGGAATCGAACCCGGGACTCCCACATGCAAGGTGAGCATTGTATCACTGAACCACCCACTTGGCTTTAGAAGTCTTTTTGACATTGCCCTAGTTGTCTCTGATAGTTCCCTTGTTTATGACATAACAATATTTCCCGGCTTATCTTGTACACGCTCTTGTTTCAGACCTGGAATCTTTCATTTCCCAAAAGAGCCCTGGTTCCTTTTAGTGCAAAATGGTATTTAAAGATCACAATATGGGCTAAGGTGCTTGTTGTACTGAGTTGGTGATTGTTTCTTGTCTTTCTCAGTGGACAGAAACAAGAAATATATACATATATTTTAAATAAAATGCATCAAGAATCATTACTGATACTTCCAATTCAAATTGAGAGTGACAGGGATTTTACTTTCTTTATTGCTCTTCCATCTGGTTTTTTTGTTGGTTTCTCCCACTCCAAAAACCTCCAACAATATCAAAATCATTACTTGTTTGCTTTATTAGAGTATATCCCATTGGGATGTATTTACAGTCAATTACTGAATTTTAAATTACTTGAAATAGTTTCTATGTGGTTATGACAACAACTCAATAAATAGGTTCATTCGTTTCACTTCCTTTTTTTTTTAGAGATTGCTTATTTACTTACCTAATTCTGTTGAGTCAATATGTAAATATTTAGATGGTTCTAAAGTGAAATCTACAAAATAAGTGATGTCTGCTTTCAACTTTATTTCCTGCTTTCTCCAATAGATGACCACTTAAAAAATGTTTTTGCTTGACCTTTCCATAAATCTAAGCAAATAAATATATGTACTTATATTTCTCTTTTCTTTCTTAGATGAATGGCTGCCTATTATACACATTTTTATCTGCATTATCAATGAACTTTTAATAAAAGTTATGTCCTAGGAATATGTTACATGTTAATGTTGTGGCTCAGCCTACCCCTTGGCTTGCTTCTTACCAAAGGGCATATAAGTCTTTAAAGAAGATGGCCAATAGCAGGGGCATGGATATATTTTGATGGTAAATGGATCTGGGTTTGAATTCTAGCCCTGGCCCTTACTTGTTATGTGACTTTGGGCAAATATGTTAACTTCTCTGGGTCTCCTCATATTCATCTGTAAAATATAAACAAAACCTTCTTCACAGTGTTATTGTGAATATGAAATGAGATAATGTGAAGAGCACTTTGCAAAGTGTCTGATACGGTAAAAGTTGGATGAATGTGAGCTGCTTTCAATTGTATTACTGCTAGCCCTGGGTTTTCCTTGATGATCTCGTCAATTTGATGATTCCAAGAATCTTACAAGTACTGAATGGGATTTGTCATACCACTCAGCTCCTGGAGGAGACTTTCGAGCTGTGTGTGCACTCATTGCGAGCACTGGATGCTGTTGGGGCTGCTTAGCTACCACTCCACAGCCAGGGGCTGCCTCCTCTTATCCCAAGACCTGGTCCTTCCCTTCTGGCTGGCACTCAGAGCTGTGTCCTGTCCTGCAAAGTCACTGCTATTTCTTGCCTTCCCAATTTCCCTTCTTGGCCCAGCTCCTTCCCGCCCTGGATTGAAACATCCTTCCAGAAGCTACTCCTAGAGCTCTGAGGGAACTTCCTTTTCTATCTGAAAAGGACTTTGTCACTCCATTCTCAGGGCCTTGGATCTTAGGTTAAAAGTTCTACCCTCTTACCTCATCCTCTGCCACCTTTAAGACTTTGTTATCATATGACATCATAACCACAGTGTGCCATCATGTCATTGCATCATTATATCAGTACCTCATTACTATGTTAACATGATCACACTATCAGGCTGTCATTTCATTGCTGGTTGTGTGCTTCATTACAGTCATTACAGTACTACATATTACTTATTTCATAGTTACCTCATTACCACAATACAGCACCATATTGTTAACCAGGACCTTAACCCATCACTTCCTGGTTGGTATTTGGTAAACTGCCATATGTCTGTCCTGTTTCTGGCTTACATCATTGCAGCCCTACATTGTCACTGGTAACTCCATGGTGGTGCATCTTTACCATGTTATATCATTAAAGAATAACTTTGTTTTTGTATTTTTTTTAAATACAAATGTATTTTTTTTTAAAAATTACATTGGCCAAAAGGAAAGGCAAATGATGGGGATAGTAGGGTTGCAGGAGGGAGATTTATCTCCCAACCCCACATCCCAAGCCCAATTCATTCCCCTGAGCTACTTCCTGTTAATTCTATCTGTTGTAAATCATGCCTAGTCATGGCAAATTTAGTATCTTCAAAGCCATGCTCATCATTTCTGGTCTCAAGTCAGCTCTCTTCATCCTCTGCCAATGGTCCCACCAGCCACCAGCCTTATAGCACATAACCCTTAGAGGGAGTCTCTTCCTCACCTTCATATCTAATCAGCAGCCAAGGGCAGGCATGCTACTTCAGTGAAGCTGCCATTAGGCCTGCTTGGGCCCAGGCAGCTAGGTGATGGAGTCCACCCAGGTCACCTCATCCCCCTCTGGCCCTCAAAGGAGACTTTGCCATTACTAACCCTCCTCCTACAGGTCAAACCCAACTTCTCTCTCTCATTTTCTGTTTCTTATAATTGTACCATTTATGTTCTCTCTGCATCAACCTTTCTCTTCAAGCACTCTAGCTGGTAGTCAGAATTAACTTTGCAAAGAACACTACATCTGGTCATCCTTAGAAGCAGTCAATGACTGCCCCCCACCACTGCCCATCAAGGGCAGAAAAAAAGACCAAGCTCCTCAGCCTGGCATTCAATGCCTTTCACAAACTGATCTCAAGTTTTCTGTCCAGCTCTCCCTTCCCTTCCTCCTATGAACAACCTTGTGCTCCAGCTAGGTTAGTCTCTGCAAGCTTTTTCCAGACCCTATACTTTGCTTCTCCTCTAGGAAGTCCTTCCAGTTATCCTTTCCATCCTTCTAACTCTCAGCTCTCAGCGGCCTCTCTCTTATCTGAGCCTATCCAGCACAGATGCTTTGGTTCAGTCTGATGGGCTTATAAGTTGGATGATCTTGAAGGTTTCTTCCTCTCCAGGCACCCCAGCCAGTCTTGGGCTGCCAGAAGAGATCTGACTTGGACTGTAAGCAAAGCTGGTCCCAGAGTCGGGCCAGGGGTAGAGCAAGACAGGAGCAGGCATTTATTTATTCAAAAATATTTGGGGGGATCCATTAAATATCAGATTCTGAAGATAAAGACAAGGTATCTGCCCTCATAAAACATAACATTTTGGTGGAAAGATAGATAATGCACAAGTACTTATCAAGGGTGGCATGCTGATGAATGGAGATATTTGGGGAGCTGTAAAAGCACATCAAGGGGTCATGGAGTGCTTCCTGGAGGGAGTGACATTTAATCTGAGACATGAAGGATGAATGAGAGTTAGTCAAGGGGATGGTGTGGGTTTCAGGATGGAAGGAGTATTTTATGCTGAGAGAACAGTGTGTACAAATGCTGGAAGTGAAAGTCAGTGCGTTGGAACAGAAAGACCAGGGGAAGTATGCTGTGAAGCTGGGCTGGTGGCAGAGGCTAGGGTTTTGTGGCTTGTAAGTCAAGTTAAGGAGATTGAACTTGATCTTCTGCAGGCCCGTGGTGGGCCATTAAAGAGTCTGTGGTAGCTTGAATTAGGGACCCCAGAAAAAAAAATTTTTCTTAATACTAATCCCATTCCTGTAGGTGTCAATCCATCATAAATAGGACCTTTTGAAGCTGGTACTTTGAGTTATGGTATGGCCAACTAAATTAAGATGGGTTTTATTCCTATTACTGGAAGTCTTATTTTTTTAAAGTTTGGGGAGGAGCCAGGAGCTGGAAGTCAACAGAACCCAGAAGAGAAAGGGGAGGATACTGGATATGATGGGAAAGCCAAGGAACCCAAGGATTGCCAGCCAGCCAGAACATAAGAGCACCAGGAGGAAGCAAGCTTTCCAGCCTCCTAAACCTTGAGACAAATAAATTCCTGTTGTTTGAGCAAACTCATTGTGTGGTATTCGTCATAGTAACCTGAAAACTAAGACAGGATATTAAGCTGGGTGTTGACAGGATGGTATTTGCATTTTTAAGGCTAGCACTTGTCAACATTAGGCAAAGCCTAAATCAGAAGAGCTGGAGATGCTGATGATGGCTCAGCTTTGGGTGATGATGAGTTTCTAGAAGCAAGTGGACCAGGATTGACATATTTATAGGAGGTAGAACTGATAGGAATTGGATAATGATTGGATGAGAGGGAAGAAGAGGGAAGATGACTGGCAGGATTCTAATTTGAGCAGTTGAGTGGATTATGGCCTATTTCTTCAGATAGGATCAATGAGTGTTAGACACAAAAACACACAAATAGTCACCCCAAATGGTTGATGGTAATAATAGAGGAGTACAGGGAGTTATGGGATCTAACCCAGTTAAGTGGTCAAGGAAGGCTTCCGTATTGGTCTATCTGATGGCAACACCATGACTAAATGGGGTAGAGATTCCAAGATATGGGGTTGGGCTTGGGCTGAGATCTGGGGACCTGGAGGATGAGGGAGCAGGAGACTTGGAGACTTGAAAGTGGACCCAGGGTGGCCCAAGGCTTGGGTGACTTCAGGCTTGGTTGGTGACAGACAGCTGGGCTGGACTGGGCTGCCCTCTCCTCCTCTGATAATTAATCCCGCATGGGGGCCGCGGGCAACGACAGGGCTGTCTAGCATGCACTTAAGCATTAAATGACCAATTTCTATCAGACTAACTTCCCCTGCCTCCCTATCCCCTCCCCTGCTGCCTATCCCCTTCCTGCACCCCCTCCTTCCACTCTCTACACTCTGACTTTTTCAGCAACTGATGGCTCTTGGTTCATTTCTGTGTAATTAATTGGTCCCTGAATGAATTCTGTTGACAGGGAAATTTATCATGTGTTTGGGCTGACAGTGCAGGTGTGGGCTGGGGGGGATGTGGGGAGGGGGCGGAGACATGACCAGGGCTGGGGTGGGCCGAGATGAGGGGAAGGAGGGGCCCAGGTTTGAGTGAATATTGACCATAGATGGGGGCCTGAAAGGAACCAGCCTGAGGCACCACAATCATGGCTTTACCCTTTGTTACACAGCCCTGATTCCACATGTTTGAGGAAAAAAACCCAAATTGGAGCCCCTACCCCCCCCCCAAACTTTGCCTGGCCTCTTCCCTACTCTTTGATTAACTCAATGGGAGTGTGTTCATTGGGGGAATTACCCTCTGAAGGCTGGAATGGGGCCTGGGCTCTGGGAGGGAATAAGGGTGTGTGTGTGTGTACACTCATGTGCTCAAGGAGTGAAGGACTGATTAGTCTGGGGGGTACAGGGGCTGGTCCCAAGGGAGTTGGGTGCTCAGCCAGCCTGACTAAGAGGAGGAGCCTAAGGGACTGACTAATTAGGATATTGGGAGAATTTGGGCAGGCAGTGGTGCAGGGGGAGGCAGGAAATGTAGCTGGCCCCAAGTAGATGCTTCCTTTTTCTCCCTCCCCTATTACTCTACCCTGCTCTGACAGTAGTCCCCTCTGACCACAAGTCAGCTGCCTCAGTACTTGCAGCCCCAGTCCTGAGAGACATCTGGGCAAACACTGGGAAGAGAGATAGAAAAAAGTGGGACTGACTCCCAGATGGGAGAGAGGACAACAAGTAAATAAAGCTACAGTCCCTCCTTCTCTAGTTTAAAAAGCTCCATTCCCTTTTCCACCTGAATGTACCCCACCTTATCTCCACAGAGCTTTCTTCAACTTCTCTTGGCCCCAGAGATCACCTGCAGCTATGGGCACCTAGAGTGTCAAAGCAGAAAGGGACCCTAGAGACCACCAGGCTTTACACATGAAGAAAATGAGGAAAGAGAAGGATGGGCTTATTGAATGTCACACAGCGACCTGTGAGTCAATTTCTGGATCCCTTCCACCCTTGGCTTGGAGATGCCTCCAGTATACATATGCTTTTTTTTCCCTTTTTCTTTTCTGCCTCTGGGTTGTTTGTGGGGGCTGGGAATTCCCTGGAGCAGTGAGACTGTCCCGTATGCTTCTTCCACAAGGTAGTTGCAGCATTTGAGTTTACTGTCACAGAGGTCAGGCCTAGAGAATGGGCTCATTCAACTAGGAAGGCCACATGGAGGGGCACATGGATCTGGTATGGGGTGGGGAGTGGGGGGTGGGCCATTTTGGGATGGATCAGGGCAAGGGACAGCCTTTCTCTGCCACTGGCTGGCAAGATGCTCCTTCGGCTCTCACAGACTTCCTTTTGACTCCCCGAGAAAGGGTCTTCTGAAATTCTCTACTCTCCTCAAGGCTGGGTCCTGCCCTGCTCCCCTACTCTCAGCAAACAGTAACTGCATCCCCTGCCATCTCTCTTAGCATTCCTAGGGATCCACCCCCATGCCACCACACCCTTCATTTCCCCAGCAGAGCTGAGGCCTCTTGCTTCTGACTCCCCTTCCTCCTCACCCCTCACCTGGGCCTCCCCATCCTTTCAGGACTCCTTCCACAAGGCCCTTATGTCCATTGATGAACAGTCTCTCTTCACTCCTCCACCCCTTCCAGCCAGCAGGCATGTCCATATATCCCTTAGCCTGAAACTTGTTTGAACTCCCTTGAGCTTCCTGACTACATCCTGCTTCTTCTCATCTTCCCCTTCCAAACCTTTTAAATGAATTGTTCACACTCTGCCTTTTCCCTCTTTCCAAACCTTGGCCAAGCCCAGCTGGCTCCCAGAGGCCCTCCTTCCACCTTCAGAAAGCACCAGCTAGAAGGGCACCAGTTACCCCTTATTCACCAATTCCAATGGCCTTTCCTTTTGTCACAGACAAGCAAACAAAAGGCAAAGCGTTGACTTACTGATCAAATAATTGTCCTTATATGTGTTAAGGATCTGGATGGCTCTTTAGTCTTATTTACATTTTATGTTTCAAAGTCAAAATTGTATTTAAAATAGGTCCACGGAAATCTCACTCTTATTCTTGTCCTGCCAATACTTCTCCCCTCTCAAAGATAAACCCCCTTTTTTTAAGGTTGGTATTTCTCTTTCCAACATTTATGTATATACAAGTAATGTGGATAAATTCTTCTTTTCCCTCTTTCTTACACAATGTGGCCCCTATTCTGCACTTCCTCACTCTTCATCACCTTTGACTAATACTCTATTATAAGGCAATTCCATGGTTTATTTAACCACTACCCTGTTGATGGCACATGGGATGTTTCTAGTCCTTTCCCCAAATTAACATAGTTTCTCTTTCACCCTCTCCTTTTCTTTTATTCATACATTAACTTGTGAACCTCTTCTTGTGGACACCTCTTCTTTGCATCTTTGTATTTGGCACAGAGCTGCCATAGCACAGACTCCATGCCTGCTATCCTGGGGAAAATGAACTAGCTGACTTTTCCTCCTGTAAGGCACAAGCGTTGATGTCAGAAAGATCCAAGGACACCTCTCAGCCTTGCCACCTGCAGGCAGTATGGTCAAGGGCAAGTGGCTTATCCCCTCTGAACCTGTTCCCTCATTTATAAAGTGTGGAAAAATACTACCTATCTCACAGGTTGCTGTGAAGACTGAATTAGATGACAAAATTAAACTGCCTGGGACACAGTGTGTCTTCAAAAAATGTCAATCTCCTTCATGATCTAATCCTTACCATAGGCCCCCTCATCTCTTGCCTGGGCCATTGTTGTGGTCTCACATATGTCTCTCTGCATCCATTGTCTCTGCGCTGATTTGAAATTAGAATGTACTCTAGAAAAGCCATACGTTAATTCTGATCCCATCTTGTGGGGACAGCCATTCCTTTTAATCCTAATTCAATACTGTAGGGCAGAAACTTTTGATTATAGATTATCTCCAAGGAAATGTGACATGGCCACTGTGGCTGTGACCTTTTGATTAGATGGAGGTGTGACTCTACCCATTCAGGGTGGGTCTTAATTTTTTTTTTTTTTTTGCACAGGCAGGCACCAGGAAGTGAACCCAGCTCTCTGACATGGCAGGTGAGAACTCTGCCTGCTGAGCCACCATGGCCCGCCCGGGGCCTTAATTATTTTAATGGAGTCCTTTAAAAGAGAATACATTTTGAAGAGAGGTCAGAACTGACACAGATACTGAAGCTTGGAGAAAAGAGGGTGTCATGGTTAGGGACAGGTGTCAACTTGGCCAAGTTGTGGTATCCGATTGGGCAAGTGCTGGCCTGTCTGTTGCAATGAGGACATTTCATAGGATTAGGTCATTATCACGTCAGCTACATCCACAGCTGATTCCATTTGTAATCAGCCAAAGGGGAGTGTCTTCTGCAATTAGTGATGCTGAATCCAATCATGGGAAGCCTTTTAAGGAGGACTCAGAGGAGACAGGTTCCATTCCTGCTTTGGCTGGTGAGCCTCTCCTGTGGAGTTCATCCAGGCCATCCATTGGAGTCATCAGCTTCGCAGCCTGCCCTGTGGATTTTGGACTCTGCATTCCTATGGTCACGTGAGACACTTTCATAAATTTTATATTTGCAAGTGTTCCCTGTTGATTCTGTTTCTCTAGAGAACCCTAACTAATACAGAGGGGATGTAGACATTTGGAGATCGAGACAGAAATAGCCTGGGTGCTAAGAAAGGACTCATAGAAATAGCCAGAACCTGAACAGAAGAAATCTCCAGCCCCAGCCGATACTAAGATAAGAGACAAAACTCAAAGTTTTGTCCCAGAGCAGCTATGTGAATGCCCACAAACACTTAGGAAACCAATGGCATCAGAAGCTGGAAGAAACAGAACCAGGAACAAGCACCAGCAGATGCCAGTCACGTGCCTTCCCAGATTACCCTTCATTGAGCCAAGGTATCTTTCTCTGGATGCCTTAGTTTGGACAATTTCTCAGCACTAGAATTGTAAACTTGTTACTTATTAAATTCCCTTTTTAAAAGCTGTTCCATTTCTGGTAGATTGCATTCTGGCAGCTTAGCAAACTAATACAGTCTCTCCTGTACCCCACACCACACATTATTGACAAAGAGTCTTTTGGGGGATTGAATCATGTTCCCCACAAAAGACATGTTCAGGTCCCACCTAGTCCTGTGGGTGTGAACCTATTTATAAATAGGGTCTTTGAAGATGTTATTAGTTAAGGTGTGCACTAGTGGAACGAGGGTGAGCCTTAATCCAATATTACTGAAGTTCTTAGAAGCAAAGGAAGATACAGAAAGAAAGAGAAGCCACAGGAATAGCAAGAAAGTGGAAGCCAGTGGAACATGGAAGAGAAAGAAGACACTGATATGTTTATTGCCATGTGACAGAAAAGCCAAGAAACCCCAAAGACTGCCAACCAGACAGAAGATGCTGCCCCTAAGAGAAAGCAAGCCTCTAGCCTCTGAAACTGTGAGTCAATAATTCCTGTTGTTATGCCAGCCCATCATATGGCATTTGTTTTAGTGGCTGGGAAACTAAAACAGAACTCTTGCAAAATTGCAGATCTATCAAGCCATCTTCTCTTGCTCAAAAACTTTTCATTGCCTATAGAAAAAAATCTAGTCATTAGCAAAGCACTCATGCCTTCCAGATCTGTTGCAGTCATAACTTTTTAGGCCCCAACAAATTAGCTCAGGAAAAAATAGAGAGAGAGCATGAGAGCGTTGGTTTATGACCCTGGAACTCCAAATGTGGGTCTTCCTTCAGAACTTCCTTTAGCTGGCTCCAGGGGCTCAAATGATATCACCAGAGTTCTTTTTTCTCTCTACCTGTCAGCTCTGCTGGTCTCTGCTTGGTTTCACCCCCAGGCAAGCACTTTCCATGTAGTAGGGGAGTATTTGGGAGTTCTATGCCTCATCATTGTAGCTCACAGTCCAAAAGAAAAAGAAACCCTTTCTCTTCCAGGACCCAAGATAATCCTCTGCGAAGACTCCAACCATCTTTAACTTGAGGTCTATGCATTGTGGCCAGATGCCTGGGATCCCGACTGGGTCATGGACCCACATTCGTGGCCGGGAGACGATAGGATACTCTGAAAGTCACACAAGAACTGCACAGGATGGTGGAGGACATTCTCACAATGGAAGGAAGACTGCTCCCTTAATGCCTCCCACCCCTCTGCCCTGGAGACGGTGGTAGGTGCTTTAGGGTTGTAAAGAAGAAGAGTTACCCCAGTACTCCTGGCAATGATGGGAGTTATATGAGTTGAGTGCTTGTGAGTCCAGGAGGAGCCAAACCTCTGAGCGCCTCATCAGCAACTCAGTACTCTCTGTGGGTCAGCCTCCCTCTCCACGTGACTAGGACTCTACCATTTCTCACTCTCTTTCCTTGCCTCAAAGCTCCTGCTTACTTGTGGTTTCTTATTCCTCATCACTCTATTCATTTATTTGCCCATAATATATATTATTGAACACCTGCCCCTGGAAACAGGGATAAAGCAGTAAAACCTGCCCTCATGGGAGGAGACAGGACATCAGCAGAGAAAATAAAATCTGTCAGGTGGTGGTAGCAGGGGAAAGGAACAGAGAGCAATAGTGGGCTGTGTGCTGTTATTTAAGTTGGTTAGGAAAGGCCTCTATAATACGGTTAACTCTGGAATAGAGATGGCAAGGATATGAGGGGGCCAGCTGTTGGGATGCCTGGGGAAAGGGTTTTCCAGGCAAAAGGCACAGTGAGCACAAAGGTGTCATGCAGCACAGCACAGAGGCCTTTGGGCTGGGAGCACAGTGAGCTGGGGAGGATAATGAGAATGAGCTAACAGAGCTGGTCATAGGGGAGTGATGACACGTTAGAACACACAGGATCTTGGGGGTCAGTTTTATGACTTTGGCTTTGACTATGAGAGAGATGGGAAGCCACTGGAGGGTTCTGAGTAGAGAAGGGGCATGATCTGCTTTCCATTTTGGATGATCACTCTGGCTGCTGCAGGAGAAGAGACTAGGCTGGGGAAAAGATGGAAGCAGAGAGACCAACTAGAACTTTATTTGCAAGTCCAGAAGAAGGATCGGGGTGGCTTGGATGGATATATACAAGTAGGTAGTCAGAAGTGGTCATACTCTGGCTCTATTTTAAATGTAAAGCTGTCAGGTTTTGGTGACAGATCAGATGTGAGATGTGAGAGAAAAACAGAAGTCAGGAAAACTTCAGTTTTTTAACTTGAGCAATGGGCGGAATGGAGGTGATGGTTTATAGACTCGGTCTCTCCATGCTTCCTAGTTCTTTTTCCTGAAAGAAAGGGATTTGTTGGCTCAGCTTGGATTTGTGCAACAATCCAACTCTGTACCAGGAATAAAGTCATTGATACAAATATGGCTGTCTATGTCTAGGCAAACAAGAGGGGTTGGGGGTGAGGCAGCTTCCGTAAAGGAGTTGAGTAAAAGGTACCATCCCCAGCACAGTATCTTGGCTACTAACTCCTTTTCACTTCATCTCTTGCTACCTCGCCCACCTCCCAGCCCTGAAAATCCAGCCCCATTTTATCTGGTATATTTCTGTGCTTTCATGTCTTTGCTGCCATTGTTCACTCAACCCAGGCCACCTTCCTTTGTCTATTTCTGTCATACTTGCTGTACCTCAGCTGGGAACTCTGTGGGGTGGAAACAGGACAAGGAAAGTCAGAATAGGTAAGGTCTGGGAGAAACAACTGAAGCAAGGGGTAGGCCCTACTTGTGCTTGGGTGGACGGGTGAGGGTGCTTATGACAGATAACTTTCTGAGGACTTTAGGCATGTTCTTGGGCCCTCAGGATAATTCCAAGCAGAAATCAGCATCCCAGGAGGGACACAGCATGAAGCATGTAAACTTACAGCATGTAAGCAGTTCAGTTCCATATAAAGGAGACCACAAATAGAATAGAAGGTGAGTACCTGGTGGGACTCAATTAAAAGGCCCTGGTTCTGCAAAGACACAAACGGACATTTGCACACCAATGTTTATAGCAGCGTTATTTACAATTGCAAAGAGATGGAAACAGCCCAAATGTCCATCAACAGACGAGTGGCTAAACAAACTGTGGTATATACATATGATGGAATATTATGCAGCTTTAAGACAGGATAAACTTATGAAGCATGTAATAACATGGATGGACCTAGAGAACATTATGCTGAGTGAGTCTAGCCAAAAACTAAAAGACAAATACTGTATGGTCCCACTGATGTGAATGGACATTAGAGAATAAACTTGGAATATGTCATTGGTAACAGAGTTCAGCATGAGTTAGAAACAGGGTAAGATAATGGGTAATTGGAGCTGAAGGGATACAGACTGTGCAGCAGGACTAGATACAAAAACTCTAAAATGGACAACACAATAATACCTAATTGTAAAGTAATCATGTTAAAACACTGAATGAAGCTGCATCTGAGCTATAGGTTTTTTTTGTTGTTGTTGTTGTTTTGTTTTTTGTTTGTTTTTGTCTGTCTGGTTGTTTTTTTTTTGTTTTTACTATTATTATTACTTTTATTTTTTTTCTCTATATTAACATTCTATATCTTTTTCTGTTGTGTTGCTAGTTCTTCTAAACCGATGCAAATGTACTAAGAAACGATGATCATGCATCTATGTGATGATGTTAAGAATTACTGATTGCATATGTAGAATGGTATGATTTCTAAATGTTGGGTTAATTTCTTTTTTTTCTTTTTTCTGTTAATTAATAAAAAAAATTAATTAAAAAAAATTCAGCCTGGAGAAAGAAAAAAAAAAAAAAAGGCCCTGGTTCCCAATTTGATGGATTGGGCAGGGTGGGCTTCTCAGAGTGGGGGGCACTGGGGGCCAGGCAGCCTGCTATATATACAGGGGGTGGACATTCACTGGGCTGCCCTGTCCCAACCCAATACCCTGATAACTTCCAGGAATGTACGTACGGGACATGAGGCAACAATCAGGAGTTCTGTCATGCTGTAGTTTTATCGGATCTCTAGATTGGGATGCACATTTTCCAGGGAGTGCAAGGTAACCCATTTGGGTGTAGGAAAAGAACCTTAGAACTTCTATTTCTCTATATTCCAATATGATATTTTTTTCTATTTTATGTTTCATCAGGTTCACAATATCTTGGTCCAGTAGTAGGTTTAAAGAATCTGTAAAAAGGTAAATATACATATATTAGGAATGCATGTTCAAAAGTCTTTTTACGTTTGGTAGGGTGTACAAGCAAAGAAATTTGAAGACTACTCTTCTAGGACACTGTTGGTCAGGAGAAGCTGCAGAGGTCAGGGTGAAGGACCCATGGACCCACAGTGCTGCCATTTACAGAGCTGAGGAGTAACAAGGAGGCACAGGTGGGGATAGGAGAGAGAAGGGCTAAGCTTGATTGGAGTCTTATGCTCATTTGTTAGGGGCCCTGCATATCCCTTGAGATGCCATGATGTGGGTGAGGCTGAGCAAATTGGCTTGGGTAAAGAAAGGCCTCTGGGATTCTGGTGGAAAAGTGTTGGAGGGACACTGCCCTCAGTCAAGGGGAGGGAATCACTCTTTAGTCTGTCTCCAGATTCTGCCTGCAGCCTTCCAAACAACCTTGGGGCTCAAAGCTTCAAGAACCTTTCAAATGGGAGGAGCCAGGATGGAAGCAAAGCTGGGGAGGCTTCCAGCCCGACGAGAAGGTTTCTGGGTGTAGAAACCAGGTGGAGGCTGTGGCCTCCATGTTGGAAACAGTGTGGAAAGGCTAGGGCTGGAAAGTGGCTGAGGGGAAGGAGAGGGGACCCCTTCCAGATAGCTCCAGTTCAGAGGGTACAATCCTGGACAGTTACCCATCTTCTCCCCAAACAGGGACAGAGACACAGGACTATACTCACAGATCCTCTCATTCACACTGGACACTGGGGCACAGGAAGATTAAGTGTGACTGAAAAGACAAACAGTTCTCCTGCCATCCTACCTGAGACCCAGCCAGGGACATATAGGCCCACACAGATATACAACAGTTGATATATATACAGGAAGCTACAGACGGACCGACCGACTGACCGACCTAACAGCCCACGCGCCCTCTCTGGGATACACTTGAATCACATCACGGGACTCACCAGTCCCAGCTACTGCTCGCTGGGCCCGGGAATTCTCAGGGCACAGTGGACGCGACAGCGACGACTGGTGAGTAACGGTTCTCTCATGGTCTCCACTGGGTAGGGGAAGTAAGTGCTCCAGGAAGCAAAGGGGCAGCGAGGAATGTCGTGGGCTGCAGTCTCGCGGGATGAAATTGCGGCTGTGCTGACGAGTAAGTGGGGGCGTGGCGGGAGGGGCCAGGACAGCGCACAACACATGCCTTCGCGAGCAGAAGGCCTCGCGTTCTGAGAGCTTGCACCCCAAATCCGGGTGTGGATGGAGTGGCGGGTACTGCACAGTTAGCCTGGTCTAGATGCATACCTCCAAGTTTTTATGAGCATTCGGAAAGTAACTCGTTGCCTCAAGGACGGGGTTGGGAAGGGTGGCTACTGAGGGGACAGGCTCCTCTGGGCTCCTGCATGAGCTCAGCTGCTGCTGAGGGCGTCTTGGCAAAGCGGTTCAGGAGGGTCACGGTGGGGGGTGCAACTGAGAGGATCATTGAGGGAGTTATTAGGGGTTAGTGCGGGGGAGGGGGGGAAGGGCGGGGCGGGAGGCTCGTCCCAAAGACAGGGATAGACAAACGCGGAGCCATGGGGAGTGCATACAAAATTTTATTATTATTATTATTAGTTATCATTTATTTCTCATGTGCACAAAAAAGAAAGAAAGGAAAGGAGGAAAGAAAAAGAATTAAAACGAACCAACGCGCCGAAAGTGGTCCAGGAGACTGGAACTGACGGGGGACCTTTCGAGGGTTCAGCCCTGTCCTGGCCCCGGGACCCGCGCTGGGCGCCGGCAGTTCCCTTAAACTACTCTCCATTTTTTTCAAATAAAAACGCTCTAAGGAGAGAGAGATCTGGGCGAGGACTCCAAGCCTTTTCGGATTTCTTCAAGGATTTTTATTTATTTATCTTCACTTTTATTAACTTTGTTTCTGTTATTTCCAGTCGTCACGATCCACGGATGAGGAGACATGCAAGGCTCACCACCACTACCAAGCAACTACGCGGCAGGGTGTCCCGGCCGCCGGCCGCCGGCCGCCCAGAGCATGGGGCCCCGGCAGCGAGGAGGGCGAGCCCGGGGGCGGGGGCCACCATCTCTATCTAGCCTACCAGGGCAGGGCGGCCGGGGCAGGGCTGGGAAAGCGAGTCAAGGAAGGGACAGAGGCAGAGAGACAAGAGAGATGGACGGAGAGACACGGAGATGGAGAGAGGGAGAGATGCACAGGAGATATGAAGAGAGGGGAGATACAGGGAGAAGAGAGATACAGAGGAGAGAGCGAAAACACGGAATTCCAGAGAAATAGCCAACAACGCAGAGGCGAGAGGAGTCCACAGGACCATGTTCATCATTTTGCATAGAGAATTCTTTTCTTTCATAATTTTTTTTGGGGGGGTAATATAAAAATGCCCCCCTCCCCCAGGACGTGCTGTACTTTAGTGGGCGTGTAGCTATGTCCCCCCCTCCCCCCAACGAGCGGCGACTCTCACAGCATAGACAGTGGGGCGAATCTACAGGCAGGGCGGCGGGGACTTTACCGGGTGGGGCGGGGCGGGTGCGGGGCTATATACACGAGGGTTCACCTTCACACGACACGCACCGTCTTTCTACAAAACAGCAGCCGGTTCGGTTTTCGTTTTTTTTTTTCCTTTTTGCAAAGACCATCATACTAAATAAACAGACTTTTTGTGGTTCTGTTCAGTTCCTGCTGGAGGAGGAGGCTGGTAGTGGGGGCGGGCGCCCCTCCCTTCCCACTTCCACACCGCGGCAGCTCATAAGTGGCTCCTACCACCGGCAGATGGAGAGTCCGTGGAGGTGGGGCGGGCATCAAGTAACTGCTCGGAAGACCCATGCTCACGGCCTATGGACTGGTTCCGGGGCGGGCCTGGGACAGCCTCCAGTGGGGCGGCAGGTTAGGAAGGAGGAATGCAGGTCATCGAGGGGTGGAAAATGCACGGGACGGAGGGGAAGCTGAGAGGCCAGCAGATTAAAGAGACGCTGAGGTAGGGGCAAGGAGGGGCTGAGAGTCGGATCCCCTTGCAGGAGGGGCCCACGCCCAGGGGAACTAGGCAGGCCAGGCGGAGTGGGAAGACTCAAGAGTAGGGCTTGGTCCATGCGGGCTGCTGGGGCCTGCGTTCCTTGCTTCCCAACTTTGGAAAAACCTGACGTCCCCAAGCCCCTTCCCTATAGCCCGACCCCTACGACCTCATTCCGCCTTCCAGGGCAGGCAACCCTGAAGGCCGGGACAGTCTGGCCGCCTCACGGGGAGAGGACTTTTTCCCCGAGGGTTCGACAGGGGGCTGTTCTTCCTTCGGCAGAAAATCGTTTTGTCCTTACTTTCCTTTGCCCAGTCCCTGATGCGAAGCCTCCCGGCGTCCGAGCGTCTGAGGTGGGCTCCGCCTGGGCTGGGCCGCGCTGCAGGCCACACTGATTGTGTGTCACAGAAACGTGTTCGGTGTGTGCAGCGGTGGGCCCGTTCTGGGGTCGACTCGGGCGAGACCGGGGCCCCCTCGCAGCGCCGCAGCACACGGGGAGGGATGGCAGATGGGGATGGGCCGGCGGGCGTGGGCCTGAGGGTCCCGCCGGCGGCTCCGCACGTCAGGTCGTCCTGTCCGGCTTTGGACGGGGTGACGTGAAGGGCTGCGGGGTCCTGGGATGGGGTAGGGATGGGGCTGGGGCGGCGGCCGGGAGGCCTCGCGTCGCGGCCGTCCTCCCTCCCTCCGGGGTGGGTGGTGAGACCGGGACGATGTGGAGGCCGAAGCTGTTGGCCAGAAGCTTGATGTGGTCCCCGCGGTAACTAGTGGCGGTCCTAGGCAGCGGCGGCAGGGGCGGAGCCCCGGGGGGCGGCACTATAATAATAAGGGGAACCTGGACGTTAACACAGGAGAAGAATGGGCTGGGTGAGAGGACAAACAGGAGAACAAAAAAGGGAAGAAAAGCAACGAAAAGACCTCCTAGGGCTGGGGTCTAGTGAGATCTGGGCGGGGAGACCTTGGCTGCGGAGCGGGTTTGTCCCCGAGTATAGCTGCGTCCACCCGGCTAGCGAGGAACCTGCGCTGTGCGCTCCGCCGCCCAGCCGCGGACAACCCAGGGGGGCTGAGGGCGAGGAAGGCACAGGGGCTTCCAGCGGCCTGGAAGTCGAGGAGGGGGCAGGAGGCGCGGGCGTCCTCCCGGGATCCGGCGCCTCAGTACTGCACTATCGAGCCTGCCCCGCCGGCTCCCGGGAGGTCCGATCGTGGCACTGCGAACCCGCGTCCGGAAGCTGCAGGGCCGAGCATGCGGGCGAATCGCTGAGCCGCCGGCCAGCCGGGTAGCATACTCACTTAGTAAGGTGGGGTTGCTGAATCTCTAAGCTTCGTTGTAGGCCGTGTACTGGGGGTGACTGTACGGGTTGCCAGAGAACTCTCTCCCTGCAGGGGATAGGGATGGGGATCAGACACGCAAGCCGGGACCCACACGACGAGCTGGCGCGCTACCTCCCCCAGCCTAAGGCACAGGTGTTGAGGGCGTGCGGACTGGGCGGAGGCGGGAGACCCTGAAGGAGGCCAGAAGCCCCCAGGCGCCTTACACACCCGCGTGACGCCACCTGCGGGTCTGGGCCGTCCCAGCGCCAGGATGCACCCGCTGCTACCCCGCCAAGGCGCTGGGGGACTCCCAGGGAAGGTTCGTTCTGAGGCGGGGCACGCTCACCCCGCCGAGCGGGGGCCAAGGGCCTGTTTAGCCTAGAGACTCTGGCTAGGAGCCACTGAACGATAGGGCAGAAGCGGGGGGGAAATGGCGAAAAGCCCTCGGGCCACTTTGTCCTAGGAAGTCCCCAAAGTGGCATCTCAGCTTGGTGCCAAGGCAGGGGGTGGGGGCTCTGTTGGGAAACACCTCCCTCCCGCCTTTTCCTCGAGAGGCCGGATACGTGGGCCACACGGCAGGGGAAGGAGGCGGTAGGAAGCCGGTGGACTGCCCGCCGATCCGCGAGCGGTGAGCGCAGCGCCCCGTAGGCTGGGAGACGTCGGAAACCGCCTCCCTCCCACCGCAGGAGAAAGCCCAGACCTCCGGGTTTCCCCTCGCCCTTTCTCCTGTGTGATGACCCCAGACTGTTTACAGTGATCCCTAACCGCGGGTTAAGTAGAGGAGAAAAGGCCCCTCTCTGAGAGGGAGCTGAGGTGGGGGTGGGGAATGCAGCCACTGGAAAGCCTGTGTGCAGCAGGATAATGAGCTTCTGAGCTCAACTGTGACCAAGAGGAACTGAGCTATCTCCTTCCCCATAGCTAATGAAAAGTGTAATTTCCTCATCAGCACTAGATTCTGTTTAACGACTTCCCCTTTGCCACCATGAGCTCTCTGCGGCTCCCCTCATACCCACCTCCCTGCAGACTCCCCACCCCCACCTCCCCACACTTCCCTCATCCCCATTTCTCCAAGATGTTCTTCAGCCTCTGCTTGCTTGGGGCACTCACCGCTGGGACCTTCCTGGAAGAATCTCCCTGCTCTACCCTCTTCTACCCTCCACATCTGCTCCCCTTCCTCCAAATCTGAACAGGAATCTCCTTACCCGACCTTCCCAGCTCTCCTTGCCCAGTTTGTCTGATTCAGTCCCTCTTCTATCACACCGTGCCCAAACTCACTCTTTGTCATACCCCACACCCTGCACCTGAGCTTTGCTTACCCCGGGTTGACCCTGGATGAATGGGCAAGGGAGGGAGCCAGTCAACCTTGGCTATGTCTCTAGTGTCCTTTCCTTTCTCCCCCCAGGAGAGTTGAGCTTCCGGGAAAGGGTACTTGGAGCATGGCTAAAGGGAGTGGGTCACAGGCCCAGCAAATCTTACTCTCTTTAAGGTAAGAGTTTTCTTGGTGTCTAAGCAATAAGAGCTTCAACTCTCTTTAGCTACAAGCTCTGTTCCCAATCCAGGGTGAGGGGTCAGGAATAGCAGAAGCTCCAGCTGCAGCCACCAGACCTTAAATACTGCCTCTGCCTTTCTGCTCCACAAGGCATCTCCATCTCCTCATGGGTTGGAGCCCAGGGGGCAATGAGGACCAGGGTCCCTCAGAGGAGGTGTGGGTGCCATAGCTTGTCTCTCAGAAGCCACAGTCTCTCTGGCTCCTGCCATAGCCTATTTATCCTCTGTCCCTCTTTCCTTCCTCTCTCCAGGGTGCAGTCATTTCTCAACACAGGTCTTCCTTTGTGGGTTGGTGTGGTCCAGGGTGGCTTTGTCTGAGTGACTGACATGCCCTTGGAAATGGTTCCTGGCTCCAAGTTTCCATGGAAACCAGGACAGGCCTTCCAAGCAGTGTCAGCTAGCTAGGGTGGGCTGGGGCACTGAGAGCAGAGCTGAGGCTGAGTGGTTCTGGGGCACAGGCTTGGGTGGGTGGTCACTGTGGAGGGGCCATCACACACAGTGGGGGAAATACACATAGAGGTGTGCACTTCCATAGGCTCCTTCCCTGATTGCTCATGAGGGTGTATGAGGGACCAACTAGAGCCTCTAGGGAGAAAGGGACAGATGAGAGATGTTCGCTCTCCCCCCACCCCCAGCATCAGACTACAGACTACTCAGCAGCTCATTCACAATTTAGTTACCCCCACCTAGATTAGGCAGCTGCAGCATTGTCACCTACCAGGCACCATTCCTCCCAGGGTGGAGGTGGGATAGCTTCCCTCACCTGTGGGGGGCATGTGAGGGGGTAACCAGGCAGAGTGCTGCTCACCATGTCACGACCTGGAAAAACACAAAGGGGAAGGGATGAGACCTTTAAGTGTGGGGCCTGCGTCTGCTCATACCAGGGCTACTCCATGGAAAGGAAACTTAGCGGTATGCAGACATGTGGGGTGCATTTCCAGCCCTGCATCTGAACTAGCAGGTCCAGGTGTGCCTTTTCATGTGTCTAAGCTTGTTAACTAAATGCCTATCCCTGTGATCAGCTGGTTGTATTCACCTCTGTGCTGTGTAGCTTTTTGTGTCTCTCTTTGTGTGCATTTTTGTATGTGTCTGCCTTTGCCTGTATTTCTTTGCCTCCCAAACCCAGATGGAGATGGGAGGGAGATGACCTGGTTTTGCTCCTCCTTCCCAGCAAGACAGTTGGCTGTGGTCTCTCCAGTAGCCAAATGGACCTTTATCATTTTGCTTACCTCACTCCTCCCTAACATCCCAACTTTCCTTCAGGTTTTGAGGACACCCCACCACCAACCCTGCAGAGGCTGATGAGTATTCCTTGTCCTCTCCAAGTGGAGCTGTGGGTGCTGGGCCTGGCAGGGGTGGAGAGCAGGGTTCCAACCAGTGTGTTGTTTTGCTGTTGGTGTTTATGGCATTTAAATGATAACAAACCATCCCTGAAGCAAATCCAGAGCTTTCAACCAAAAGTGCAAGTGGATTAAATCAAGTTCCAAAGACCAAAATCTGCTCTCCCCACCAGCTGCTGGGCTACTGTCCCTGGAGGCCTGTTTTAGCTAAAACCTGGAGGGTGGGTGGCAGGGCTTCCCTTAGCAGTGTCCTAGAGTGGAGGCAAAGTGAGTCAGTATCAGGGATGCTGACCAGAGACACTCATAATCCATGGACATCTCTGGAATACAGCTGCACCTGACTGGCCTCCCTTTTTTGCCTGTGCCTTCCATCGCTATGAAGGTCACCACCTCCTTTTTCTATTTAGCAGGCTCCAAACTGTAATGACAATGATGTGCCCCCTTCACACTTCCACATCCTAGAGACTACTTTTTTGTCCTCTCCTGCCTCTCCTGGTTCCATTTATCCTCTCCAGGTTCCCCTTATCTTCCTCTCCAGCCAGTGCCACTCTAACACTCTAGTGCTTCTGTAAAACCCTGGGCTGCCTTATCCTCTCTCTCCATAGTTCAGTCCCCAGGAAGGCAAAGAATGGCTAGAGGAAGTCACAAAATTATGCATATCTGGCCCAATTCATTTTCTGTTCAACTGGTCCCTTGTCTTCATCCTCCCAATGGCTATTCCAAAGCACCCCCTCTCCCTTAACCACTCTCCCCTTGAAAACCACCTACTTTCCTGAGATGTGTGAGCTTCCTCACCCCTACCTTAACCTGTCAGATTCATCCTTCCCTAAGTATTTGGAGCCACAGCTCAGGCTCTTGCTTTTCCAGCTGCTTGCTGAATATTTTTACCAGTTGTCCCATTGTCACCACAAATCAAATAAGAATAAAAGTTGATTCATCCCACCCCCAATCAGTTCTCCTGACCTTCTTGTAGACCATCAAAACAAAAAACGTGGAGTCCTTGACACAGCCTTTCTCCTTGCCTCTAATCTGAAATCAGTCACCAAGTGTTGTCAGTTCTCCTTTGCGATGTCTGTTCAATCTGTCCCATCTCCACCAGCTCCATAGCCACAACAGTTGTTTACTATTATTATTTGTGTTTTCTGCCTTCTGATTCTTACCTATCCAGTCTATCCAGAATGTGGCTGTTTTGCCAGTTCTCATGAAACATTGTTTTCATCACCATTGATTCTGTAGCCTGAAATTTGATTTTAAACTCTGCCAGGCTTTCAAAGTCTTCCAGGTATTCTCCCCACCCAACTCTCCCTAGTTATTTTTACTGGTTCCCTCTATACTTTTGCACCTGCTATTTTCTTCTTCCCTTACTCATAGTTTTCTTCTTTTAGCTCAGGCCCCCAAGCCCACCCATTCTACCCATCAGGGAAATTTCTCTCATAAACTTCTATAGCATCTGTGCCCCATTATATAATATTCATAGTGCATCAGCCCTGCTGTTTCATATCATGGCTTGCTTCCTCAAGTATATTATAAGCAACCTGAGGACAAAGCCCTGTCTATGCTCTGTCTTGCATAGTTCAGAACACAGTTGATGTTCAATGAATAATCAGTGATTAATTAATTCTCTGTCACCCTATTGTACTTACAGCCAATTCCATATGAGTTGGCTCATTACTGTTTTCTAATTATTTCATACGTGTTGGTCTCTTCTAAAAAGGTAAAAACTGGGATAAAATATAAATATTTTAATTTGCTTTTTTTCTAATAATGTTTAAGCAATGGATTATTAATTCTTATAAAATGACAAAAGATTTGCAGTGAGGGATTCATACTGTGACTTGACTTTATTATGCAATAGAATGATTTTCCTCTATATTTGCCCAATGTATTACAGTTCCTAAAACTAGAATAAATAGCACAGTGCAACTGTCAGATAAGAGATCACTTCCAACTCCCAAAGAGAAGAAAGAACCTGTGTTTGCTTTGAGGTATTTTTTTTTAATTGAATTCTAGTGTCAATAAAAGATACAGTCTTCTTGATCATCTCTCAGTGGAGTAGACCTGAAATGGTTAATGACAATATCTATGGATTCCTAGAGAGTTTAATAGTAAGGCACTTATTGGTCAAAAAAGGCCCAGGACAGAAGAGAGTGAAGAAAGATGTAGATATATTTCTGAAGCTAGAAATATATAGAAACTCAATTCCTCCTGGTCCTGTGATCTTAATATCTACAAAGAAACCAGAAAAAGTGGTATGCTTCTTTCTTAATAAACAGGAACTTAAAAGCATCTGAATTCTGATTTTTAGCTGCATAGTTTCCACAATCTGTCACACATGAATTCCTTGTAATTTAACTTTTAGTGACAAAGTCCCCTACCTAGCTTCAGGAGAGAGTATTACAGGAAAGGTTTTTCCAGCTAACTTGGAGGCATACCTATTACAATGTTTGTTTCCACTGGCTTTCTGTCTTGGAAAATGCTAAGTCCAATTTTAGAAACTTTTGCACACTGCTAGTCACCCAGAGAGCTGTTGGTTGAAAGGTACATTTTGAAATTATATTTTAAAAACTGAATTTGTAAAGTGTCATTCAAGCATTTTTAAAATATGGAAAAAGAGGTCCATGATAAGGAAAAAACAAGCTTCCTAGTATTTAATATAAGGCTCCTAGCATGCTGTAGTTTCCGTATAATCAGCATCACCACAAAGAGGTGCCTGGTCAGGACCCCTGAGCCAACAAAGGTGCAAGCTACTGCATACAAAGCGCTCTCAATGGCTTCATTAGTACACAGGTAACACCTAAAGAGCAGGAAAAATTCACCAAACTCTTGCCAGAGCCATATATTCTTCTGGAACACCATTGTCAATAATGGGAAACACATACTGCAGGAAGTTTTCAAATGACTAAGACCATCGTACCATTTGCCCAGCAGCATTCTTTGAGCAAGCCTCTTTCAGAGGCAGAATAGGAATGGGTAATGGACTCTGTGCAAGAAAAAATCAACAAAGTGCTGGGTCATGCAGGGTTACAGATGCATGGACAAACAGGAATGGAGATGGACCCTAAAACTGTAAGATAGCGCAGCCACCTTGTTAAAACAACAAGCAAAAGCAAGGAAACAAGTGAAAACAGCTACACTGTAGAATACATCAGTTATAAAATATGTGCCATCGAACAGAAGACAGGAAGCACTAAACTATTTTCTTTGCTCACATATTTTTAGAAGAAGATGGGCATTTCGTATTGGATCCTTGGTTCCTAAACTCTAAAGTTTTATAGAGGGACAAGTATTCACGATCATGAGACAACTTTGTTTTAAAAGTGAGAAAATGTAGACACAGCCAGGTGTAATGGCTTTCCTGAGACTACATAGCTAGTAAATGATAAAGCCAAAATTGTTTTAATGATAATATAAAGCTAGACAGTCCCAAGAAGATCCAAAAGAAATGAAAATAAGTCACCCAACAAGCAAAATCTCATATTGTCACTGCTGTCATTAAGATAAGGCAGGAGAAAAAGGACAAAAAGAGTAAAATATGGACACTGAAACTCTAATAAAACTCCATGGGGTGGAGTATTAATCTCCTGTGAGAGGTTTTCTAAAAACAAAGAGGCTCTTCAAGAAACAGTAGTAGTTGAGAATCTTAAAATACCCAGAAGTGTTAGAAGACTGTACTTGATGAGGATGTCCTCACAGTTCAACTGCAGAAATCCCCGAAGATTCAAAAGCCAATTTCTGCAGCAATCACTACATCTGATTCAGAGACAGTGCACGTTTGTCCGACATTCCTTACCAAATGAGCCAGATCAAACAAACTGTTTTGGAGAATCTAAGTGCAGTTCCTCTTACAAGTACAGAGAAAAGAAAAGCAAAAGACTTTATTAAGAAATTGGTAATTTTCACTCATCAGATAATTCATACTACTTTAACTGTCAGGTTTAAGAACTGTTTTTTCTAAATGCACTTGGAATAGCCAGCCAGCATTCATTGAGGATCTACTATATGCCAGGCACTGTTCTAAATATTTTATATCCATTGTCACATTTAATCTCACATCAACTCTATAATATGAGTTCTGTTTTTAATACCCATCTTATAGATGAGGAAACTAAGACTAGATATTACATCCAGCATTTCACAGCTGGCATATGACAGAACCTAGAGTATAGAGCAAGCAGCACTCTTGGCAGCTGATTCTAGAATGAGATTCTCAAATATTGTACACATAGAAAATAGATAAGTATTTGGTTCAGGGAAGTAACTGGGACCAAGCTAAGCTAATCTTTCCAATTACAGAACATCTTGTTGCCTCTTGTTTCTTACCTACTTCAGATTCTTCCACTTTCTATAGCATGAGTTTTAAATATGGGGTTTGCTTTATTTTGTTCCCTGAGAGCACTGAATTGTCAGCTCCAATCCTTCTGAAAATGCAGCATTTCTCAGGTGCTCTGTGTAGGTTTGTTAGGACATCACAGATGCATGACAAGGGGTCCATATAAAATTATCCATAAAATGTTATAGATATTATACATGTGCATCTTTCAGGGGAAGAAGTATATGACTTTTATCAGATTCTAAATATCTGTAAGTAAAAAAGATTAATGAACAATGTTTGTATAAAAAAAAAGAACCTCTGTTCTTCAGTATAAGACATTGATTTGTTTATAACTGCTTGGATCATACAAATAAACAAGACCATACAAAGAACGACAAAAATAACATGTAAAGGAATAGGGAGACTTGTCTCAAGTCAAGGAAAACATAACAGCATTCAGAAGACCAAGGAAATAATAGAAAAGGAAGCCCCTAAAGAAGCAGAAATTGCTGATAGTGATGGCTCAGACAATGAGACTTACTAGGCATAGACTTATATGGCAAAAGTTATATTCAATGAGTTTAGAGATGCTTTCCCTCAGCATCTTTCTCTGAAAATGAGCACTTTTGCCATCTACTTGACATTGTGGAGGACCCTAAGGCCAGAAAACATAACTCTTGTTTTACTACCCTATCCTCAAGTTTTGCCTGCTTCTCACAAGGCAGTGAAAATGAAGACATTAGATTCCTTCAAGGTTGGCAGTCTGTGTCTCCACTTGAGACAGAAATTTATAATACTTAAAGAATACTCAGTTACTAAATTTTTAATAACTACCTAAATATATTATACATTTACATTTACTGTACCAATTATGATTGCTTTCTAGCCAACCCAAGTTATGCATAATACACTAAATAACAAACTTTCAGTCTGTAGATGTTTTAAAAGGAGAGAGAAGGCATTTTCTACATATTTCCTTTTTTCATTCTTATTTCCCAGGTTTCCAAATCCTTCTAAAACTTTTCCTCTGGGGCAGAGGTGTCTGTGTGAGGACCCTGAGCCTGGGACACTGCCTTGGCCCCATAGTTCAACCTGAAGCTCACCTACTCTGGTTCCAGCAGGGGGGGGCTGTGCCTGCAGCTCAGGGTGCCTGCTGTACATAGCCTGTCTTACTTCCCACTAACAGCTGGACCTTTAATTCTGGTGTGTCCTGGGCAGGGATGCTGCCCACACCTGTGTGTGCTCAGTGAGCTTTGTACCTTGATGGTCAACCAGCTGGACATGACCAATCACACTGACCCCACCCCTGCTCCTTCTAAGCACTGGACTGTATTGCCAGCTGGCTCAGGGCCCCTTGGGGGACTGCTTCCTTCTACTCTGCTTGACTATGGAAGGAGCTGCAGGCTCAGGGTCTTGGGATAAGGCTAGGGAGTGCTGGAGAGAATCGCATTTTCAATGAGTTCAGAGGGAACTTGGCTATCTACTGGTCCAGTGCCCCAGAGGAGGAAACTGAGTCTCAGAGACAGAGAACATCCCCAGCCCTCTCTTTTCACCTCCCTATGCTGCCTTCTGTGTCTCCATTGGCAAGTCTCTAATGGAGCACAGTCAGTCAGGTGTGTGCACTGTGCAGGCTGGATGATGGGCTCACCAAGAGACCCTCGAGCTGGGTGGGTGAGGTTAAGCCTATTTGCACAGTCTCCTGATACTGCAGGTCTCTCAGTTCCTCTCTGGCTTTATTTTGTTCCCTGAGAGCACTGAATTGTCAGCTCCAATCCTTCTGAAAATGCAGCATTTCTCAGGTGCTCTGTGTAGGTGAAACCCTAATCCCAAGGAAAACAGTCACTTAAACTGCTGGAGCCTTAGGCCTCTCTCCAAGTCTGCTGCAGGATTTCCTCCCTCCCTGCCCACCAGCCCAGCTGCCACTGGGGAGGATTCCAGGCTGAAGGTGTGCAAAGCCCTCTCAAGTGACAATAGTGGCAGAGCCTGCTTCTCAAAGCTCAGGGTTAAAACGCAGGAAAAAGTGCTGGCTTGTTTGCCCTGAGGGTGCAGCTAATGGGTGGTGGTGGTGGCCAATCCCCATCACTCTTCCTGCCACCTTGGGGAGGGCTGGTTCTCTGGGGGAAGGAGGCTTTTCAGTTCTTGCCTAGGCAGCTTTGAGGCCATCAAGTCATTTCTGAATACCTGGTCCCAGTACATACTTGGGACACCTCTTTTTAGGATTTCTAGTCATTCAGAAAAGGTTGAATTGACTGACTTGACTTTTACTTAAACAACCTTTTCTTCTTAGAAAGTGCTAAACAATAAAGTAAATAGGTATAGTGCTTGGGGATTCCCCCTTTTGAAGAACCCCCTCTTGGGGTTCCCAAACATCACAAACACTATCCACACAACTGAAAGGCTACTTATAACCTAGCTAATCATGGAGAATCTAAGCGCAGTTCCTCTTACAAATACAGAGAAAAGCAAAGCGAAAGACTTTATTAAGAAATTGGTAATTTTCAGTCATCAGATAATTCATACTACTTTAACTGTCAGGCTTAAGAACTGTTTTTCTAAATGTACTTGGAATAGCCAGCAGTCACTGAGGATCTACTATGTGACAGGCACTGTTCTAAATATTTTATATCCATTGTCACATTTAATCTCACATCAACTCTATGATGTGAGTTCTGTTTTTGATACCCATCTTATAGATGAGGAAACTAGGACTAGATATTACATCCAGCATTTCACAGCTGGTATGAAAATATTTTTGCTTCAAATCCAGACTGGCCTCTTTCCCTACTGATTGAATTAGTGAGAACATGCTGTGGAGGAACCAGGCATAGTTCCTCTGGCAGGGCTCAGTCTTCGGGTCTCCTGGATGAAGGCAAGAGTTGAAGGGAAGAGGTTAGAAGAAAGGAAGCCCAGGACCAAAGTAACAGGCCAAACCTGAGCTCAGCTTGGATAAGCACAGAAGTGTATGCCTGAAAACCCTCAAATCTTCCTCATCCTCCCCACCACTCTCCTTGCTCCTGCAGCTCCATCATCAGCCACCTGATAATGCCCAGGGCACTCTCATAGGGAGGGTAGCCCATCACTGCTGGGATGGCTGATGAGCCTGGACAAGGACTTGAGGCTGGGACTGGAGGTTGGGGTGGTACCAATTTTATTCTGCTCCATTTTAGCCCTGCTCTCTAAGCCCTAGGGATTCGTGCCTAGTCTCAATATTCTTTTTCTCTAGAGGTGGACTGGATAAAAGAGGAAGAGAAAAAGCCCTGATCCATTGACTCCCCAGGCTGCAGGCCCAGGGTACCCACATTATTTGTCAATGTCTCAATGCTATGGAAATGCCCCATAATTAAATCAGAGCTGAGGTCTGGGGACTGGAGGTCCTTTGGGATGTTGGGAGGAGGCTAGCCTCTTTTCTTTGGGCCTTCTTGATCCAAATGAAGGGTCTAGGGCCCCAGGTGCTGTGGAGCCCCTGGCTCCATTTTGCCTCCACGGTAATGGATGGGCTCTCCGAAGTTGCCCTAGCTCTCTCTTTTCAGGGCTGGAGAGGAACTCTAATGTCTGCACCCTAAATTCCTCTGGCTAATCAGAGGCTTTGAGCCAACAGACAAGACTAGGAGACTCCCAGCCTCTTTCAGAAACATTTCACAGCCTTTATTGCTCTCTCCTCTCCAGGAGGATTGGGGGAATGGGTGGGAAGGGTGGGGGGGAGCAAGGTCTAAGCTGTTTGTTTTATGGAAGGAAATGTAGTTGCATTGGAATGGGTGCTGTTAACTACAATAAGAGGCAGTTCCTGAAGATCCTCAGGATTCTCTGAATGGGGGGGGGAAGACCCTAGGTTTCCCATAGTCTACACCTCTAACTGCTAAAAGGCTACCTTACTGACTGACCACCCCAGGTGTGGAATCAGAGCTTCTGAGAGTTCCACAGCCTTTTCTCATTAGCTAAGCCCACACTGGTCTCACCAGCCTCCAGGACTCGGGTCAGCCCTTACTTCTCAGCTTTGATCTGTGGCTCATTTGTCTCTCACCTCTGCTCAACCTGGCCAGCTTCCAGAAAACCAGCATCATCTGCAGACCAGCATCTTCTGCTCTCTCTCCCTGCAGTGGGGACTTTCCTCTTGGGCAGCTTCCCCATGTCCTGCTGGATCTTGGTTAGAGAGCTGCAGGCTCTTCTCATTAAGAGATGTTTCTCTCAAGCTCTTGAATAAAACCACTTTCCCTCCCTCTCAGTGGAGGTGGGGGGCAGCTAACAGGGCTTGTTTTCACTAGTGAGGAAAGAACTGTCATTTTTCCCACCTGGCGAATGTTCAATTTCCCATGGAAAGGTAAGATTCCATGCTGAGACTTAGCCTGGGGACTTGGATAATCAGGGGACAGCCTCTGCTATCAGAACTGCCTCAGGCTGTCCATGGCTCCTGACCCTAAAACAATATGCCATCAGTATGGTTTTCAGAGGTAGGTTTAAAACTCCTTGTCTATTACTCTGATCTCCATTGTTTGACGATTTGCTGCACACTGGTGGAGAAGGGAATTTAGGAGCTGGATCTATGATAAAGACAAAACAGAGAGCTCCCTTTTATCTTTTTAACACTATTAAGCATGCTTATATTTTTAGTTGCTGCTGGACTGTTCTATTTTCTTCAGTTCTTGGGGGTGTCAATTGTCCTATTTATTGCTTCTGCTGACTCTCCTTCATGATTGTTTGTATTCACATGAGATGTAATTTTTGATAGTGAGGGCCTCTTTAGTGATGGGTGTTTTTTTCTGTGGGAGTCCCATGTGCCTCAGTTTGCAGAATGTTTCTACCAAGGTTTGCCTTTGTTCCTGCTAGAATTTCTGAAAGGGTTATTATCCTGGACAAATTTGAGTAGGTGTTCTTGGCTTGGGGTTCCTGCAACATACTCATGGTATAAATTTGGACTCTGAACTCAGACTTTGGGTTCCATTTCTCATGGTGGCATTTTGTTTTCTTCTCATGCTCCCCTGGGCCATTGGGATGACTTTGTCCATTTTCCTATTGCCCTGTTCTGGCTCCTGGCTTTAGTTGGGGTAATACACAGTTTTACCTTCCTGATTCTCTCCAGCCCACGGTCATGTCTCCCGTCTGCTGTGTAACAGCCTCAACCCCCACCCACTGGGGTCTACCTCCACCAGCGCGGTACTCTCATAGCCTCCTGCTTACTGCTCTGATTTTGAGTTCCCTCTATTTCTGGCACCTGAAGAATGAAGCTTGGCTATGTATTAACATTTTGTGTTGTTATACTTTATCCAGCTGTGTTTTAGTGACAGGGATAACTCTTTTGAGTAAGTTTAGCCTGCCATGTTTCTGGACATCAACCTCACTCCTCCATAATTTTTCTGGAACAAAAGCAAGGGTGGCAGGAACTACTCTTGCACCAGGTTAGCCCAGTGCTTGGCAGTGATGCCCACTAGAGGCCAGTGAAGCCCACTTGGTGTAGTAGCTCCAGGGACTGGCACTGGCCTCAGCTTCCCGCATGAGCACAGAGAACCCCTGAGCAATCATTGACTTCCTCCAGCTGCATTTGGGCTCCAGGGTAGGGATCCTGCTTTCACCTTCAGAATGATCAGAAGCACCCCCAAGTGACTTTGGGAATCCTGCAACTAGTTCTTCTCATCATCTCTTCCCTAATCAACAGCACTGCTGGCTCCTTTATTGCTGCAGAGCTGGTTAGGCACAGGAAAGGAGCATCAAAGTAAGGAGGTCATGGTGAAGAGATGCTGTCTTTTCTACCAGTTATGATGGCCTTTAAGGATTGAAGGCACCAACACACAGTTGGGGCCAGAGACCTCACTGAAGAAGCCCTGACCCAGGGGTCCTGAAGAGTACTGAGGGGCTGAAGATGGCTCCCTGTAGGGTCCTTTGGAGGGGTAGTTAAGAAGGTGGTGGATGGTACCAGCCACAGCCAGCCAACCTGAAGTAGCCTGGGACCAGAGTGTCCCTGACCTACTCTCTCATCTAGCTGATCCCCTTTTCCTTATCACTTAGGAGACTCAGCTCCGTTCCAGACCAGCAGAGCAGTGGGCTGGAGAGAAGAGATGCCACTGAGCTAGAGCAGCCCAGTGGTGGAAGGGAAAGTGGGTGATAAATTTAAATAACCAGCTTGACTTCGCAGCTTGCTGAGTTGTGATGCAGTGAAATTAAAATCTCAGCCGAACTTGCAGACTCCACCCAGAAAAATCAGGCTCTCTCCTTGGTTTCACGATGGGAAGTGGGAAGAGGAGGCTCGTGGACTGAGCCCCAGCCTCTGGTAACCACCCTTCTTGCAATATGATTATCTGTGTCCTGGCCCACTGGGCCCCAGTCTCCCCTCCACACAATAATCCAGGCTCCTCTCTCCACTCAGTCCTGACCTTGTGGAACAGCTGCATCAAGTGGCTGGTGAAGTTTGAAATCAGCCTCCAGTGCCAGGAGGCAGCAGGAATATCAATAAGGTCTGGCTCCTCTGGTTGGGCTAGCACCCTTCCCAGGCTCATTTCCTTGGGATGCATCCCTTTAAGTTTGCAGCCTAAGCTGCCTGTCCTTGGGGAAGAAGATGAGCTGAGTACCAGGGACTTGGGGGGTGAAAAGGGATCCTGAATGCCTTGGTATCCCCATGTCAGGCTGTGAGCACAAGGATAACCTCCCTGCTCATTCACTTTTAGCACACCCCCGGTCAGAATCACCTACCCCAAAAAAGGACCTCCCTTCTTCCTCCACTACAGCCTGTACTATTCTTCAACAAAATGAGCTGTTTACAAATCCTTGGGTGGAATTACTACAGATATATCAAGAGCTTCAACCATACTCTGGCCCTCCTTGTAGCCCAAGACTCAGAGTGGCCAGCATCTTTCTAGAACCTACCTAAAGTCTACCTCTCCTGTGTATGCTCTCTTTGCAGCACTGCTCTCTGCTACCCACAGAGTCCAATGCAATGGACTGGGGCCTGAGGCAACCCATGAAGTCTCTGGGCAATGCCCCATTTCTCACCTTGACAGTAGCTCCAGTGAATTCTGTTTGTCCCCATAATAAACACATCATGAATCATTCATCTTTAATAGATTATGCAAATTAGGAGAACATAAAATCAACAAAGATCAATAACTGCATTCATTTAATTGCCAGCAAAAACATTTTAAGAATGAGCATAATCTGTAGCCCTTTCTTGGGTAATGGCGCCATTAATCCAAACATTGGATCTTGGCCTAAGTGTAGAAAAATCATTCCCTACCCCCACCCCCTCCTACCTCCCCTCCCCCACTTCTCCACACACTTCTCTCTTTTTGGTAATTTCCAGTTTCTGAGTGAGTTTCCCTGTAATTATCACTGGTGAACAGCTCTGGATGTTAATGGTTCTGCTTTGGTTACTCCTCACTTGATTGAAATGTTGCATACAGATTGAGATGTTAGGGCTAACTTGCCACCTGGGAATGTCAAGCTGGGTCTGAAATGAACTTTTCTCACACTTAGATCCAAATGGATCAGCCGGAGATGTTCCCAGGCTAAGTTGGGACCATTCCAGGGCCATGGTGGGGGAGGCAGGTGGGGGAGGCCAAAGGTGGAGACACTTTTCTGTACCAGCCCAAGTTTCTCTCCTGCTGCAGGAGCCCTGCTCCACAGATCTGAAGCCCCACCCGGGAAAGCCCTTGCCCCCGGGACTGAGGTCTTGAGCTCTTGGAAGCTCAAGGTTAGAGAAAAGCCCTCTCCAGCCAGCTGCCTGGAGAGGGCCACCTTTGGGAAATTACCACTCTACCTCACAGCAGGACAGAGGAAGGTGCCTGGTCTGGGGTCAGAGTACCCAGCCAGATAGAGAGCTTCTTATTTGTACTAAGGAGGGCCCCATGACAAGAGCTATTTGATAATAGGCTATGTCCTGGTCCAGTTAACCCCAGCCAAGGTGATTACTGCCCAAAGCCCAATCTAGCTCTCCAGCAATGCCAGGACTCAGCCTCTACTGCCCAGCCAAAGAATTCAACTCCCTCTATGCAGGAAACAGTTGTCCATCCTCTTAAGGACAAAGTGGGAAAGCTAATCACAGGGCTTGCCCACACCACTTCAGTGGAGTCTGGGTGGCCAGCCGTGCTCAGATCAGCTCCAAAGACAGAGCTGGGGCCCTGTTGGACAGCCCAAGTTGTGCCTGCTCCCTGTTTGCAACTGGCTGCACTGTAGGCTGCTGCAGCCCAGGTCCCCAGGCCACCTCTGCTCTCCCCGCTTGGCAGGTAATGCCTCAGTGACTCCCAATCCCCACCAAGACCCTTCTCAATCAACCTGTCTCCCAAGGAACAAATGGCACATTGGCTTTCATGTCTCCAGAATAATTAGGTGAATTTTAATAACACCTCAATGTGTGTCTCTCCCACTTAGGGTACTTCCCTGGCCCGGAAACCCTTCTGCAGTGCCAGGTGCCTTCTGCAGCCTGCAGCTTGGTGGCCTGAAGCTCCATCAACAGGGCCTTTCTCTGAGCCACCCTACAGCCTTCTTTCACTCTATCTGCCTCTGCCACTCAGAGCCCCTGGGGTCTCAGACCATGTCCCTCTTATACCCACCATCTGACTGTGGGCCAGGTCTGCCCCTGCCTGGCTTGGAAAGCAAGCCTTGGTCTTTGTGATTTCTGTGGAAAGCAGGAGAAGGGCCAGAACAATTGCGCTTATCAAATTCCACAGAACTGGGTGCCCTATCCTGAAACCCAATGCCACATCCACCCATCTGCCCAGAGGGAGAGGAAAGAAGATCCCAGAGAAGTCTCAGAGACATGGGAACCTGTAGGCTGCACAGGCACCCCATGCTCCACTTTTGCCAGCCTGGCCTCTTTGCCCTCTGCCTTCTTCTATACAAGTCCTAACAAGAGGCTCAAAATTCTGGGTACCTCAGGGGAGGCAAGGAAAAGGGTAAAGGAATAAGCAAGAGGACAGAAAGAAAGAACCAACTACAGCTTCTCCTGGCCCCAAGACACCTTTCCCCACAGCCTTCCCCACATCTGCACACATCTCTTTGCAAAGCACCCTGGTTTTCCAAGTCTTGCTCTCCCTTCAGATATTATGGTGGGGATGCCCACTTATCACTGGGATGACGTGGCCCCCACTGAAAACAATGCCTCCACCCTCCTGGAAGCCCCCTTACCAGTCACAATGGGGTGTGTCTGGGTGCCTGACACGTTGCTGCCCAGCTCAGGGGTTGGTAGATGCAGATAGACCTGACTTGACTTCATCAAGCCCAGGGATCAGGACTGGGAGGGAGTACTCATTCCCCTGGGAAGAGAGAGGAAAGCGACAGCTCTCTATTGATGCATACACAGAGAAAGGGCTCGGTATACAGATGGGGAGGAGGAACAGGGGAGCCCTCCCAGATGGGGTGAAGGAGACAGCCAGGCAGAGGGAGGGGAGCACAAGAGGGGCGGGCTTAGCATGTGCTGGACAGTCTGTCTTGTGGGGGTAGAGGGAGACCTGACTTTGTGGAGCTAGAGGTGTTGCCTTTATATCATCTGTGCTTAGGCTAGAACCTTTAAATTTCTGTAGCATCTCCTGCCTAAGCAGCCTCCAGGGCAAAGTATAGCAGTGGGGATCCCCCTGTTGAGAGGTGAAGGGTGTTTTAAAGGTCTCCTGGGCCAGGGTACCTTGGGGAGGAGAGCAAACCATGACACGATGACAGAGGTAGTAGCTGGAGGAAGGGGCTAGCAGGACCTCCAGCCTGACACTGCTGAGCCGGCTGATGGGGTGTGGGGGTGCCTCTTTTTTTTTAAAACAAACAAAGACAGTCTCATGGGCCCCTTGCTCTCTGCCTATGCACTGGGGTATGAAATTGGGGAGGGGGAGTCCACATGGCTAACAGAAGGGTGGGAGGGGGCCAGTCATTGACACTGAAAGGGTGTCCTGCCTGAAACACTCGGGTAATTGCCTTTTTACTGCAGCCAGCACCAAGCCAGACCCCAGAGCTGGGCAGATCAGGAGACTTACACCAAGCAGGAAAAGTTGCTCTGATTAATATTACGTTAAATTAAAACTGATTTTCTGCTCTTTTGGGTCCAATTTTTCCCCCTTCCACTTCCTGGACCCCTCCCCCCAGAAAGCCCCCTCCCCTCTTTAGCTGGATGGAATTGCCTTATCATTTCCAATTCCTTCTCGTATTGATCTTCCTGTAGAAATCTGTTTTGTAATTAGCTGCAAATTAGGCCTTCTACTGGGGGTGAAGCTGCTCCCTGATTTATCACCAGAGCAATTCGTTATGATCGGAGAGAAATTAAAATGAACTCAATTAGACTTCAGATTTGTTTTATGGACCCTGCTCCGAGTTTCAGGGGGAAAATGACTCTGCTGGTGTTTAATAGTCTAATGAAAGTAAATAAAGGTTATTCATTGTAATATAGCCGGGGACTCAGGGAGGGTGCACTGAGCCGCCTGCCTCGGCCGGCTCCTCCTTTGTTGGTTTATGGCTCAGGGCACCTTAAAAAGACTTTTGATTTTTTGTTTTATGAAGACAAACAGCTTACAGGATAAAAGGACAGGCGGGGACAAAGGCGAGTGACTGGGAGCTGTGGGAATCTTAGAGTGGGGCTGTGCTGTGAGGAGCCTGTGAAGCTGTGCTGGAGTGTGTGTGTGTATGTGTGTGTGTGCATGTGAGTGCATGAGCAAGCACAGCAGACCATGTTGTGCTGTGGTTGTGGACCTGGCCTGGGCCTTGTGTGGAAGAGGAATGGGTGCATGGCTTTGTGCTGGACAGCGGGGACTGGGGGTTGTGTTGCACTGTGTGTGTGAGGTGTGTGCTGGGCTGTGCGTTGAGCTGTGCATTGATCTGGTGATCTGGAGAGACACACACCCCTCCTGGCTCCACCTGCCAGGTTCTCCTGGGAGTTCTGTAGGTAGGGTGTATGTTGGGGGCATTGGAGCAGCAAGCACCTGGTGGGGGATTACACAGGTTTATGTGAGGAGTCGGGAGACATGCTTCTGTACATTGTGTATGGTGCTGGTGTGGTGTCCTGGGCTATTCTGTGTCTGCAGGAACTGTGGGGCCTACAGGGGGGACTGTCAGCCTTCCCAGGGTCACACAGGATGAATGGATTGGGGGGGCAGGAGGCAGCCACAGGTGGGGTCTCTTCCTATGCTGGGCAAGAAATGCTCCACAAGCCTGCACAGACTTATATGGGATCCTGGGAGAGCATGGAGAAGAGACACAGCAAGGGGGCATTCCTGAGTACTGATCCATGCCAGATCCCTGGCATGGCAGAGATGGAAGGAACTTAGAGACCATTACACTCAAGCCCCTCACTCTGCAGATGGGGAAATGGAGGTCCCAAAAGGGGATAAGGTTTACTCACATATTCTCTCACACATTTAAATCTCATCATTTCTAACTATATATGTCACAGTGATTTTTCTTGACTATACCAGAAGTCCTTGTGAGAGGGTGTCCACACAGCACACACACGGCACACCTGTATGCAATGCATATGATGCTGGGTCTGCACCTGGATGACTCGTGTGCAAGTTCTCAAGTGGCCTCGTTCTGCCCATGTCCACTTAGCTTCCCATCTTCTTCACCTCTGTGATCAGAAAGCCCCTTCCTTACCTGTTCCGATTTAATGTGCTCTGATGCCTGGAAAACATCAGGATAGGAAGGACACTCAAAGATTGGATCCAAAGATTCCAGTTGCTGCTGGGTGAAGGTGTCAGCTTGCAAGTGCTTCTGCAAACACTCCACGCTACTCTGGGAGTCTCCACCAGGGACTGAGCCCTCGGACACATCTGGAGAATACATAGATACTTAGGGCATCAGTGACAGGCCAGCAGAGACAGCAGGCTGAGGAGCTGGACACCTGGCTCTGGCCCCAGGGTTTTGCACTCTTGCTCAGGTGCCCAGCTCCCAGTTCTGCGGCTGGAAGGGCTGGCCCAGGAGGCTCAGAATGCTGCCTCAGAGAGCCAGCTGAAGAAGCCAGACCTCTGAAGGGCCTGGGAAGAGAAAGCAAAGGGAAGTTGTCAAAGCATGGGATTCAGGGAAGGACTCAGCAGAAGTGGAGCCAGAGCAGGCTCCCTGGGGCCATCTCCCAGTAGATGGGTAGCCAGGGGGAAGAGCTGGGTGTCTCAGACTGGTGTTATGGAACCTGTGGAGAATTGAACTTGGCTCCCAAGATGAACTTCAGTTCCACTGATTCAGAGGGTTGAAAATCATCAAATCTGTGAAGTTGACTGTAACATGGAGATGGGGTGAAGTAATTAACTTCACCATGGAGGGAGGAGGGCCTCTGAGAGCAAAACTTAGGCATTCACTTGGACTGGCCCAGAATTGAGCCTGAGGCAGGAGGAAAGCTGGTGTTGTGGGAGCATTAAAACACCTTCTCGGCCAGAGACTGGAGATAGGGATTTTGTAAAGGCAACTTGGTCCTGGCCACCCTTCTCCATTCCTGACCTGAACTCTGGCTCTGGCCTCTTCGTAGGCACTGCCCAGCTCCCTCTCCAGGCCTCCAGAGGGAGCTGAGACTTGCTCTACTAAGAAAGAGCCACATATGAGACACACTAGTGCCCTCTTCTGTGTCATGCTCTGTCACCCCCGTCCCTGCCTCCTGCATGCCATGGGCAAAGTGCTGGCTCTGATGTCCCTCCCTGAACCTCACCATGCAACTATCCTGGCCCAAAGCTGGGTCTTCCCCAGCCCCAGCTTAGCCACTTCTTGGCTTCCCTTAGCCCAAGACCAGCTGGGGAGGCATGGGCCTGGGGCTCCTCTGGGACTATTATACATATCAGTTTATAGGTGATTATATGATATGATATAATCAGTATTGCATTATATACAGTAACACCATACAGTATCATTTGGGAGACCATAGAAAATATTACATATTGACTAACCTCAACCTGCAGCCAAGCTACCCTTCCTTGCTGGCCTTCCAGATAAAGCCCGGGGCTTGCTTTCCTAATGGGGCCTCCCCTCTTTCCTTTGGAGGAGGTGGGAAAGCAACATGTGTGCATGTGTGTATCAAGGAAAGAGACACACACATGCAGAGACACAGACAGAAACCAAAGACTAGGATCAAGTCTGAGGCAGATAGACAGGCAAAGTGGCAGCCACAATGGTTTTCCTATGGACACAAAATTTGGTGGCTGTATTTTTTTTCTATGTAAGCCTCTGAATTGATTTTCAGCCTTACAGAGTGTTGTGTCCTGCATGGAAGTTGGGGTGCGGCATATATGTTTTTTCCATACTCTCCATGTACATACATTTGTGCATACATGAATATCCAGATAAATATGTCTGTGTATAAGTGACAGTGAGAACCTTCACTGAAAGAATGTGCGTGGATGTGTGTGTGATCACTCAGGGTGGGGTGCACCCATGTCTCCTGCACCTGCTTCTTTTCCAAGGATGTGCCAGCATCCTCATTTCACTCCTTGTAGCTATTTGCATGTTCCATTGTGTCTAATTCTCCCTTCCTGGAGCCTGCTACCTTTTTGCAAAGCCCTGCTATCAGGGTCACAGGAGGCTAGTGAGTGTCTTTGTGTGTGGGCATCTCAGTGTCACCAGATGGGTTCTGAGGAGTAAAGTACACATTTGTCTGAGAGCACATGCTTACATATTATATGCATGTGTAGATGTGTGCTAAGTAAGACTCACGCTATGCCTCTCTGTGTATTTGTGCATATGCCTGTGTTTGGCTTGGCTCATCCTGTGCCTGTGTGCATGCACGTGTGTGTGTGTGTGTGTGTGTGCTCACGTGTGTGTGTGTAGGGGCTGTACTGAAGCTTTGTCCTCAGGTCACTGGCTGGAGGAGTCACTTTTCCTTCATTTATTCAGTGGCCCTTCAGATCTTGACAAATCTGTCACTCTAAATTTGTGAGAGATTATGGTGCTCTCTCTCCAGCCTGCAGAAAGGTGATATATGATATCTGTTGCCCCTACTGATTGCCTGATCTGGTGGCAGAGGCCAGCGAAATGAACTTGAAATGAACATCATACCTCAACTCAATGTGCGTATAATATACCACTTAATCCCACATTTTTCAGCCGCTATGGAATTCAACTGATCAATCATGTTCCACTGAGAGTACTATTTTAGGGGTTATTGCTGCTCCTTCCACTCACTGACCTTTTTATTTATTTATTTTTGTGTATACTCAGGCCCTGGTGGTAGACAGGTTACAGAGCAGCAATGGAGGGGGGAGGAAAGGGACGGGGGAGGGAGGGTGAAAGGAAGTCTGATCATAGAAGAGGTGGCCATGGGAGAGCAGTGGGGAGCAGGAAGAGAAGAAGGAAGGGGGTAGGGGAGAGAAGGAGAAGGAACGTGCTGGAGAAGCAGGGAAGCAAGGGGTGTATTGGAAGCATGCAGAGGGTCTGGAGAGGGGCTGCAAGAGGCTTGAGGAAACTCCCTGCAGGAGAAGAAAGGCAGTGAGGAGGTGGGAAGGGCAGCAGTGATGATGAGTGGCAGAGGAGTGCCAAGAAAGTTACAGGGGGACAGGGAGGTGAGCTCCAGGGACAGGGAGAGGGCAATAGCATTACCAGCAGTGGGCGGGGGGGGGGGGGGGACAGGGAGACAGCCTCCCAAACCATTAAAGGGTCCCAGAGCTCTCACAGGCTCTCCCCAGAGGTGGTGGGTTAGAGCCCAGAGGAGGTCGGCCAGGGAAGGAAGGGGAAAACTAAGCAAGGAGAAAGGGCAGGAAGGAGGAAAGTGGGGAAAGGAGTTAGGAGAAGCCCTGAGGTCAGAAGTTCAGTCCAAGGAGGAGAAGCTCAGAGAAGAAGGAAGCCTAGAGCTAGAGGAAGGGAAGAATGCAGGAGAGGGAAAAAGGGAAGGAGTCCCACAGCACTGGGGAAGTGCTGGCTGGAGTGAGGACACTTGCTGAAGGAATGAAATCTGCTGGTTCTGCTTTCCCTGAAGCCTGGGTTTCCAGCTAAGAAGGGGAGCACAGAGCCTGGATGAGGATGGATTTGGACGGGATGGGAAAAGAGGAGAAAAGAAAAGGAAGAGAAAATGAAATGGTTGTCAATGCTGACCATCTGGAAGGCTGTCCCCAGGATGATGGAAAGCTCAAGGTAGGACTTCCCAAGGGTAGAAGGCAGAGCCCCAGAGTGAAAGAAGGGAGAATATTCGAACTGGACTGTGAGATGACTGCTAGGCCCTGATACTGAAAGGCTCTCTGGCAGAGCTGACCTGAAATACAGGAAGGAGCAGAAGCGAGTCTTGATCCAGATTTCAGAGTGAGCATGAAAGGAAAGTGTGTGAGTAATGAGATACCACCCATTGCAATTAAGACTCCCCACTTTACAGTCCCCCTGTGCCAAGGAGACAGGCTATGAGCTTCTTGTGGGCATGGACCATGGCTGATGCATTTCTGTGGCTCCAGAGCCAGATATGGAGCTAGGCATGTAATAAATGAATATTAAGGAATAAAGGAGCAAATGAATGAAGGAATGAATGAATAGGTTCTCCTGGGTGGCATTCAAAGCCAGCTTCCTGGCAGAAGCTCTCTAACCTTGCCACCTGACTGGCTTGGCACTCCAGGACATCCAGTTACTTTTAAGGAAAGTCCCAGGCATGCATGCCTGGCTACAGAGGATGCGGGAAGGACCTGCAGCAGGCCTTTGGTAGACTTATGCCCTTTCCTCCCTCACCCCCACTGCTAGTTAGCTTCTGACAGCATCAGTTCTGCTCCACAGGAGGTCCTTGCCTCTCTCAGCAATGCCATCCTCCCTACCTATGGTGCAAAGGACAGAGAACATGTTCCCAGTTAAGTGGAGAACTTGACCCTTGGAGATGAAGAACTTCTACCCAAAGCAGAGGCTACTTGGGAACAGGGCCTATGGCCAGCTTCTACGTTGGGACTCCCGGATCATGGCCCTGGTCCCAGACAGCTGGGTTGGGATAAAATGGGCCTGCCTGCCTTGTAGTGGGGAGACACTCCTAGGGAGAGACCCCCAAATGACAGGAAGGCCTCAGCCCTCTCACCTCTGAAGAGTAAACTGACCCCTTGTTAAGGTTCCAGGAGGGTACGGAGGCCATATATCCTGGGCTTCCTGAACCAATTCTGATTTCAAATATTCCTTCCCAATCTCCAACCATTATTTTGGATTGGGAAGCAAAGATGGAACCATGAGTTAGTCAAATAGCCCCCTGCCTGGTTATCATGCATTAGCAGCTGACAAGTACCGAGAATTTATTATGTGCCACTGTGGTACTTTACACAGCTCACTTAATCCCTCAATTAAGGGATTAAAGATTAATGAGGCTAAAGATAAGGAAACTGAGGCAAAGAGAGGCTAAGAAGCTTGCCCAAGGCTGTGCAGCTAGTGAATGACAGTCAGGATTTGAATTCTGGTCTGTCTGACTCCAGAGCCTGTGCCCTAAATCATTTCACTCTGCTACCAGGATGCCAAACCCAGGGGACCAAGACTGTGCCCAGAATGATTACAGGGGACACCTGGTACAAATTCCTCATTGTATCATAAGAAAAACTAGCAGGGTGGGCAGCAAGGTGGGGTGACTTATCCAAGGTCACACTACTGAGAAGGAGGACTCTGAGGTCCAGAACCCATTCTAGGTGCTCTGTCTGCCACACACAAGCTCTCTCAAGGAGTGTGTGCCACCACCAATCCTTTTTGGAATGAGGCAGGACCTTATAAATAAGTTAATTAAACAAACTGCTGGGTTAAAACGGTGACGTACATTATTCTTTCAAGGGGAACAAAGGCTCATATTGTCTTCTCCTCTGACCATTTCATATTTGCTTAGCAGTTAACAAAAAGCTTTCACAGACCTTATGTTGCTTGGGTTTCCCAACCACTCTCCTAGGTAGGTAGGCACTATTATCTTCTCTTCACTGGTGAGGAAGCTGAGACTGAGAGTAAATGAGATACTGGTTGAATGAGAGTAAGTGACTAGCTCAAGGGCATAAGCTCTAGGTTGCCTGGCACATGGAAGATGCTCCATGAACATGTGTGGACTGCAGCAATGAACAGTGGTGGCCACTTGCCCAGAAAAGGTCCAGGTTATGGGTGTCCTAGCAGGAGGTCCCCCGACCCCACGGAAAACCAAAGATCAGCTCAACTGGAAGGAGACTCAGTGTCATGGTAACAGGGGTTACTTCCTGATCATGAGAAATCTTTATTTTCTTCTTGACCAAGATTTTCTATATTGTTTAGCCTCTGCGCAGCATGCATATACTACTTCTATAACAACTTGTCATTTAATGTCTTTCAATCCTCACTGAAAGGATCTGATCTCATTCACTTAGCCCTGTCACTCTCCATCTATTCCTGGGCTACCCAGGAGCAGCATTGGACTTCTCACCTCTCTAACACCAGGCCAGATTCAACTCCTTGGCCAATCAGGAATGCATTGTCCAAGAAGGTCTCAGTATCTTGGGGAGGGAGACTGTCACTGAATACTATGTCTTGAGGCTGGGGACAAGGGACAAAACAGAAGTACTCTGTCCTCATCTCGTGTGTGTACAATCTTCCTGGATTCCCAGGTGGTCATGACAAGGTCATGACTACCCCCCCTACCAAAAGTTGAGTGGGGGTAGTAGTAATAGACAGAATAAAGTAACGCTATTTCCTTGGTCAGAAAATGTCCAGGCTCATCAAAGTCTACTAAACCAGGATGGACTGAATGGGGGTTGCCCACAAATCCCAGCAATTAGGCATTTCAGAGGAATTTTTTAAAAAGTATAGTAAAGAACTATACTAACTTCAGTTTTCTAAGCCCAAATACAAATATTTACCTGTCATGGGGAGACTAACAATATTAGGGTTTTCACACTCATTAAATCCATTCAACTTTATGATGTACTGATTATCATTATTATTATTCTCACTTTTGAGCTAAGGAAAGAGTCTTAGAGAGACAAAGTTACTTGTTCGACACATTCCATTTAGTAAGTAACAAAGACTGGATTTGAATTCAGGGGTCCCTGCCTCTAAAACTCTCTCTACTCTATCAAGTTTGCCTATCATGTCCAAGGCCATTGTCATTATAATAACTGTCATTTATTGAGCACTTACTATGCACTAGACACACTTAAAGTGCTTTGCATACATTTTCTCTAAGTCTCACAGAGTACTTGCCAAAAAGTTGCCATTATTTCAATATTACAGTGAGTAAACAAGCTCAGGGAGGGTAAAAACATGTGCAAGATCACATAGCTGGCAAAAAGCAACCTTGGAGAAAGTCAACCTTAGTTTATCTGTCAGACAGGAAATGATCTGAAAAAGTGGAATGGGAAGAAAAGAGAGAAGCATGGAGGAAGTAAAAGAAATCTCTGTTGGGCCTCAGGCCTCAGAGGGTTGGGGAGAGCAGGACCGGCTCTAGTTGGGGGTGGGGGCTCCGTGCAAACATTTGTTCCATACACTTCTGACTAGTCCCCTGGGTCCGCTCCCTCTTTCTGCCTTCCCTCCTCCATGCACCACTTTTCCCCTCTGAGGGGTTCACCTCCCAGGCCTTTTTCCTCCCCCAACATCACGGTCTCCCCCAGCTGCCAGTTGTTGCTGTTTCAAACTCGACTGTTCTCCTCGGTACTGAGGCAAATGGAGTCATTAATTACCTTCTATCGGCTGGGCTGAGTTCAGAAGGTGATCAATATCCCGGCTTGTCATTCAGGGCAGCCCATCTATGCAGCCCCAGCCCCACCCCCATGGCAGCACGTGGAGGTCTGGGCTGCCACAGCATGCTCCCATCTGACTGGGAACTGGGGGCAACGTTGGGATGCTGAGGAATGGGGCTGCTCCCCCAAGGTCAGTTGCTGTCCTGACTGGAAGAAGAGTGAGGATTATGGAGTGGGGAGGGGGATGGGCAGAGAGAGGGGGGAGGAGAAAGGAAAGGGGAAGAGTGTGAAAGAATGAGGAGAGAAGGGAGGGAGGGTAGGAAAAAGAAGAGGAGGAAAGAAAGGAGGAAGAGAGGGTGAGGGAGGATGCAGAGTAAGGGAGAAATAAAAAAAGAAAAAGGAAGAGAGTTGAGGGGAGGGATTGCTGCAATGTGCCAGGAAGGGGCTTCAGAGGCAAGGCTGGTGACAGCAAACTTCCCAGGCATTCTTCTCTCTGTCCAAGGGGAAGCTCAAGGGAAAGCCACTGAAAATCTGCCCAAAGCTTTGGCTCTGGGCAAAAGCAGGCTCTGACCAGCCTTCCAGCCCGGGTAAACCACCTGTTATCTTTGACCAAGCGCAGCTTCCAAACAACACCACCCAATGAGTTCATGGTAGAGTGAGAGGCTGGCAGGAGCCACTGGGCGAGCCTGGCCTCAGTCATGCTGTACCCATTTATACCCATCAATGATTTTAACATCAACAAGTACGAGGAGTCATGTCTCCTGGGTTAAAATCCTAGCTTAGCTGCTCACTAGTTACGTGACCTTGGAAAAGTCTCTTGAGCTTTTCTGGACTGAGTTTCCTTGAATGTACCCAAGAGGGTTGCTAACCTCCTCCTGTAGCAGTCTCTCCTTTCCCTATGTTCCAGGAGCCATTTATTTCAGATCTCTATAGTAGAAATATTAATAAAATAATCATAATAATAGCTCAAATCGATTGAGTTCCTATTACAATAGCAGACATTGTGCTTAACATAGACAGTGATTTAATCCTTAAAATAACAGCAACAGGGTGGTGCAATGGTGGCACAGTGGCAGAATTCTCGCTTGCCATGCTGGAGACCCAGGTTTGATTCCCGGTACCTGCCCATGTAAAAGTAAATAAATAAAAAATAACAGCAACAAACATTTACTAAGTGCTTAGTATATATTCAGCACTCATTTAAGAATTTTAAATATACCGATTAATTTTCACAAGAACTTTAAGCAGGAAGCTTTTTTTATGATCCTGATTTTGTTGGTGAAGAAATGAAAGTGCAGAGGGTAAGGAACTTTCCTAAGGTTACACAGTTAACAAGTAATGGAGGAGCCAGAACCAAACCGGGCAATATGCCGCTGGCAGCTGAGCAACCACCCTGGGGAAACTGAGGGCTAGTAGGTTTGGTAAATTTTCCCAAATTACTTATTATGGCCAGTGAATGGCAGAGTCAAATTTAGAATCTATATGCATCAGAGTTATTTTTTAATGTTTTTTTCTAATGTTCTCCATTAAACTACAAATATTTTGAAGGCAGGGCCTCCACCCTTTTCATCTTTGTAAATCTACCAGAGGACCTGGAATATGTAGGTGAATAAAAAGTTGGTTAATTTGTTGAACAGAATTTTACAAGCAAATGTTGATAAATTCTTTACTTGCCTTGCACAACATTTTACCTTTTAGAAGGAAAAAGAAGCAACAAAATTAATTGCTTCTCTGGATTCATAGTTGTCACAGTTTATAGCTGGAAAGTCTCATGGAGATAATTTATCTAATTGTTAGAGATTAAAATAAAAAACAAGCTCAGAAGGGCTAGGTAATTTTTCCATGTCACATAGCCAGTCAATGCTAGAATTGGAACTGAGGTTCCAGGCCCTTTCCACTATTCTAGGCTGCTTAATTCTGACCAAAAGAAAAACTGATAAAAGGTAAGTGATAGAGCATTTGGGGAGAGAGCAACCATATCTAACAGTTGACTAGCAAAGGAGGGGCATGGGACAGAATCTGACTGGAGGAAAGCAAACTGCTGTGTTGAAGTAAAAGGGTGGGCATGTGATTGTGGCAAGAAATACTAGAAGGGAACACACTTTCATCAAGCAGGATGCTTGAGAAATGAAATTCTGACTCTCAATAAAGCTCAAAATGAAGCTCAAAAACTCAGCCTGACAAAATACAGGGAATGGAATTGGGGAAGGGGTAGAAAGACAAGGACATTTAAGGAGTATTGTTGTTACACAAGGATGAGCTTTAAAATATGATGAGCCAAGATTTTAAAAGGACATGAACACCAAATACAGTGGAAGTATATGCAGCCATTTAAAAAGTCATGTTTTCAAAGAATATTAATGATATGTTAAAATGATCCTGATATAATGTTAAGTGAAAATAGACAGATACAAAGCTGTTTATACATTATCACTCTGATTTTGATGAACAATTATATATATAAATTATATATGCACAGGAAAAAAGATGAGAAAGAATGTGCCAAATAGCAGCAATGGTTTTTTTCTTGGTGTCCTCCGTTGCCAAGATTGGCAGTGGTTCCATTTACACCAACAGTTTCTTCAAGCCCTCCAGGAAGAGGGCTTGATGATTGATGTGCTCAATCTCTTCACAGTTCCTCCAAAGTCTTCCCCTTAGCCATCCAAAACACCGTTCAAACATATCTGGCATTTGCAAACCGCAGCAGCAACCCACTTCTGGTACCAAATCTGTTCTAGTTTGCTAGCTGCCGGAATGCAACACACCAGAGACGGATTGGCTTTTAATAAAAGGGGATTTATTTTGTTGGTTCTTCAGAGGAAAGGCAGCTAATTTTCCACTGAGGTTCTTTCTTACATGGAAGGCACAGGATGGTCTCTGCTGGTATTCTCTCCAGGCCCCTGGGTTCCAACAACTTTCCCCGGGGTGACTTCTTTCTGTATCTCCAAAGGTCTGGGCTGAGCTGCTAGTGCCAAGATGAGGAATGCCGAGCTGCTTAGCTGTGCTACATTGCTATCTCTCATTTAAGCACCAGCCAATTAAGTCAAACGTCACTCATTGCAGCAGACACGCCTCCTAGCTGACTGCAGATGTAATTAGCAACAGATGAGGTTCATGTACCATTGGCTTATTTCTGCAGCAACAAGACTAGGTATGCTCACCTGGCCAAGTTGACAACTGAATCTAACTAACACAGCCACCTCCATGAAGACTTCCCCAGTTGCCTTGGTTGGAAGCAACTGCTCCCTGTTCTAATGTACATCATAGCACTTACTACGCAGATCACTGCCCCTATTGCATTCTCCGTGTATAACGGTACATGGTGTGCATGTCCATTTCTGGATGAGATTATAAGCTTCTTGAGGTCAAGGATTGAATAAATCAGTCCCAGCTGTGCTTTATACATAGCAGGCATTCAACTTGCTCATCAACTTAAATTGGATTTTTATAGGTTGATCTATTGATTATGGATATAGTGAATGTTAACATTTGACAAAGAATCTACTTCCTTGTTTTATGGACAAGATGAAGAAAAGTGAAATGATTGGTAGTTTTTGGGTTCAGTGGTACCTAAGGCATTCATTTATTGAAACTTGGAGGGAGGTTTCCAGTGGTTGACCATGTGGCTTGCCTTTAGTTTCTCTACTTAACTATTAAAACAAGCAAACAAAAAAACAAAAAATAGAACAAAACTCTTTGGATGAAGGCATAGAAGACATCCTTATGATCTTAATCAGGTAGAATTTTGAGCCCAACCCAACAAGATGAAATTCAACAGTGATAAATGGAATGCCCTATGTTTAGGTTAAAAAAAAATCAATTACACAAGTGCAGAATGTGTAGACCTGGTTTGATAGCAATTGATGTGAAAAAGATCTCGAGGTTTTAGTTGACCACTGACTCAATATGAGCTTGAGTCTGACATGGCTGCTAAAAAATTGAATGTAATCTACATTATAGATGTAGAGTCTCCAGGTGGAGACAGGCAGTGGTTCTACTGTACTTAACATTGGCTAGACTATCTCTAGAGTTCAGTGTTCATTTAAGAGGGACTTTAACATTCAAGAATGAAACCAGAAATGGATAACCAGGATGGGGAGGGACCTCCGTCAAGGACAGGAACACCAGCTCTTAAATCTACCCAGTGCTCAGCTCAGAGTCTTGCCAGGTCTTGCTCAACAAATATGGTGGAATGAATGGAAGGGAGGGAAGGTGGTAGGGAGAAAAGTGAGAGCGGCAAATGGAGATTTGAACTACCCCACTTTGTGGTAAACATCTATCTCATTTTTAAAGATAAGGAAACTAAGATTCAGACAGATCTTGTAATTAGTCAAAGGTCCCAGACCAAGTGAGGAATGGAAGTCAACCTCTCACCCAAATATTCAGACTCTAAATCCTGTGCTCTTTCCTCAATACCATATTGATTCAGGCTAAAATCAATACCATATTGATTCAGCATGTGGCTGTCCATCTATGTCCTATGTCCAGGTGGGTCTGTGGCCTCTCAGGCAGTACTGCTCAAGAAGAGAGTTCTGTTGTGAGTAGCATAGAAGATCAATAACCCTTAAGAAGGTGAGACTCATCCTGGTTACCACCCTCAGCCAAATCTTTCCTGTCTGATCTTCTAGCCCACTTCCCTCAATTCTGATTGAATGTATAGCTATGTCACCATTTAATTAATTAATAATTGTTGGATGCATAATAGTCTTGCCTTCCCCTATAGACTGTAAGCTCTTTGAGATCCGGTCATGGTCATTGGCTCCTCTCATACATCCCAAAAGCAGCTGGCACTTGGCTCACACTGACACAACACTTCCCAAGACAAAGTGTACATCTTTTCAATATCCCAACCATTTACACACCAAAGCAAAGTTGAAGTCATAGACCCTAGCTCTCTGAAATGCTTTAGGGGAAACCAGCCTGGGGACAGAGGATGGCCTGAGCAATCATTTCAGGCTCTCATATTTCCTAACCAACGTGTAGGGAAGAGGGCATCTGCAGGAATTTTACCAGCACAGTTACTTTCCTCACTTAATGAATAAATTAGCCCCTGCAAAACAAGGGCTCCCAGGTTACCTTTGGGAAAGTGTAGCCTGGTTAGCCTGAGCTGTGTGACCAAGAGTGTGAGGAAGAAGTGGAAGTAGAGTAAGTGGTGCAGGTGGGGGAGAAGGGAAGGGAAGACAGACCCAGGGAGGAAGTGGAGGGGCCAGTCAGAGAGAAAGGGGAGGGGCCAGTGGGTTTGGGAGAAATGATCACTGTGCCTCCCTGTTGGTCTGCTGGCAGGGGCTGAGGCTCCCAGCTCCAGGGCTGGTGGGGAAGGAGGGCTGGCTGAGTGTCCATCTGCTGGGAGCTGGGCCCTCCTCCTCACCCTTCTCTGGGCGATAGGGAGGGAGTGGGGTCTTCCACCTTTGCCCCCCTGGGCTCAAGCCAGAGCCAGAACCAGTTAGAAACCTCACTGGAGCCACGAGGGGAGGGGGCTTTCTTAGCTCAAAGGACACAAGCAAGGCGAAAAATTACATACCAGGCCTCCCTAAGTATGCTTGTTTCGAGAAACTGCTTGCATTTATGAAGTCTTTGGTGCAGAAAGCAGGGTTGCAAATGACTGCATCAGAGCGACAGTAAAGGCCATTAATTTCCTGTTATGTTTTCTTGTGTTGGGGACTTTATTAATTTAATTTCACACTTTGTCAAACAACAGCGAGAGCTGACACTGCCACACCGCCATGGCTGGGGTTTTCTTTTTGTGTAGCAAGGCTTTGCCTGATATGCAAATCAATGCTATTACCAGAACCAATAAAGATGTGTGGAGGGAAATGGGAAGGGGTGAAGGGGTAGGGGAAAGGAGAGAGAAGGGGAGAGAAAGGGTGAAAACCATCCTAGGCCAGTTTCTGCTTTCCTCTGTGCCCAGCCTCTCCTGGCTTCCCAGAGTACCCTCCACAATCATCCTTCCCTTTCCCTTCTACCATCTTCTCCCTTGGATTCACTGTCTTTGGATGACTCATTCATCCAAAATGATGAATTTCATCATCCAAAATACCCATTGGTCCTAGTTCCTGGCAGAACTTGAATAGGGACATGGAGTTCCCAGGAAGAAATGGGAGGTGGGCTTCTCCCCACTGCATGAGCCCAGCTGAGATTCACTCCAAGAGTCCCGGGGAACAGAGAGTGGGTGCTGCCCAGCCTGCAGGCTGGAGTAAGGCCTTTGCTATATGCTTTTCTTTCCATTTCCTCTTCCAAAACACCCTTTCCTGTAAGGTCAAGGACCCTGGCCCTCTTACATATTAGTAGTGTCCAATGCGCACCCTCCCCCATGTGAACCCATGGGCTTATGCACATGAAGAAGAGTCTAGAAAGGTAGATACTGCCAGCAGCTTGTAAGTCCCTCTGATAGCTCCCAGTTTACCTTGTGACCCATTTATTTCCTATGAATTCCAAGAAAAAAAAATTCAGTCTCTAATGGTTTCTCCTTAAGGGACCCCAGTAGCAGTCTTCAGTAGGTCAAGGTGTCAGATAAAAATAGATCCCAAGCACCAAAAGAAAAGGTGGGTTCCTAGGAGATCCAATGATACCACGTTTTGGCCCCTTTTACCACCTAGCCGGCCTCAGACCCATTGCCCCAACACCACCCACAGTGCCCTGCACCTAAGTCGGCTTCCATATGCTGACTGGCACAGGAAGCCCCTACTGACCCGGCCCAGCTGGCTGCCCCAGTGGCCCACCCAGGCACCCATTTTGCCCATGTCTGTGTGGGCCACACTGCCAATGCAGATGGAGGTGGGGGTCTGGGAGAGGAGAGGGGAGGAATTAGTCATGCCTACCAAACATACCTATTTGCATTCCTCCTCCATTCGACTTTGCAGTCTGCCAGGGCCTAGGGGAGTGAGCTGAGTGCATGTATGTGGGTGTGAGTGTGTGAATCTCTCCCTGTCACTGGCTTGCTCACTCTCCTGCCTACACTTTCTGCTTCAGGAACTGTTTGGCAGGCTCTGAGAGGCTATTGGATGGCATCCAGCTCTCCCTAGGAGGAAAGCCTAAACTTCATAAACTGCATTTCCTTTAATACAGGTACCTGGGACTGCTTTCCTCAGGCTTTTCTTCCCTCCTCTTTCCTGCTCAGTCTCAATCCCATTTTATCCCCACCCCTGTGTACACTTAGACCACACACGCACACACACACACACACATTACAGGCAGTACTTCTGAAAAAGATGAAGGCTAGGGCAGGAGGGAAAAGTAAAAGGTGTAAAAGCCCTCCTTTGCACAGAAAACCAACACAGGGCCTGGGGACCCCTGGCCCCAGACCTGAAAGGGCCCATCCCCCCCATGAGAGGCCCAAGCACCATCTCCAGGGGAGATGAGCACACAAGGTGCTTTGAGACAGGCAGGCAGGTAGGCAGCTGCCTTGGTGAGGGAGGGGTTGCTGACATTTCATGAGGATGGTGAAATTAGGAGTCACCTAGAGGCTGGGGCCACAGGGTTCCCAGGAGGGGAGGGAGAGAAAGGGAGGTCTGCTAGCAAGTTGAGGTTTGTGAGGCCTCCCTTGTCTGGTGCTGTCAAGGTCAGCAGGTTTGGGTTCACCAAAGGATCAGGATGGTTTGAATTACTGGCTCTGCTGCATCTCCGCTCTGAGGCTGGTGATCTGTCTCCGAGCCCCTGAACCAGGCCCAGCCCTCCCCTTTCCTTTCATGCCTTTCCACCCCCACAGGACAGAACAGAGCACGAGGGTCCCAGAGAGCCCTAAGCTATCAAAGCACTGAGGAAGGCAGGCTGGAAAGGGTCCTTCTCTGGTCTCAGGGCCCCACTTTTGTATAGGCAGTGATAGTGTGGGAGGTTGCCAGGACCCCTTCCTCTGGCAGACAGCAATCCTGGGTCTACCCAGCTCCATTCTCTCCAAATCCTCTTTCCAAGGGGACCCCATGCCAGTTGTCTGCCTTTCTCAGCTGTCCATTGGCCTGAAGATGACAGGGCACTCAGGGAGCTGTGAGCAGCAGGGCCTGGGGGACATCCTGGGTGCTGGCTCCACCCTCTGCATCCACAGCCTGCACTTGGGGGAGAAGGGCAGAGCTGAGGCAGCAGATTTCTTGTTTGGTGCCCTTGCCAATAGGGGAAGGAGAGTAGTGCCTACCTGTGGGGCTGGAAGGTGGCTGCCAAGTGGGGGACAAGGAGTCACAGACATATCCTGACAAGTTGGGTGTGCATACAAGTGCACCCAAGTTTGCAAACATGGGTGGGGAGTGCCTGGTGACCTTTGGTGAAAAGTTATAACACCGGAGCTACACCAACCCCAATTTCCTTGACCTCTACTCCAAGTCTGTTCATTCTCTCCTGGGAGATAGGTGACCCGTCTACTCTGACTTTTGAGGACTAAATGAAAAAATACTCTCTTGTGCTTCATCTTAAAATAAGTCTAACTATCCAAAATGACCTCATTACCCCATCTTATTTCCATAAAATCTCTGAAGCCCTCAACTCATGGAGAGAGATTTTGGACCCCTAGGCTCTCTGTTCTCCTGTTACACATGCAGTAACAATAAACGCTTTCTGGCTTTGAAACCACAATGTCTCAACCATTCGTTATGGAGGGCATCAGGCAGAAGAATCCACAGCATTTGCCAGTCACCAGTGTGAGGCCCAGGTGGAGATCAAAGAGCCTGAAAGGCAGTGACAGACGACCCCAGTGATGGGGTTAAGGCTCTCATGGGCCAGATGACCAAGTACACTGTCACCATGATAGAGAGATTTATTGAATTTGCAATGACCCTGGTTCTATGTGAGGAAAAAGGGAAAGCAGACAGGCTGGGTGAAGACTCTGTGAGAATCAGCTGTGGTTAGAGATGGTGAGGGCTGGATGAGGGCAGCGTGACAAGAGAGGCTTAGGGAGAGATGAGATCAGATAGAGGACTGGATCCTAAGGCAGTCTGTGAGACTGGCTATAAATGAAGGTGGGAACAGAAGAGATGAGCTGAAAAGCTGACAAGGGGTTTGGCCCAGGCATCTGCATGACGGCAATCATCCTCCATGAATAAGGGATGCCTGGCCAAGGAGTGTAGATGATGGGAAATTGGAATGAGTTTTCTGTGGGAAGAGTGAGATTTCAGAAGGCCATTAGAAATCAGATTAGAAATAGCATACACCAATGGTGATATAAACAGCTTGGGTGCAGACTGTTCACAGGACCCCATAAATGTGATGAGTCATCACTCAATGAGATGACACTAACACTACAGACTTCTACCTCCTGGGGAGACTGCAATGGTTAAAATCACAAATCTCCTCCTGGTTCAATCAATCTTTATGTTTCCCCATCGTGAAAGACATCATAAGGAGCCTTGCCATTGAACTGCCAAAATTTGGGGACATATGTTCCAACTCGAGTTTGCCTGAATCCTCTCTCCAGTCCCATTCCCCACCGTGGGAAAGGAGAGGTTTCAGAAGTCCTTTGAACATCTGATTAGAAAGATGAAGGGAATTAGGGATTACAAATACTTCATATGCTAACTGTCTTGGTTCTAAATGCCATCTCTCCTGGCATGACTGCTACCTACATCTCTCCAGCACAAATGTTTCCTCACAGTCCAACATCATGCACAGTTGCCCCCAGAATGTCCAAGAGCTGTCTCTACCCTGCCCAACCCATACTCTGGCCTCCTCTCCAAACTGACTCCTCCTTTCTCTTTCTCTGTTGCATGCAAAGGGATTCCATCCAGATAGGTATTCAGCCCAGACCTTAGTGGTCTTACTTGACTTCTTGCTTCCTACCTCACAGCCGTTCTCCATGACCTTTCCTCATCTGGCTCTTCTCCTTGGTGTCCCCCTTTTACTGTGGTCAGAGCCCCCTATGTCTCTGACAGGATGACTATTTTTGTATCTGAAATGTATGCCTGCTTCTTCTTTAACCCTACAGTTCCTCCAAATGTGAAAAATGTGTGTATTTTCATGTTCCAGTGTTTTATGTACATGCATTAAGCAAAATCACACACTATATGCATAATGAAACATGTATTCATCATGATCATGATAACTTAGGCTATCATTTCTGGACCCTTTTTCTTCTTTTCCTATCAATTCCTGCAAGAGTTGTTCCAAAATTCCCTATTTAGATTTAGATGGGTCATTTGCATATTTTAGCTTGACCTTTTCTTCAAACCACGAAGGAAGGTTCAAACCAAACATACCTCGGTACATTGTCCTGGACTTGGTACCCTTCAGTATCAGGAATGGACACTCAATTTGGGTGATGTTTTGGTGAATGTTTCTGTTCCTTGGTATTGATGACCTTTTCTCATGATCTGATGGGACTTTGCACCTTGTACTGCCAATTTGCTTGATGTCTCAAATGAGCTCTACAAGAAATCAAAAATAGCTTTTCAATTCTGACAGTTTTTCTTCAATACAACATGAATATTTCATACAATTCTGAGAATCTTACATTAAATCTACCTTCTTTACATGCAGATTCTGTGGGGGCTCTGGGTTCAATGCTGATTGTATGGTTTTTCCTATCCAGGATGTCTTTCATAGCACATGTTGATTATTTTGGGTGTGCTGCTTACAAGAATCTTCAAATCACCCCACTTCCTGTGCTGCTCACTTCCTGATGCAAGTCTCATTGCTAATGAAGGGGTCAAATCTTACCATGGAACAGAATGGGCTACCTGACCCCAGTCCTCAAACACAGCTGTGAGCATGCCTTATTTCCTTTCTGATGGCTGTTGGTTGCTAGTGGAATCACTGCGGGTTAAGCTAAAAGAAGGCGGCAAAGATATGAGGATGGACAAAAGATGGGTCATATCCAAACATGACTAGAAGATAAAGAATGTGTGTGTAATGCAGACAGAAAACCATCCCAGTTACACACAGAAACTCAGTAACATACAAAGGCCCTGCCTGCCCACAGCCTGTTGTCAGTAGGTTGCACCCACTATCAATGTGAGTGGGCAAGCAGGTACACTTGATCAAGGAGGAAATAGTAGAAGGAAAGATGGAGAGCAAAACATATACACTGTAAGGGGGAAGTGAGTTATGACAAGACAAAAGAAATAGAATGGATATAGATAAAAACGTACTAATGCTTTCAAGAAAATATTACAGGAATTAAAGATATGTGTATACATTCATATAAAGACATACACAAATGCACACACACACACTCACAGAAATATGTATCTGAATATGTGTCCATGGACATTTTTATATGAACAGAGTGGATACTGCATCCACCGATCCTGAGGAACCACACTGACAAGCCTATTGCATTCATGTCCTATCTCTCTTGAAGCTAGTAGAAGGGGAAGCCCATACACCCACCCCAAAAGGCATACAACCAAACCCACCCTTGAAAGCCAATGAATGCAACCAACATAAATTCTGCCCTCTTCAAAGGGTACTTGAAAGAGAGTTGCAGTCAGATACCATACTGAGGTCCCCCTTATCCCACTAGCACAAATGGATTCAGGGGCAAATGTGTACAAAGTTGTACTGGGAAAGCACAAGTCTGGTGAGTCTCATCTTCCATGGACAGACAACTGAGTATTGACTCTTCCCCTCTAAACTGGTCAATAAGTGCTAAATTCTACCATCATGACAATGAAAGAATGAGAAAAGAGGAAATAAAATGCCTAGTTGTCACTAATTCTAAGATCTAGCTGAAGCAGTCAGGCTTATATCCTTCGAGGATCAGTGAACATACACATTTTAATGGGTGGAGAAATTCTAGCTCATGTATCTTTGAACCCCAGACCTGGAACGTTTGAGTAGTGTAATTGATTTAATGGGCAATGGTGAAAACTTGGGAATGAGCTACAGAAGAATGAGGACAGTGGATCGTCTATACATCCCAGTGTCACCCCAATGTGAAGTGTCTTGGGGTTCTGGCATGCCAAAGCTTAAAGTCCATTCCCAGATAGAGATATTCAATAATACCCCTAGCTAAAACATTGGTGGCCATGAAATTTCCATAGTCAAGTGCTAAAGCAGCCCTTCCTCTCCAGAAAATGACTCTGTGGGTTGGTTTAGCCACTTTCTCACATCTGTCCAGCAATTTGTGTCTACATCCACTGTTCTTTACCAGAAACATTGGAAAGGCCTCAAGAGGCCTGAAGATGAAAGGCTGATAAAGCAACATGATTTCTCCTCAAAACAGAAAAAGAAAATGGGTTTAGTCCCTTGTTACACCAGTGATGATGAGAAAGTCATTGTTGCTGGAAAGCTGATGTTCAGAGGATAAAGGATGAAATTCAATAGAATTCTTAGTAGGTCAGGAGACAACAGGGGTATGGGGAAAGTATGAGAAAGGAAGGGTACAGAATAGATGATGTGCAGAAAACTGGCTCTTGGAATGAGGAGTCAGGGTAGGCCTCTGAGGAGGAGACACCTAGCAATGAGGGACACTGGGGCAGCACTGAAGGATGAGTGTCCAGGACAGGAGACAGCCCTAACCAGGCAAGATCTGCATGGTGAGTGAGTACATGAGAAATCAAGATGGAAGGGATGATGATTTTGATGAGCAAATCATTATAGAAAGATTCCTTTTTCTGCTTTCTCAAGTGCTGGAGTAGACAGGGAAATAACTGAGACCTCTGAATTGCTGTCCAGCTGCCTTGATATCTGAAGCAATTGTAAAAAGCTCTTAAAATCTGGCTTTGTGTTAGTAAGATATAGTCAGTCACTGGTAAGGCAAAGGCTCTAATGGTAGTGAAGTCAGCCATTAACTACTTGTTCATAATGGTTTACACCTTCATGCTGAAGTGATAGCTCTGCCTCCCCTCCTTTCAACACATGATCTCCTCTTGAAATGGTAATGATAACATGTGCCCCTTTTCTGCTTTCAACTTAAATATCCAAAATGATCTCTTCACTCCATCTTATTTCCATAAAATCTCTGAAGCCCTCAACTCAGGGAGACAGATTTTGGACCCCTAGGCTCTCTGTTCTCCTGCTACATGTGCAATAATAATAAATGCTTTCTAGAAGGCTTTGAAACTGCAATGTCTCAGCCATTGGTTATAGATGGTGCCAGGCAGAAGAATCCATGGCCTTTGCCAGTCACCAGTGTGAGGCCCAGCCAGAGATCAGAAAGCCTGGAAGGCAGTGAAGGACAACCCCAGTGAGGGGGATAATGCTCTCATGGGCCAGATGACCGAGTGCACTGTCACCATGATGAAGAGGTTTATTTAATTTGCAATGATCCTGATGCTATGTGAGGATCAAGGGAAAGAAGACACGCTGGGTGAAGACTTTGTGAGAATCAGTTCTGGTTAAAGATGATGAGGGCTTTAGGAGGGTCACATGAGCAGAGAGGCAGACATAGAGATGAGATCCAACAGAGGACAGGTTCCTAAGGCAGAGTCTGTGAGACTAGCTAATGCCTCTCAGTGTAGAAAAGATGAGGTAAAGGTTCACAAGGGGTGTCATAAAGGAATGAAATGTGAACCTTCTTAGCCCTGGAGGGCAGGAATAACTCACCTACTTCCCTAGACCACATCAACAATGAGGAGATCTTAGGTTCTCCTCTGCAGTCACAACCAATTATCCTTCAACTGAAAACACTGTAGAATCAAAACCCATAGTTCTAAGACCTCCCTCTATGAACACACGTGGTCAATCTGTCCTGAAAACACCTTCACATAGCAGTATAGGAACCTAATATTAGGACAACACTGCAATTTTTATTTCATCAACCCCATGCATCCAAGCCATAAAAACCCTGTCCTCCACCAATTTGGTGCAGTTACTCCATATAAGCTCTGCCTCTGCGGTTTTGTTTCTTTCTGAAATAAAATCTTTTGTTGAACTTCTTCATTCTCACCTCAGTCTTGGAGAATTTGCATTTCAACTGGTACCAAAATCAGGGACCTGGATTGAGGTGACCCCCAGTCCCTGACCTTGCTACCTGGGAAGCAATGGGCAGTGACAGTTTGCCCAGGCTTATTTCCAGATCCTGGTCTGTGGGCCCTGAGTGTTGGTCCCCCTCTGGGTCTTCCTAGAAGTCCATGAGTTGACTAATGGACTAATTAGTCCCTGGACTAATTCTGCCTTGCAACTGGGGAAGTAGCAGGCAGCAGGAGCTTTTCCTGTGCTTACTCTGCAATCCTGACAGACTGGTACAAGGCAGGGCTCAATCCTTCAGACCCCCTCTGGACTCACAATGCAAACTCCACCTCAATAGATGGATAAAGCCCAGGAAGGAACTCAAAATTTCACCCCATCTTACCTACACCAAATGATAAGTCCACTTTGCCTGCCCATGTTGCTACCTGATTCTTTGGTGGCATGGGTACAGGGCAATTCCTTCCCTCAATGGCACACTCTTGGAATGGGTGCTAAGGCAGTACAAAATATTAAGTTACTAAGATCAAATTCTATCTAGACATCTCATATTCTACTCTAATACTGCAAAGCCTCAATATAAATTGGACAATAACTCACAAAAGCCAGAAAGTAGAGCCTTTAAGTACAAAATACTCTTAGACCCTGAGACTTTCAACAGAAATTGGGGTAACAGAAAAATAGGGTAAAGTTCCATATGTTTAGTTCTTCTTTTCTCTTTGCTCTTGTTGCTGTCTCTGCATATCCTGTTCAACCTACCATATCCTTGTAGCCCGCACCCTTCCCTCCACAGTTCCACCTGCCACAGAACCTCCACCCGGCTGCTGATGAACACCCAGACACAAATCACAGTGGCATGCAGTAAGGATTCTCCCACCAAAGGATCCTGCTCTTTTTCTCTCTCTCTCCTTTCCCTGTGGTTTTGCCCCCTCATATCTGGCCTTGAATCTGACACACTCCCTGCTTCTATACCCCTCTGGGTTACCACACAAGGCAGTCTCCAACTCCATCTTCCAAGGACCTGACTTATTCAATAGCCCTTGAACCTCCCTAGCAAACAAAAGTCCCCTCAGAATATGCAACCCAAGTTACACAACCCTCCATTTCTCCCAATGAACCTCCCATCCAGGGGTAAATTCACCAAAATCTACAACACCTTACCCAAGCACCATTATGAATCATGTACCCTTCTTCCCACATAACACCCTAATAGGGAACCTAATTCTTCCAACTGCAATGCCATTCTCACTATCTAAGCCCCTATCAATCACATGTCAGAACACCTTGGAGGTATCTACCCGATGCACCACACAGGATTTCCCTTCAGCAATAAAGGCACAATAACCAGCACTTGTATCTCCTTTTTTTCTACCAAGAGCAGGGACATAAAAGCATAAAAATCCTAAATTTAAAACAAAATGGAGATACTACCTTCTGCAAACCTATGCCCCACCCTGGAGTTTCCACAGAAAGGTTTTATGCACCACTATTTATGCACATCTTAACACATATAAATTCTGCCTTGCTACTGAAACCCACAACTTAACCCAAACTGATTTCCAACTAGTCACTGCAGCCACAAATGCCTCCTCCATCATCTTTTGGGAAAATAAAGGAGTGTCCAACAAGAATGATTCCACATTAACTCACTTACTCACTTTTCACCTGGAATGGTGTTTCTCAGCCTGTTTTCTAGCCCTTCTCATACCTTCCATCTCCATAGCCCCAAAAGATATCTCTTTCCCAATAGTGGTTACTTGCTCTCAAAGCCTCTGCACTCAGTGAGCTGCCCCTCTACTAATCCCTTTCTTAGCTGAATCCATCTCTGTGAGGATCAGTACTGGCATTGCAGGCATCACTGTGGTGGCACCAGTATCTACCCAATTACCAGAAACTTATAAAAAACTTCAAAGCAACTGGACAATGTGGATGGCCAGGCCAATTCCATAGCACCAGTGGTCCTCCAAAACAAATGTGCACTAGACCTGTTCACCAAAGCACACAGAGAAACCTGTGCATTCTTGCAGGACATATTGTTTTTTACCAATGAATCAGGCTGGTAATGAGAGGGAGCAGAAACTCTCAGAAAACAAGCCAAAAGTCTAGCAGAACACTCCCCCAGTTTTCTCTATTCCTTGGAATCAATGGATTGTCCCCCTGATAACCCCTTTAATTCTCCTCCTTCTAGCAGTCCTTTTTCCCCCTTGCTTTATAAAACTCCTCACCAACCTTGTCACAAAAATATAAAAAACATTTCAGCCTCCAAGGAAATACAATTTTTGATCTTATCCCACACTACCCCCATCAGCCCCAAAATTTCCCTCCTCAGGACAGCTACACCCCATCTCAGCAGGAAACAGTTACAGAAAATTAACCATTGTCCCTATCTGCCATCACCAAAGAGACTGGAATGTTAGGCCTGGAGGACAGAAAAACCTTCCCCACTTCCTGAGACCACATCACCAAGCAGGATTGAAAATTATAGGTTCTCCCCTGCACCCACAAGCAGTTAGCTTACCCAGAAAACAATATAGAATCAAAACACATAGTTCTAAAACTATTCTCCATGACCACACATGGTCAGCCCATCCTGAAAACAATGTCACATAGCAGAATAGAAACTTACCATTTGCCCACCAGTGCCAAGGTTTCCTAGTGCACATTTCCCACACCCAAGCCATAAAAACCCTGTCCCCTGCCACTGCAGTATGGTTGCTCCCTCTGAGTACTGCCCAGGCAGTTCTGTTTGTTCCTGAAATGAAATCTTTGCTTGAACTCCTTCATCCTCATTCATTCTTTGTGAGTTTGCCTTTCAACCCCACCATACAACATACAAACAACAACAACCACCAAAAAAATCTTTAAACCTAGTTCTCCATGAAATAATTTTATTAAGGTTTTGCTTGAAATTATGTTAAGTTTTATAGAGTCCTCAGTAAGGGTAAATGCAAAAATGAAACCACACTGCATTTTCTTTGGTGTTAAAAGGGAAAGAGACATTTTTCCACTTCTCTTTTCTTAAAGCATTTCCTAAAGAAAACAAATTTGTAATTGCAAATCCTTTTCCTGTCTCTTTGAAATGTATTTAAGTATTTTGTAAAGGTCCATAAACCTCTTACCAATTTTACAATCCAGGCAATATCTTTCTTAACAGCCTGGGCACCATGTCTTTGAAATGTAAAATTCAAGGAAACTAGAGCACTCCCATCTCCATGAATGTGAGAGTTTAGCCTAGGTCTTGGCTAGAAGTTGTAACTATCCACTTGCCTTAGAGACAAAAAGTTTTATTTTTCATTTGGATAAAGACAATTAACTAGCACAGCTGGCCAATCCAATTAGGTGAATTCAGGATAACCATATGTATCAAACATTGCTGTAAAGTCCTCTTATTTGAGGAAAAGTTATCTTTCATTTTCTGAATTGGTCTGGCTATATGAAATACAGATATTTCCTTCTGCAAACTTATTAGTAGATTGTGACTTGCATAGCAGTCTTGTTTAATTGCTATTCAATAATAAAACTTTTTTGTTCTTTTCTACATTTGTGGAGAGGATTTTCTGTGTCATCAGGAGACTACTTCCCAACATCTCTTGTAACCGAGAAATTAGGATTTAAGGGATGATTTTGATTACTAAATCATTTTGTAAATATTCCATCTAATTTTCTGGTATATTGGAGAAGACAGAGGTGAATACATGAAATTACTAAACTATAATTCCACTGCCTGGATATAAAAAATTATTGTAAAAGCCCCAGTCTTTTTTGTGTTTGTGATTCTAAGAGCTATTACTCCCACTGCCTTCATATGGTCATTTTCTTAGAGTAACTTGTAGGGCAGAAGCCATAATGCTAACGAAGTTTTGAAGTCAGCAATTAACTAGCCCTTTATCTTTGTAAATTATATTGGCTAGATTCTGCTATTGAATGACTGTCTCCCTTCCTTTGGCCTTACACATTTAGTATGGAAATAACTCTGCCTCCCCTCCTTTCTGATTGCTGTTCTCCTATTGAAATGATAATTCTGTCCCCTTTTCCTGCTTAGAACTTGCTATTTCAAATTCTGATGACCAGTTCTGGGAAGATGGCAGAATAAGATAGGTCATGTTCACCCCTGCTCTGAGGAATAGCTATAGAAGGGACAAGAAGGCAACTGTGACAGCAATTCCAGGGCACAAGTGACCTGGGAGGATCTTCTACATCATATAGGAGACCCTAGATGCAAAAGTTGAAGAACTGAGATGCAGAGAATAAGAGACCATCCAGCTGGTGTAAACAACCTAATGCATCCCTTTCCAAACAGATGCCTGAAGCCCCCAAAAGTGCACAGACTGGGAGAAGGGGACTAGAACATAAGCCAAGCCACATTCCTTGAATGCACTACTCTCACTGGCACAGCCCCATGACCCACGACTCACCACACATCTGAGCATCAACTGACTCACTCCCCATGCTCTAAGCACCCCCACCCCAAGCACATCCATGCCTCCCTGCCCAACCCACCTCTACAGCACAAGCAGTCTGAGCCTGCCCCTGCTAGACCCATTGCCCCCTCCCTGCTACCTGCAGGTGTCACCAGCACATAAAAGCTATGGGTACTTATCTTTATATCCAGGCTACACCCACTCCCAGCCTATATACTCATGCACCCCCACCCCCTACCCACTGAACTCTGCACATGTTTACATCAGTTTATTGCCCTCCTAGATCAACAGATGTGCACAGCACCCCAGTCATGCCCTCAGCCTCTGGGCAACTACTGACCTCCATAACCAAGTTATACCCATTCCCAGCCCACAGAGCACAATCCTGCTCTGCTGTCCCTGAGATCTGTGCACATGCACACAAGGATCTTCCCCCTAGAGCAGCAAACACCAGGATCCCAGATGACAGACATGTGCATACACAGCCATATTTTCCCCACTGCCAGGCACCATGCATTCATGCACTGACTTGACAATATACCACTGTATTGTTGTGCCCTCCCCTGTGCCCACACCCTGCTCCACATCCACCCTGCAAATATAAAGCTTTAGACTACTGAAGTAAATCAACTTTCACCCAAACCAATCAAGATATTTACATGCCATGAAGAGAACAGATCACTAAAGAGATCATGATGCAGACAGATATAGCCCAGCCTAATGACCAAATGAAAACCCCAAAGGAGAAACAGACTTTGGAACAACTAATCAAAGATGTTCATATAACTCTACTAAATAAAATAAATGGGATGGCTAATGACATAAAGGAGAACAAGAAGACACTAGAAGAGCATAAAGAGGAATTTGAAAGAATAAATAGAAAAATGACAGATCTCAAAGTGATTAAAGATGCTGTAGACAAAATAAAAAATATAGTCAAGACACACAACAGCAGATTTGAAGAGGCAGAAAAAAGAGAACTAGGGGACAGGACAACTGATTTCAAACACTCAAAACAGTAAATAGCAAAAAAGATAGAAAAATTTTGAATTGGGTCATAAGGAAATGATGTACAAAACAAAGTGCACAAACAAAAGAATGATTGTTGTCCCTGAAGGAGAAGAGAAGAGTAAATCCTAGGAAGGTTAGTTGAGGATATAATGGAGGAAATTTTCCCAACCCTTATGGAGGAAATACATATACAAATCAAACAAGCCCAATGAAGACGAAACAAAAACAAAATATATCCAAATAGGTCTTCCACAAGACACATACTAATCAGTCCATCAAATGTTGAAGAGAAGCAGAAAATCCTGAAAGTGGGAAGAGAGAAACAATCTACTACATACAAGGGAAATCATATAAGTTCAGACTACTCAGCTGGCACTATGGAGGCAAAAAGGCAGTGGCATGGTCTATTTAAATTCTGAAAGGGAATGACTTCTAGCCACAAATTCTTTATCAAGCCAAATTGTCCTTCAAAATTGAGGGAGAGGTTAAAATTTTCACAGACAAATCCTGAAAGAATTTTTCAACAAGAGATTGGCCCTACAAGAAATAGTAAAGGGAATTGAAAAAAAAAAAAAGATAGGAGAGAGAGGTCTGGAGGAGGGCACAGAATTGAAGAGTAACAGCAAGGGTAACTTAAAGGGTCAAAAGAGATAGAGGGAAAAGAATATATAGATCTGACAAATAAAATCCAAAGGATAAGATGGTGGATTCAAGAAACACCTTTTCAGTAATAACTCTGAATGTTAACAGATTAAATTTACCAATTAAAAAATACAGACTGGCAGAATGAATTAAAATACATAATCCAGCCATATTCTGCTTACAAGAGATTAATCTTAGACATAAGGATACAAATAGATTGAAAGTCAAAGGATAGAAAAAGATGTTCCATGCAAGATGTAACCAAAAGAAAGCAGGAGTAGCTATAATAATATCAAACAAAATAGACTTTCAATGTAAAGACATCATAAGAGACATAGAAGGAACTATATGTTAATAAAAGGGACAATTCACCAAGAGGAAATAATCTTAAACATTTATGCTCCCAATCAAGGAGCCCCAAAGTATATGAGACAGACACTGGCAAAATTGAAGGGAGCAACAGATGTCTCAACAATAGCAGTAGGAGACTTCAATACACCACTCTCCTCTACAGACAGAACAATCAGAGGTTCCACAGGGAAACAGAGAAGTTAAACAACTTGATAAATGAATTAGACCTAACAGATATACCAAGGTCATTACACCCCAAAACACCAGGATATACATTCTTCCCTAGGGCTCATGGAACATCCAGGACAGAACATATGCTGGGGCACAAAACAGGTCTTTATTGCTTAATGTAATGCCTGGATACATCCTAGAATATATTAAGCAGATAATCAAAAAGTATTAGCAAAGTCCCTTGAGGGATGGGAGAAAAAACATAGACCTATTAAAATCAGGGAATCTCCTGATACTGTGTCAAATATCAGGACACCCAAATCAATAGGCCAAGCCTCTGATCTTGAGGCTTGCTCTTGAGAAGCTTATGCAAGTAGTGGAGAAGCTCAGCTTACCTATAGGTATGCCTAAGAGTTACTTCTGGAGGACTTCTTTTGTTGCTCAGATGTGGCCTCACTCTCTCTAATCCCAACTCTGCAAGTGAAATCATTGCCCTCCCCCAACGTTACATCCAGGGGTGAAAGTCTCCATGGTGGTGTGGGAGCTGACTCCCAGGGACGAGTCTGGCCCTGGCACTGTGGGGTCAACAATGCCATTCTGATCAAAAGGGTTAAAGAAGTGTAACTAACAAGGTATCAGTGGCTGAGTTCAAATAGAGTTCAGAGGCTAGCCTGGAGGTCACTGTTATGCAAGCTTCAGTTAGACATTGCTACCTATCATAACCTGCTAAACCCCAACCAAAACCATTCCAGCCAATCGTAAAGAACATATAGGATAATATATAAGATTCTGTGAATGTTCCATGCACTAGGGTAACCTTCCAGAAACCTACAACCTCCAGGTGGCTCCCTGAACCACATTAGTCCTGAAACCTAGAGGGCCCAGCCTATCCAGAACATCAGCTAGATCCATCTCCCTACCCCATATTATTGACAGCCTCTTCCAACATGAAAAAGTGAGAATGGGCATAGCCCAAATACCCCTAAAGAGAGGGGTGGAAAGTTCAAAGATGATGGCAGAATTATACAGAGAAGTTAGGGTTTAACAAACAAGTATGACTGCTGAATCATTATATTGATATTTCTTTTAGTCTCCAGTATCTTAGAGTAGCTAGAAGTAAAAACCTAAAATTAAAAACCTAAAATTGTGGAATTGTAAACCATGTCAAGCTCTAAAATACATTCTACAATTAACTGTGGTGCTGGACTTTGAAATTTATTGCTTGTCTGTATATATGTTATTTTTCACATGCAAAAAATAAGTCGACTGTGCTGATGGCACAGTATTTACTCTTTCTAGTCTCCAATGTTCTGGTACAGCTAGAAGGAAAAATTTGAGATGATAGTATGATAGCCCATGGCAAACTCTGGGATCTGTCCTATAACTACTTTTTTAAAGAAAATTTTTATTAATTAAAAAAATATATTACAAGAAAGAAACACAAACATTTGCAATATATGCTCATTCCATTCTACATATATAATCAGTAATTCACAATATCATCACATAGTTGCATATTCATCATCATGATCATTTCTTAGAACATTTGCATCAATTCAGAAAAATAAATAAAAAGACAACAGAAAAATAAAATAAAAACAGAAAAAAATTTTTTACTTACCATACTTCTTACCCCTCACTTTCACTGATCACTAGCATTTCAAACTAAATTTATTTTAACATTTGTTCCCCCTATTATTTATTTTTATTCCACATGTTCTACTTGTCTGTTGACAAGGTAGATAAAAGGAGCATCAGACACAAGGTTTTCACAACCAACTATAACAACTTTTGAAGAGTGATTTGAAAATGACTGCTTTTTCCTTTCTTTGCTTTTTAAATATGTTATACAACAAAAAAGTTTTTTAGAAGTTGCAATGATCTCATCTTTCTTTGCTAAAATCCATAAAAACCTGGAACCCCCTAAACTCAAGAGACAGATTTTAGGCTGCTAGGCCATCTGATCTCCTGCTATGCACCTAGCAATAAACTTTTTCTTTGATACTGAGGTGTCTCAGGAATTGGTAATTTGTGTGCATCAGGCAACATAATCCACTGCCTTTGTCTAGTAAGACTCCCATCCTGGAAACTGGTGCATGTTTGTGTGCTTACATATATGTATGTACTTATATATATGAATGTACATATATCCCAATATGGATCTTGCACATTTTAAAATTAATTTTATTATGAAAGCTTTAACATTTGTAATGATTTTCTGTGAGAAGTAATTCTCTGCTGGCTCGAGTAAATTGATACCATAAAGTTACTGACCATGAAAGAGACTCAGTATATATTCCGTAGTGAAATGATAGTTACAAAACTTTCTGCCATTAGGATAAAAATAGTGTAAAGTTTCTAGAAGGCTGTGCATCTAACACCAAGCCTCTTTGTTGTCTTTTAGGAAATGGTGTGTATGGCCTTTGTCTTCTGCTCCAGTTCATACATATTTTCTATTTTACTGCACACCCCACGTATCGTTTGCACAATTTTGAAGGCCAGCATTCCTAAGATAAAGTCACCTGTCAGAGAGTACTATTGTTTGCGTGTACCACCAGACAATTTCCAGGTGGTTATTTAAGTTACTCACCAACATTCACAGCATCTCCTCAGGGTAGGCCTCTGTCTTCAAGGCACCGGGTGGGGGCGTCCGTCGGTCCCAGTCCTGGGCGTGGGTCTCCAGCAACCCAGGCCTCCCGCATCCAAGCCTCTGCAGGACACGCCGCCCTTGCAAACACCGGTGAAGTCACCAAAATAGCACGTGGCCTGCCCCCAGGCGCGTTCTGCGCATGTGCAGCTGCTGCCTGCACTCCCACTGTCCCCACCTGTGACGTCACAGAAGGCAGTGGTGCCTCGGGTTCCGCAGAGGAAGGGGCAGTGCTCAGCGTGGGTCGTGAGGTGAGGCCAACTGCCTGCAGGTGTGTCCCAGCGGCCAAGGAGGGGTCCGGAAGGGTCAGGATGAGGCCTGGGGAGGGGCTAGGGAGGGGGTCCGTGGAGGGGTCAGGGAAAGGTCAGGGTGCCGCCTGTGGACGTGCTGGGACCGGAGTCAGGAGAAGGTCTGGGAAGGGGTCCGGCGGCCTCTGGAGAGCCTCGAGCTGGGTTCGGGAGAGGGTCGGGAAAGGGTCAGTGTGCAGCCTGGAGAGGGCCTCGGGCCAGAGTCAAGGGAGGGTCGTGGAAGGCGACGACATGACCCGGGAAGGGCCTGGGGGGTGTCTGGGGAGGGTCAAGACCCTTCCTTCTGGGGGGGGGGGGGGGTTTCGCGTGCTGCCCGCTGGGCGCATGAGTGAAGGCCTGAGGCGGCTGCGAGCAAAGCAGGGAGGCCGCCGGGGGCGTGGACATTCCACCAGCCACGTCGGGGCAGCCGAGTCTGGGTGCTGCCGTTTAGATGTCAGGTTTAGGGCGGGAGAGACTTGGGCCAAAGCCAACATCAGCCGGTAAGTGGTCAGCTGAAACTCTGCAAGTCTCAGATACACATCTTTTAATTGAGGCTGTTTTTAACCCATGTACCACCAACACATAACCTTCGTAATGCTCTGTATTAAATAGGGTAGTGTTTAAAGTGTGATAAATCCTCAAAAGGATTTAACTTTTATTGCAAAGCATCGTGTTCTCCTCATTATGGGTCCATTTAACCAACACACAACCATCCTTTGGATCCGTATCACTATCCCCATTTTAATAAAGCAACTAAAAGTTCAGAAAGAGAAACTGATTTGCCCAGAAATACCGAGTAAGCAGATAATAGGGATTTAGATTTTCATTTGTTATATTCTATAGTCCATCCCCTTTCCAAAACTAAAACACAGTCTTTTTCCCTGAGCACCACCAGGACAGAATTATGGAGTGTAGTGGACCTAATCTTACCTCTTCAGAACCCAGGGGTCAAAACATAAATTAATGTCCTTCCTCCTTTATTCTCCAACCTGGTCTCAAAGGATAGTTAAAGGGAACAAAGTAAATTGAAACCACAAATTGAGCACTCCATGTTAACTTTTACTAGAGAAGCTATTCAGGCCAAAGTCTGAGAGGAAAAACGGGACTTTTTCTAAATGTGAGAACTAGGACTCATCCATGCTCCATATTATGAAAGTGATATATAATGCCTTTGACTGGCTGCTGCTGTCTGGGTTTCCTATTAATCTTTGTGTAAAAGCACCAGGCTGATTTCTGCTCATATGTAGATTTCAGGCTTATGGAATCTAGTTGTTTTTGCTACATGTAAAAAGTAGCCAATTTGCGATTATCGTGCTCAGTTGTTATTTTAGAAAAAGGTAGGTTTGTGCCACTGTCAGCAGACTAGATGGTTATGTGAGAGTTTATTAAGGCCTAATTAAGTTTTACACTAGGCCAAAGTCAGGATTTGAGGGGACAATGAATTCCAGGATACTGTATTAGATTTGTGGTGAAGACGTAATATCAGGATTGTACATGAAAACTTCTGAATGCTATCTAATTCCTCCTCATTTTAAAAATAATAAAATTGAGTCTGTTTTCCTGAGTTGTGGAACCTGGGACAGAACTGAAGTCTCCAGGTCCACTATAGTTTATCATGCTGAAGTTAAAACAAGCTTCCAGGAAAAGTGATTTTGAGAAACTGCAGTTTAGGGAGAAGAAACATCTCATTGTTGAGAGCTTTCAAAAGACTTTATAATCTTGTGGAATTAAATATATTAACGGAAAAAATTATTATGGCATGTAATTTCAAAATTATTTCATGTCAATGAATATTTCTCTTCAGTATCATTTATAATACCACTGAAGGGTTTCCATCATTGGATATATTTTACACCTTATTTAATCTATTATTGGATGTTTGTGTTTTCAGTTCTTTTGTGTTATTAACTATAAACAGATGTAATTTTTAAAGCAACCAGTAGGAAGTAAATGTTTCAGTTTATTCAATAAAAATGTACCAGGTTCATCAAGATTATGTCAGAGTCACCCATGGACAAATGAACATTCACCATGGCCCTTCTTTTTTTTTTCAACTAATAACTGCAAATTTTAATAATGAACACAATTGCCACTCCAGAAACAATTTTAGGGCAAAAAAAATCTTCCCTATAAAAAATAACATTAAACTCATCAAAATTATAAATATTATAACTTTTTACTTCTGCAATTTAAAATACTCCCCTGCAATACAACCCCTTTACTTAGTATCTTTCCTGTACCATCACATACTGAAGACAAAACAGTATTCCAGCAAAGCTTAGATAGTTTAAAAATAAGAACTTATAAAATTAGTTGTAAAAAAATCTTTCTTTGAGCTTCATGGCTTTTTTCTTCTTTTAAACATTAGAAATGCTGCTGCAGTAACCAGTGTTTGGGAGAGAACATCAGTGGTCCAAGAACCATGAACTGACAGAATTTCAGTACAGTAAGTTTTCCAAATCACATCCTAAAGTGCACATGACAGAGGTTTTGGAATATATAGATAAGGATGCCTATTTCAGACAAGCTACTTCAAGTAAAAAAAAAAAATCACAGGTACCCATCAGCTACCACTTTAAGTTTGAACAGTGTCATAGTCTGAGAAACAAATGCTTCTCAAAATATAAACTTACAGTTGAACTGAGGTGGGTAATTAAAAGACCAGATGATTGATAACAGGATACTCAAACCCCAGGCACTGTCTGAATAGTAAAACCAGTATAAAAATCATGAAAGCATTCCTTGAATGATAAAGTGTTGTGTGACAATGTCACTGAAACCTCATCGATGCACTAAAAGAAATTACATGCAAAATTAGACAAGATGTGCCATACATATTTTATAGCTAGTTCTACTTTTATTTTTTTTTAACTTTCCTTAAAAGCTTAGGAAGATATGATTTATCTCAGTAACTTGTGTGACACAGCATAAGCAAACTTAAATCTGCCTCCTACAAGATGAGTATTCTTTGAAAAGTCAGAAGAGAGATGCAATACAAAGGGAACAGTCACATAAGAGGCAAAGAACTGAAGCACCTTGGAATTTCAAAAAGAATTCATTAGATGTCACTAACATGTTAACAATTCCTTGGGAATTTACAGACAAAAAATATCTAGACTCAAAATAGACTTAAGGCCCCTCTGGAACTGCAGCATAACTTTCTCATTGTTCTCAGATAAAACGGCTGCATTGAGGTTATTTAATTTGATTTAAGGAAGGCTTCTTTTGCACATGCATTTTTTTGGTTGGCAAAACATGCACTTTTGTTAAAATAAATATTTCCATATAGACCTCTTGTGGTGTGGTCGGCTGGGTACATCCTTCCCTAACTTTCTTGCTGGATTCCTACCTACAGTCAAAGTAGTCCTTCAGAACTAAGGATCTGATAGCATTACTTTAATCAGTATACCTATTCTACATTATATAAAAACCAACATCAGTTTCTAAAAGGGTGAGGGAAAAGGAGAGAAGGGAAATGAAAGAAAAGGGAAGAGAGGAATAAAGAATGATTGTCATAAACATTTTCTTAGTCCTTAACCTGATAAATCTCCTAGCTAACAATCAAGGGGAAAAACAGCTGTTCCCAACCCTTTCCCTTCACCCCAAACTCCTTTTCTTAACCTTGGAAACCACTTTGGGAAAAACCACAACTTGACAAGAGTTAGCAAATTGTCCTAAGTCCTTGGGAACTGCCCCATCAACCCAGAACAGCTACATAAATAAGGCATTCTAACCCCCAAGGGAAAATCAGGGAGCAAGTAGCTCAACCCAAGAAGTCAGATCCGGTCTCAACTCTAGCCCAGTCGGTCAGATCCACCTGCCCCCGAAGCAGATTCTCCTTCTCAGCTCCAAAGTTGATGAGCTTCTCCTGTAGGCTTAGCACCTACCTTCCTTGGCTCTGTTCCCATGTTTTACCCATTAAGAAATTAAACAATCCTAAAATGGGTTCAACAACTCAAAACTGAATGTTTTTACTTGTTTACAAGCAAATCCACTACTCTTCTTTACCATAAACTTATTCACAAACCCCGTGCTCTCATCCTCAGAGCTCCTACTCTGAGGCCTTCTTCCAAACTTGCTCTTTCCTTTCTCTGTCAAACTCCTTCAAAATCCTTCACAAAGTCCTCAGAGATCCCAGTTTCCTGTGCCTTGCAGTTCACATGGATGACTTCCTTTGACGTTAAAAAAAAAACAAAAAACAGCAGGTAGTTTCAACAGAGAGCAAGTACTCAAATAGATTCCTTGTTAGGCTTTTAAAAAATCATTTGCACATCCTAAGCTTAACATCATATCATCACATAATTAAAATAACTGAAAAAAAAGGAGGAGGGGAGGGGGGAGACAGGGCGATGCTTCAAAGCACCCTAGAATGCTGTCTATGCTGGCCACAGATTCACAGCTTGCTGAGAGGTAACACCACAGGCTGTAACTTAACTGAAGCTTTCAGAGGCCCTAACACAGGATGTTGAAGATGCAGGATATTGTGTGACCTGGGGTTTGGGGAACTAAATCTAGAGATACAGACAAAACCATTGCATCATGGGACAAGAAAACAGCCCTCCAACAAGAAAGAGATGCTTGCTGCTACTGTACGCATAGGCTGAGCACGTTCCACATGCTCTGAAAAGCCAGCACAGTCCCTAAGTGGTTGGAAGCCCCTGTGCTTTAATCAGGTTTCCACACCTCACCAAGGGCTTCTTCAAGCTTATGTCTGTAGGCCATATAGCACTTCTTCAGGTTCTGCAGCTGCTCTTCTTCCTCCTTGTCCAAGATGTGCAAGAAATTCTGTAGTTCCAGAAGGCTGAAGGCTTCCCACTCTCCAGTGTCATGCTCACAAAGAACAAAACTAAGTTCATCTGTCCTGGGCCCTGCTACCAAATGCAGATGGAGTGGATGTACCCGGTCTGAGAGCTTGCAGGCATAGACTTGATCTTCCCTGTGGCAACACTTATAAAGTGCAAACTTGCCAGGGCTCTCGATCATGAGAAACTTTTTGAGCAGGGCCTCAATTACTTCCTGAACAGTGTTTGTGCTGCTGATATGAAGGGTGTTCATATAGCCAGTGCCACTTGGAGCGAGTTTTCCAGGGTTCTGAGAAGTCTGTGGATGTTTGCAGAGTTCCAGATATACTTTAATGAAGTCAGTGTAAATCCCATTTGAATTCAAGGTCATCTTGAATTTTTCTGTAACTGCTAAATTGTATTTATGAACTTTCTCTTTGATTTCCCCCTTGGTGAGGTAATTGTGCATTTCCTTCTCTTTCTCCACATCCCTCATGCCCACATGCACAAGCTTAAGGCATGACCCCAGGATCCAAAAAGGCTGAAGCCACTTCTTGGTGGTCTTCTTCCTAGCATGCTCCATGGAGGCATGTGGAGTTTCAGGGAGCCCCGGGTGGCTGGGCCCCTAGGAAGGATGGGGCATGCGCGACCAACAACCCACCATGGCCCTTCTTAATTGCATCTAACAAGTCAAATATATATTTTTCCAGAGGTTTATTGTTTGCAAAAATGTTGTATGGAAATTTCTCATAGGTGGTTTCAGGAGCTGCAAGGTAAGGTCTTATGACTTCTGTATTTCAGCTTCCCCTTCTCTGGCTTCGTAGTTTCTACCTTTTCCCAGGAGCAGCAGAAATGAATAAATTCCAGGTGAGTTGTTTAGCCCTCACTTTGTTTCACAGTGTGTGTGTATGTGTGTGTGTATTTTAATAAGTTTTATGAAAGAGAGCCCTTAAAAAGGAAAATAGTTAAAAATCACCTTCAGGGAAAATATTGTTTGAATAGCCAGTAATTCTCAAAGTGTGGTCTCTAGTCCCCAGGAGCCTTTCCAGAGTTCTGTGAGGTCAAAATAATTTTTGTAATATGAAGATGGTAACTGTTGACATTTGTGTTAATGGTGCAAAAGTAATAATGAATATATTGCTGCTGTTGTGCATAAAGCAAGACAGTGACACCACTCTTTCCTTATGGTGTTTCTTTTTTATCTTTAACACAAAATTTTTTAGTTTTCTGTATAACAAGATACACCATAAAAAGGTTAAAAATCAAGTGATGATATTTGCTTGTGTATGCAGAGTATATCTCTGGAAAATATACAGAGGAAACAACATTGGATGCCTCCAGAGATGGAAATTGGATGTTTAGAGGAGGATGTGAGAATCGGTAGAAGGGTTGGAGGAAAGGCTTTTTATTGCATACCCTTTTGCCCCTTGTAAATTCATACATTTGATTCCTTCCAAAATCTCTGGTGATGTTGAACATGCTATAGTTCATCTTCAGGGTTAGAAGCTGTATAGATCATGCCACACGACTTACAAATAGTAGTTCCAAAATATTTCTGACCTGCGTCTATGATGATCTGGTCTTTACTTTCTTTATTTGTGTTTTTGGTAGTTTTCTGTGTATTGATCTGTTTCAAGAAGTTAGTATATATAATGGACCCCACAGAAGACTGTTCTTCAGCTAGAGACCTTTTTGTGTTGACTGCAGGCACACTGAAGATGGGATAGACAATAGAATCAGAAAAACTGCCTTCTTGCTCTCACTAGGAGAATCCTCTGAAGGTAAATGCTTACTTTAACCACATTTACATCCTCTTGAAGAAACTGATACTTCTTTATTAATTCTTCATTTTTACTTCTTGAACTTGATAGCTCAATATTCAGTTCCTTTCATAGTAAATGTCCTTGTAGAAAACAATGCATCTGTTCTTCATTTTTATCACTGCTTTGGAGAATGTGCTTTTTATTAGGTGATGGAAATATATTTTCAGAAAAGTCCAAAATTAATTTTGTTGATGGAATGTCTGATAATAGGTTATCACAGCTTGAAGAACATTGTTTCCTTTTCCTTGGGAAAGCTGCCATCTTCTAAATTGAATAACTGTGACTCAGAGCCAGGCCACTTGCCTTATGGTTTTTATTTTACTTTTTTTATTAGAGAAGTTGTGAGTTTACAGAACAATCATGCAAAAGTACAGGATTCCAGTATACCACCTCACCACCAAAAGGTTGCATTGGTGTGGAACATTTGTAAGAATTGATGATAGCACTTTTTGGTAATTGTACTTCTTTTTTAACAGTAGTTACCTTTGTTAGAATTGATGAAAGATTATTAAAATAGTACTATTAATTATCATCTATAGTTTATATTAGGTGTATTTTTTCCATATCCCAACCTATTATCAATACCTTGTATTAGTTGTACATTTGTTATAATTCATAAATGAACATGCTTAAACTTGTTCTATGAACTATAGTCCATGGTCTACAGTATGGTTCACTGTGTTATACAATCTTATCTTTCAGCTTTAATTTTTATTCTAGTAACACATACAATGTAAAGTTTCCCCTTTTAACCACATTTACCTATATAATTCAGTGCTGTTAACCACACTCACAATAACGCAGTATATTATTAAAAAGGCAGTGGATTCTTTTTCCCAATGTGATCAAATGACCAATTCCTGAGACACTGGGGTTTCAAAGAGGGAGAAAGTTTATTGCAGTACTTCTGATTTATAATATCAAAAAATGGGCAGGTTTTAGGATAATGAGCACAGTGGCACCAACTGATGTAATTAGAGGTGATCTAATTATTGATCATGCACAGAGTGATTACATGCTTAGTCACAGAACATATGTAAGAAAATAGTGGCCTTAATATGATGGTGGGCATGATTTTTAGTATTGTAATGAGATATAGGTGACTTGTAAGTTAAAATCTAAACATATCATGCAGACATATTTTGGTTAGATTCAGTTTTGGTTATCACAATAACTTTGGACTTTGGGTAGGTTAGTTCTGGTCTGATCCAAGACCCTTCATTAGTAGGCATTAGGGGCTCTCTTTAGAAATCACAGGACTATAAAGTCAGAAAACTGGATAAATAGGTACAAGTGAAGGTTAGACACAAGGTTTTTACAATCACAAGGGCACAAAATAAATACAGTCATTATCAGGGATCAAGTCAGCTGGGTAATGATTTCAGCTATTTACTTCTGACTACTCCAATACACCAGAAAACAAAAAGGAATTACTATATAGTGATTCAGTAACTATAATCATCCCTTAAATCCTTACTTCTTGGTTACAATCACCATCCATTTCCAAATCCTTATAATCAATCTAAGTAGAAATTCTGTACAAATTAAGCATCACCTCCTTATTCTCTAACCATAATCTGTGGTAATCTAGATCTAGATATAGATTTATAGTCTAAATATAGATTATAGGCTAGTTATAGATATATATTATAGATATATATACTCTAGATATAGGTTATAATCTAGATATAGATTATATGTTAGATATAGGTTACCTGGTAACCTATAATCTAGATTCTAACTCTGTGAATTTGTTTGTAATCGTTTGTATCAGCAAGATCATATAATATTTGTCTTTTTGTGTCTCACTTATTGCACTCAGCATAGTGTCCTCAGTTTCATCTATGTGGTCAACATGTATCAGAACTTCGTTTCTTTTGCTGGCTGAATAATATTCCATCATATATGTATATACCCATTTTGTTTATCACTTTATCAGTTGATGGACACTTGGGCTGCATCCATCTTTTGGCAATTGTGAATAATGCCACTGTGAACATCGGTATGCAAATATCTGTTTGAGTCCCTGTTTTCAGTTCTTCTGGGTATACCTAGTCGTGGAATTGCCAGGTCATATAATAATTCTCAGTTTAGCATCCTGAAAAATTGCCAAACTGTCTTCTGTAGCAACTGCATCATTTTATATTCCTATTAACAATGAATGAGTGTTCTTATTTCTCCACACCCTCTCCAACACTTGTAGTTTTCTGTTTTTTTTCCAATAGTAGTTGTTCTAGTTTGCTAGTTTACAGTTCTAAGGCCAAGAAAATGTCCCAATTAAAACGAGTCTTTAGAAATGTCCAATCAAAGGCATCCAGGGAAAAATACCTTGGTTCAAGAAGGCTGATGAAGTTCAGGGTTTCTCTCTCAAGTGGAAGGGCACATGGTAAACACAGTCAGAGTTTCTCTCTCATCTGGAAAGGCACATGGTGAACATGGTCAGGGTTCCTCTCTCATGTGGAGGGGCACATGGCAAACACAACATCATCTACTAGCTTCTCCTGGCTTCCTGTTTTATGAAGTTCCCTGGGAGACATTCTCTTTCTTCATCTCCAAAGGTCACTGCTGGTGGACTTTGCTTCTCATGGTTATGTCGTTCTGCTCTGCTCTTTGAATCTCTCATTCTCCAAAATGTTTCCTCTTTAATAGGACTTCAGAAACTAATCAAGACCCACCCAGATGGGTGGTGACATGTTATCACCTAATCCAGTTTAACAACTACTCTTGATTGTGTTACCTCTCTGGGGAGAAGATCTAATTACAGATTCTATTGAATAGGGATTATTCTACCTTTACAAAATGGGATTTAGATTAAAACATGGCTTTTCTAGGAGACATACATCCTTTCAAACCAGCACAGTAGTCATTCTAGTCAGTGTAAAATGATATCTAATTGTGATTTTGATTTGCATTTCCCTAATAGCTAGTGATGTTGAGCATCTTTTCATGTGTGCTTTTAGCCTTTTGTATATCCTCTTTGGGGAAATGACTATTCCAGTCTTTTGCCCATTTTTGAAATGTGTTGTTTGTTTTTTTATTTTTGTGCTATAGGATTTCTTTATATATTCTAGATATTAAATCTTTATCAGCTATATGATTCCAACTATTTTCTCTCATTGAGCAGGTTGCCTTTTCACTTTTATGACAAAGTCTTTTGATATGCAAAAAATTTTATTTAGAATTTATTTACTTTTTCTTTTGTTGATTGTACTTTAAATGTAAAGTCTAAGAAACCATTGCCTAACAAAAGATCCTGAAGATGCTTCCCTATATTTTCTTCAGGGAGTTTTATAGTCCTGATTCTTTTATTTAGGTCTTTGATGCATTTTGAATTAATTTTTGTGTATGGTGTGAGAAAGGGGTCCTCTTTCATTCTCTTACATTTAGATATCCACTTTTTCCAGCATCATTTGTTGAAGAGACAAGTCTTTCCCATTTGAGTGGACTTGGCAGTCTTGTTAAAAAACAGTTGGACATAGATGTAAGGGTCTGTTTCTGAACTCTCAGTTTTAGTCCACTGGTCAATATGCCTATCCTTGTGCCAATTTCCATGGTGTTTTAACCTTGTAGTTTTGTAGTATGCTTTAAAGACAGGAAGCATGAGTCCTCCAACTTCATTTTTCTTTCTCAAGTTATTTTTGGCTATTCAGAGCCTGTTTCTCTTCCAACTAAATTTGGTAATTGGCTTTTTCAGTTCTGCAAATTTGGGCTGTTGGAATTTTGATGTATTATTGAAACTTCATCTGTTAATTTTTCATATCTTTGAAGCAAATTTGTCTTCTAAGTACTTTTATAAAATTTCATTTTATTTATTTTTTATTTTTTTATTTTGTATTTTATATGGCGGGGATCACATTTCATCCTTTTCCAAGTGAGCATCCCATTATTGCAGCACCATTTGTTGAATTTTTGTTTGGTTTGGGTTTTTTTGTTTGTTTGTTTACTTGCATTGTTTTGTTTTTGGGGGGGAAATGCATGAGCCAGGAATCGAACCCCAGTCTCCCACTTGGCAGGCGAGAATTCTACTACTGAACTACCCTTGCACCCCCCGATAAGTACTTTTAAAAAAGAATGATATTGAACATCTTTTTTGTGTGCTTATTTGCTTTCCATCTGGCTTCTTTTGTAAGTACCTTTTCAAATCTTTTGACCATTTATTAAATGGCTTATTTTCTTACTGTTAGGTTTTGAGAGTTCCTTATATGTTCTGAATATGCATGCATTGTCAGATTTGTGACTTGCAAATATTTCCTCACTATTTGTGGCTTCTCTTTTCACTCAACAGTGTCTTTAAGAGAATGAAAATTTTTAATTTTGATCAATTTGGAATCTTCTAAACCATAAACACAATATATCTCTCCGTATATTTAGGTCTTCTTTAATTCCTTTTCAAATTATTTTGTAGTTTTCTACATAGTGGCCATGCATATATTTAGTTCTGTTAATATTTAAATATTTGATTTCTTTTGCTGTTCTTCTAAATTATACTTGTTTTTAAAGTGTTTACTTCTGCTCATTCTTTATTAGTGTATAGAAATATGATTCACTTTTTAAAAACACTAACCTCATATTCTTTGACTTTAGTGAAAACATAATCTACAGGCATAGAGTTTTAACTTTTCCTTTCTAATCTGTGTGCTTTTTTTCTTTTATTTATTTCACTGTGTAGAATTTTACTTTTACCATTCCAATCTGTATACTTTTTTCCCTTACTTATTTCACTTGGCTAGGAGTTTTAGTGTGATGTTGAATAGAAGTGCTTAAAGTATACGTCTTTACTTTTCTCTTTGCCTTAGGGGTAAAATTCAATACTCAGATATTAGCTATAGATTTTTTTTTTGTAAATGCCTTTTATCAGGTTAAAGAAGTTCCTATCTTTTACTGATTTTGTTGAGTTTTTATCATGAGGGAATATTAAATTAAAAAAATATTTTATTTTGAAATACGTTCATGTTTACAGAGCAGTTACAAAATGTAAAAGTTCCACACAGAGAAGTTTGATAAATCCCATCCCCCCAGATATCCAGATACTCTAATTTTAACATTTTGCCACATTTGTATATCATTCTATTTATAAATCCAGCTATCTCTCCATCTCTGTCAGTCTGCCTGCTTATTTGTCAATTCATTTTATCAACATTTGCATTTCCTAAGAGCAAGGGTATTCACTTACATAACCATCTGAAGTACAATTAGCAAGTTCAAGAAATTTAACATTAATATAAAGCTTATAGTTTACATTCCATTTTTCTTCATATGTCCTTTAAGCCTTTTCTCATCTCTAGTTAGACCCCATCTAGAATCACATATTGCATTTAACTGTTCCTATCGCTTTAGTTCCTATTTCTTTTATTAAATAGTGGGAACACTATAGAGCATAAACTTTCATCTTAACCACTCCCAAATGTATTCAGTGGGATTAATCCTATTCACAATTTTGTGGTACCCTCACTGCCTTCCCATCTCCCAGATAGAAACCTTACACTCATTATGCATTAACTCCCCATTCCCCTTGCCCCTAGAAATGTGTATTCTAATTTTTTAGTTGACAGGTTTTTTGCTTTCAAAACATTGAATATGTCATCCCTTTGCCTTCTTGCTTCATAATTTCCAGTGAGAAATTGGCACATAACCTTACTCTCTTGTATGTGACGTGTTGCTTCTCTTTTTTTTTTTTTTGGTTTATAAAATTTATCGAAGAAAAATAAATCAGTTACTAGCAGAGCTACTAGTTGATCACTCATCCATTGACATCTTACATCGTTTATTCACTGCTATATTAAACAGTGTATTGAAAGATAGATTAATAGCTCCAAGGTTCCTAGCAATTTAAATGAAAATTACAAAATGTTTGAGAACCTATTTTGGAATACAAAGGGTATTTGACTTCTAACTTCCATTCTCTGTAGAACAAGAACAGGTCATTCCTTTATTGACATCCATAAAATGCATCACATTTTCTGTTCTGCTGATGCTATAAAATCAATACCAATTCTCCAGCCACATCAATTGAGCATAAAGTATATCATGTAACCTCAAATTTCTAACAGTAGAAGATTTAAACGAGAATGGATGCTGCTATAGAGTAATGCTGTTTCCTTTGATATGGCAGTTGAACATCCATCTCCTTCCCCATCAGATGACTTCTTCAACATTTAGAGCAGTGAAGAATGGTTTTAGTCTCATTACCAAGTTAGAGTGAAGACATTGGCCACGTAATGCACATGCTCCATGTTTTAAAAAATTCTGAATCTTGGGCAGTTGTTCTCTTGTAACTACTTCACAGTTTCTAGAAGCAGTTATTATCCAAAGCTGGAAGAACTTAAGTCTTCTCAGATGAGCACGTAAATGAATGGAAGGAGGTAAACAAAAAATAAAATTAAAAAAGAGGAGGTCTGATAGGGGAGCAGCCAAATAAGTAAATTAAAAAAGGAGCAGTAATTTAAGTTTATTTCAGCTATAATGCAGGTTATTCTAACTTTAAGGTAGCATCACGTGGCATACTTCTGAGTCCATTCCTGAGATATTCTGTTATACTTATCCCTGTTTTATAGATCTGTGCAGTCTCTGGAACTAGGGAGTCATCTGGGTTTGGATCACATAGCAGTGGACAAATGGATAAAAAAAATTTAGAAATAGTTACAGCAGGAGAGCACTGTGATCTTAGAATATCGAGACAAACGCTGCCATTACTGTGAATATCTAGATGATAAATTCTTGTTGTAAATCCAACCTTAAGTGGTTTAAAGGGATAGTCTTTAGGAAAATGAATTGTCAAAAAGAATACACCACCTTGATATTGACTGTCATTAGGGCCCATAATTGTGGCTTGCCAATGAAACATATCATCCCCAATTGGTCCTGTAGAATATTGTGCTGGGGGGGTCACAGGCCAAATCACTAAGTTCCTTATTAATCCGTTTCAGTGCCATAGTCTGTGCTTTTTGTCTGGCTCTGCTCTATCTTGGTGTGCCTGCAAAGGTCCAGCCAAAACTCTTGATTATCAGGGTGGTGGGGAAGAAGTCTATCTTCATCTCACACCGGTTCTGCCAGATACAGTCGCCTTTTTATTATATGGATCAGAGGTTGGACTGGGAGGGTGGGGGCCAGAAGTAGGTCATGGGGGTCTGCTTCTGTTTTGTAGCTTTCAGAATTCTCTTTCTCTTTTGCATTTGGCGGTTTGATTATATGCCACAGTGTGGATACATTTGAGTTTATGCAGTTTGGAATTTGTTGAGCGTCTTGGATGTGTATAGTCATTAAATTTGGGAAATTTTCAGATATTATTTCTTTGAATAATCTCTCCTCCCCTTTCTCTTTTCCTCTTCTGGGACTTCCACAATGTATATATTGGTTTGCTTTATGGTATCTCACAGGTTCCTCAGGCTCTGTTCACTTTTCTTCATCTTTTATTCTCTCTGTTCTCAGACTGAATGATTCAATTACCTTATCTTTAAGTTCATTGATTGTTTCTTCTGCCAGCTACATCTGTTCTGGAACACCTCTAAGGAATTTTTAACTTCTGTTATTGTGTTCTTCAGTTCTGTTTGGTTCCTTGTCATAATTTTCATCTCCCTATGGATAGTCTCTTTATGTTAATCTGTTGTTTTCCTAATTTCTTTTGTTCATTGCCCATACTTTCAGTTCTTTGAGCAAATTTAGAACGATTTTCTTGAAATCTTGCCTGATATTTCCCAGGTCTAATTCTCCTCATGGTTGGTTTCTAATGCTTTAATCTTTTCCTTTGTCTAGGTCATTGTTTCCTGTTTGTTATGTTTTGTAATCGTTTGTTGAAACCTGGAACTTTTGGTATTTTAATGTGTTGTTTGCTAGAATTTAGATCCTGAGACATCTAATCCTTAAATTGTAACAGTTTATGTTATCACAGAGCATTCCTTGATTTGCAGATGAACCTGTTCTAGTGCTTTCTTTTGGGCTTATCCATACAGTGAATTTTGAGAATAACTCAAGGCCAAAGCTTATGGGCTTCCGTGATCCTGTCTGTTCATACATCTTGTCTTGGGCATGTACTTGTAGCCCAAGAAAGTCCCCCATTTACAAAGATGTGAATGTCCCCTCTAACCTAGGAAACAATGTGCTTATCGTCCTAGGCATGCATTGTATGTCCTGAAGCTAGCAATCCTTTGCCCCAGCAGCCACAAATTGACTATTCTCATACAGCTTTCTGTAGAAGAGTTCTGAGAATTACCTTTTACATGCAGAGCAAGTTCTGGGATGGTGAGCCTGTGACAGGTACCCTGATTCAATCCCTCAAGCTGTCACCAAAAGATTGACACAGAATACTTGCTCCAAGCTTATGCTGCTACCACCCAACCAGGACCAGGAATGGGGGGAGGGTTGGGGGAGGGGCCAGTCTGGCACCCTGAGATCCTACTACTTTTACGTTGCCATTCTCTTCATTCAGCACTCACCCTGTTACTGAAATCTTTTCAGTGTTTTCTGGGCTTTGAGAAAGATATCTCTGAAAGTTTTTACAGATTGTTCAACCCTGAAGCTTCTCTCTCTGCCCTCTTGATCAGGGCAGTGTCTGAAAATCACATGTTGCCACATGCTTTTAATGCATTTTTTTGTCATTTTTCTGCATCTTTTGAGATGATATATGTTTCCTTTAGTCTGTTAACACAGCCATTTACTTAGGGTACTAAAAGCAGGGGAACTGACATTACCCTGGTCAACTGTAGTCATCACAGTCATTGCTTGTCACTCTGTCCCCCAGGGCAGTGGTAGGTTAGCTCCATTCTCACTGTTAAATAAAATGAAATGGTTGCCTACATTGAGGGCCCTTTCTGAGAAAGTATGTTCCAGAAGACAAAAACATTTGATATCCAGGGGCTTTTTGAGGAAAATGAACAAGGGAATACAGCCTACAGAATTGCAGACAATCAGCACCTGCTGATAAACCAGTCAGGTCCAGGAGAGAGAGCTATCAAAATGCAGAAGCCCACCATGTGAGTCACTGTATATCTGCTGCCCCCCACTGCACTGTGGAAGATCCTCTCCCCTAGGTAAAGTAGAAAAGGAATGGTGACCCATCAGAGCATTTCTTTACTTGCTTCCTCATCTACCCTATTTAATCTCAGCCAAGCTCCCTTCTACTTTTTGAAAGGGTTGCTGCCCAGTTGATGAATTTCTCAATAAAGTACTGAGATCCTAAGTTGGAGAAAAAATGTTCTTTTAATACTCCCTTCCCTCTCTCCCTTGCCCACACCTTTCCAGTGATCTAGTGGTGTGGGTGGGGGGGTCAGGACAGTAGCGACAAGACTAGACAGGAGCCTTCCCCCATTTGGGTGAGGGCAAGCACATCCCACCACAGGGGTGAGGGAGGACTGGGAGTTGGGAGTGGTGGGATGCGGTGGTGCCATGACCATAGCCATTGGTCACATGGCCCCAGCACACAGTAGCTCAAGGTGGGCATGGCTGGTGGTGCCTTTTCAGCAGCTGTGCCCCTCCCAGTCGGTTGCTGGGAACCGACTGAGAGCCTAAAAAGCTGCCCAGAGCTCAGGGAGAAGCTGATAACCTGCTCACTGCCAGTGACTTGGGGGCCTCACATACATCATGTACTAAACAATAAATCTTGGACTTCTTCCTTTGTCTCACTCTGCTGCAGGTTTCCTAATGTGCACATAGTTACTCTATTCCAAACTCTAGACATTTCCTCATCCTTTATCTTCCCTCATAGAGTATCATCTACCATGTCCCGATACCCATGAAGCAATTTCTTCTTTCCTTCTCTTTTTCCCTCCCCAGCCCCTTCCAGCCACTAATTTGTTTTCTGTCTTATAGATTTAACTATTTTGTATATTTCATGTAAATTGATTCATATGTGGCCTTTTATGTTTGACTTCTTTCACTTAGCATATTTTCAAGTTTCACCCATCTTAGAGCATGTACTATAAAGTACCTCATTCCTGTTTATGATTGAATAATATTCCGTTGTATTTATACATCACATTTTGTTTATCTAGTCATCAGTTTCTACCTTTTAGCTATTATAATAATGTTGTTGTGAGCATTTGTGTGAAAGTGTTTTTATACTTCTTCCATTTTTGTTTTGAAGTGAAATTTCTAGGTCATATAATAAATCTAAATTTAATTTGTTGAGGAACTGCCAAGTAATTTTCTGCAGACAGATCTGATTTCCCCAAACTCTTTGTCATGAGTTGCACATTTCATATCTGGCAGGGAAATTCTGAGTCTTGCCACAAAGGCCAGTTTGCAGCAACTCAAGCAAGGCAGATCTAATGTATCAGAGGGAACCCATCCATGGTCTACTGAATAGACTGAAGGAATATTTACAGTGGGAACTACAGAGGGGCAAGATCATGGGAAAGGCCAGTACTTCCAACTTCTGCTGCAGAACCCTCCCCATAATCTTTATTATTGTTATTATTATTACTGCTACTATCATGTATTCTGTTAAAATTTAGCTTATAGCTAAACAAACAAATGAAACTGTTGAAAAGCACACAATTAATGGTAAGTCTCTTTCCTATCCCACTACTTGGATGTTCAATTCTATTCCACTCTCAGATACCCAGTTATGAATTTCTTGCATGTCCTTCCATGGATGTATAGTTCACACATAAGCATATGCCCATGTCTGATTGTACATTCTATGTTCTGTACATTTTAGATTTGTACATTTTTAGGTTTTTAAATTATTGTCCAGCTGAATTATGAATTACATTTTCTTAGAGCTAATTCCATACCCATACTTATAGCCCTATAGGCAAAACCTCATGAAAAATCCAAACCAGGGTCCTTTTGAGAATGAAAGGAGGGGGTGTTGCTCATGCCAGGACAAGGACATAAGCAGCACTCCCTAGACAAATGGGCACAGCAGACTTCTAGATCTACCAATCATTTTAACAGCTATATCCATCATCCAAAGCATGAATGTACCTATTGACAGATTTCTAGGATACTTGCTGACTTTGTTAGTGCAATAAATATTGTTGAATGTATGTCTTTGCATACTGTTCCCAGTGCCTGGTGTGTTACATCACTGAACCTTATAATAGCCCTATGATGTACCTCTGCAGTAGGTACTGATATACTCCCTGGGTCACATATGAGGATGCTGAATATTCTAAATATGAGAACTGTCCCAGTTCTTATTGTGGGTGAGGCAGTGGACAAAGTATGAGCCAAAGGTCCTGCATGCCTAGGATGACCAAATATCCCACTTTGCCTGGACAGTCCTGGATTATGCCTGTTGTCTCCAATAATTATTATTACTGGTAGTTATTGTACTTTCATTTCCTTCTTGTTTTTTTTCACATGGGCAGGCACCGGGAATTGAACCCGGGTCCTCAGGCATGGCAGGCAAGCATTCTTACCTGCTGAGCCACTGTGACCCACCCCCTTCTTCTTTTTTGACATGGGCAGGCTCCAGGAATTGAACCCAGGTCTCCAGCATGACAGGCGAAGATTCTTCCACTGAGCCACTATTGCACTGCCCTCTATTTCCATTTGAAAAAACTTTTTATTGTAGTAGCATATACACAACTTAGACATCCCCTTTTACCCATTTGTAAGTGTACAATTCAGAATATTAATGATGTTCACAATGTTGTGCTACCATCACCAGCATCCTTTATCCTACATTATTATCATCTCAATCTATGCTCCATTAAGCAATACCTCCCCAACCTATAATCTACTTTCAGTCTCATTCTAGGTATTTCATATAAGTGAGATCACACAATATATGGTTCCTCTCTTGGTTTATCTATCTTGGTTCTCAAATTAGAATTGGCAAGAATTGTGCATTATTAATTCCCTATGGCCTAGAATGGTGCCTGCGGGGTTGTCAGTATTTGGTATGTTATGGTGAATAAATGAAGTAACCAAAGAATGGCTTTGAATAATTATTATCTTCTAGGACGTCTCAGTCCAATTCCACTTGAAACAAGACAATGTTCATGGTCCCCACTCACAGTCTGTGTCTCATTCTTTGAAATGAAGAGTGGAAGATTTGGTCCCTTCATCATTTTTTTTCACTTTTTTTTTTTTTTTTTTTACCAATCACATATTCCAAGTTTATTCTCGAATGTCGATTCACATCATTGGGACCATACAGTATTTGTCTTTTAGTTTTTGGCTAGACTCACTCAGCATAATGTTCTATAGGTCCATCCATGTTATTACATGCTTCATAAGTTTATCCTGTCTTAAAGCTGCATAATATTCCATCGTATGTATATACCACAGTTTGTTTAGCCACTCGTCTGTTGATGGACATTTTGGCTGTTTCCATCTCTTTGCAATTGTAAATAACGCTGCTATAAACATTGGTGTGTTTCTTCATTTTTAAGACAGATTCTGCTTAGCATAGATATCATTTCATATTGCATTACTGGGTTCTATTTTCTGATATTTTAACTAAATTTCTCATCTGTATTCACAAATAATTGAAATATACCTTCCTTTTCTGTATCTAGAGGGCACGGTGTTTTTAGTACACCCCCTTCATTTTACTTCTTTCTTCTTTATAAAAAAAGTATTTCTTAATGATACAGAATAAGAGAAGCATAAAAATGTACACCCACATACCATTATTTATATTGAACAGTTTCAGTTAGCCATATCTGCTTTCTCATATTTCTTTTAAAATATATTTAAATAAGTAAGATTTCAATACTTAGCACTTCAGTAGGCATACATAAAACTAAATAAACTTCTTATTACTGCATCCATACTTGAACTACAATTATCCTACACATCTTAAGGGATTTTTTTTCTCAAACCAAGATCCAATAAAGGACTGAGAATTGCACTTAGTTATAAAGCCAGAGCCCAAGTGCAATGCACATCCATGGGAAGGCACTAGAAATGCCAGCACTTACACAACAACTTTCTCCCACCTTTTATACCAGATGGACTTTATTAACAAACAGGCATTTCAAGAAGTGGACCAGAAGGGTGATGGTTGATGTAGTCCTGGGTTCATTTACACACAGAGAATGTGGGCCATGTCTGGGTACACTGTGCATGCCCTGCCCTGCCAATTTACAGGCTCCCTTTCTGGGCCTAGAGCCTTGAGGGAAATAATCTGGGAGATTCCCAGATTTCCCAGCTACCTTCAGGAACCTGGTTCCCACTGATGAGAAAGTAGATGTTAAGGCCGAGACAAGGGAGGGAGAGACCTACAGAATTAGTGTGTGCAGGCAACCCTGGAGGGTGTGCTAGAAGATGCCATGATGAGACCCCAGGTGCTTGTGTGCAAGGCCCAAGGGGGAGGGTGGTGGGGCAGGGGTCCAGCATGGACTATGCAGATGTGGATTCCACATGTTCTGCCCTTATTCTGGGCAGACTGCCTAACACTGCATCCCCAGGAGGAGGGAACATATGCATGTGTGATATTGTGCTGCATCATCTGTGGACAGGGCAGGGCTGCTGGGGAGAATGCATGTGCTAAATGTGTCTAACATCACTGTGGGGGCCTGGGCTTGTGCTTTTAAGCCTAGGATTCCTTTTCTGAGAAAGGAGAATATTCATACTTCTTCGTGGGGGTGCTTATAAAACTGAAAAAGACGCAGTAAGGTCTGTATAGCTATGCCCTAAAGTGGTATAAAATAAGGATCAGAAATGCAAATTAAATGCAGATTAACTAATTAAATTGAAATACAAGTAAGAGCCAATTCAGAACAGTGAAGTAATATTCTCAGGTAGCACAACCAAGCCATTGAGGGCAGTAGGATTAACATCTGTGTCTGTTTTGCTCCAATTCTCTTAACTCCTTCTAACTATCTACTGAAAATCCAATATCATGTATTTTTCCCAGCGTTTTGCACAGTGAGATGACCCAAGATCTGTAAAGAAATAGCTGTGAATCATGCATGGTGTTTATTGTACCTTAAGCCAATTTCTAAGGTTTCTTGATCTTTCCTCAGAGTTCTTGAATCAAACTAGCTCCTGGGCTCCTCTCACCCTGTCTAGTTTGTGCATTCAGTGACCCAGTTTGGGTTTATAGAATATGCACTGCAAGATTCTATGGGAGAATGAGTACTAAGAGCTGCATATTTGGGGTCCAGCGTGATGGTAAATGTGGATTTAAAAATATATATTTTTATTGAAGAAACATAACACCATATAAACATGAACATTCTTAATGTATGAACATGAACATTCTTAACATATAAATGTGAATATTTTTAACATATAAACATTTCATTATTGGTATATAATCAGTGGCTCACAATATGATCATATAATTGTATATTCATCACCATGATCATTTCTTAAAATATTTGCATTACTCCAGAAAAAAGAAATAAAGAGTAAAAAGAAAATACTCATACATAGCATACCCCTAACCCCTCCCTCTCATTGACCACTAGTATTTCCATCTACCCAAATATATTTTAAACTTTGTTCTCCCTATATTTTTCTATACCCCTTACTGCTCCCTTTCATTGATCACTAATATTTCAATCTACTCAATTTATTTTAACATTTTCCCCTTATTATTTATTTATTTTTAATCCATATGTTTTAGTCATCTGTCCATACCATAGATAAAAGGAGCATCAGACACAAGGTTTTCACAATCCAGTCACATTGTGAAAGCTATATCATTATACAATCATCAAGAAACATGGCTGCTGGAACACAGCTCTACAATATCAGGTACTTCCCTCCATCTCTCTAATATACCTTCAACTAAAAATGGATATCTATATAATGTGTAAGAATAACCTCCAGGGTAACCTCTACTCTGTTTGAAATCTCTCAGCCACTGACATTTTATTTTGTCTCATTTCTCTCTTCCTCTTTTAGTCAAGAAGGTTTTCCCAATCCCTTGATGCTGAGTCGCAGCTCATTGTAGTATTTCTGTTCCATGTTGCCAGGGAGGTTTACACTCCTGGGAGTCATGTCCCATGTAGAGAGGAGGAGGGAAGTGAGTTTGCTTGCCATGTTGGCTGAGAGAGAGAGGCCACATCTGAGTAGCAAAATAAGTTCTTAGAGGATAACTGTTTAGGCCTAATTTCAAGTAGACTTAGCCTATCTTTTGCAGGAATAAGTTTCATATGAACAAATCCCAAGATTGAGGGCTCAGTCTATTGATTTGGTTGTCTCCACTGCTTGTGAGAATATCAGGAATTCTTCAAATGGGGAAGTTGAATTTTCCCCCTTTCTTGCCATTCCCCCAAGGGAACTTTGCAAATGCTTCTTTATTCACTGCTCAAATCATTCTGGGATTTGTTGGGGTATCACACTGGACAAACCTACAAAATCTCATGACCTGTTCAAGGTTCCATGTACTTATGGTTTTCAATTAACCTGTCCATATAAGTTATATTAGGAAATACACCAGTCAAAATATAAATTTTGTACCAAACAACTTTTTTTTTGCATGGTCAGGCACCAAGAATCGAACCTGGGTCTGCAGCATGGCAGATGAGAACTCTCCCTGCTGAGCCACCATCACCCACCCCAAATAAACGTTTTTTGCTTTAGTCTCACACAGAAGTTAAAGTTTTAAAATATGAATAACCACCTAACTAAATGTGAATTTGCGCTTTTGTCCCAAGTGCTGATCCCTGTGGAACAAATCAAATCCTATGAAGTGAGAGGGATGGAACCACTGAAACAAAATCCCACTGGGAAGAGAAACTGCAGCATTTACACTCTGCAGAGTTTCAGAGCAGAGACACAGTCCCAGAAAGGAGTAGATCCTGAAGTTGCAGGGCCAAGCAATTCTTTATCCCCTAGGTGAGTAAGATGTTACTATGTTCATAAGTCATCAATGTCTGTGACATTGAACTTTTTGGGTAAATTTCAGAAACTGGAGGACAAAAGGCAGGTTGCAAAGGAAATGTGATTTCACTGGGGAATTGTAACAGCATGGTCTGGGGAAAGAGATCATTAGTCTGAGGAAATTCTATCTGTAGCCTTTTCTAAAAAGCCCCACCTTCCTTGGTCTACCTTCATTATTTCCAGAATCTGGCTGCTTTTACATCATGTCTATCAGCATATGGGGAATCTAGAGATAAGCTTAAAAGCCTCTTCAGGAAAACTGCAACACAATTTTACTGTTCTTGCCTGAAAACACATATACCTTTTTTTTGAGCTTTCTGTGAATTCTTTTCTCTCCCTGTATAAATAATTTCACTTAGAACCTGGAAAACCAATATAGCTTATTTTCTACAACATTTGCATTGTGAAAGGCATACTGTAATTATTATCTCCAGAAAACATGATCCTAAATAGTTCTGGTGAGAAGGTGATTTTTTTGCAGGTGCATCATCAAGGAATTGGAGGAAATTTTTCCAAGACCAGTTAGGAATGGGAAGGGTGGTTTGGGCTTTTATAACCCCAAACAGACAAAGAAATGGCAAAAGTCTAGAAGAAAGCAGTAAAACATTTTAAAAACTAAGTAAAAGTCACAGGATTCATAAAAATTGAGTAAGCATTGCTTGTTTCATTTTGTTTGGGCAGCACATCTTGTTATCTAGTAGCTCTTCTTTCTTTGTTGACTATTCAGGCCTTTGATCTTGTCCTTCAAGAGGAGGAAGGTCCTGATATGAGGTCATGTGATGTTTCATATGACATTTCATTCCTGCAAGCAGAACAAGCAAGAAACGTGTTTCTTTTCTCAAAACAGAGAGTAAACTTTCTTTTTATTGAGATTAGACCAATAGCAGACTACTTCAATAAAGGCTTTTATGCTTAAAATAATTTAAGGCTGCTTGCATGAAGTGATTGTACCAAACAATTTTTTAGCTAATAAAGACTAAGTGTTTTCCAGCTAAAGGATAATTTTGAGTATTTTTATTTGTCCAGGTGTCATAATTTTAAATTTTATTTTAAATTAGTACATTTTTGAGATAGAATATACATACCACGAAATTCACCCATTTTACAATTCACACTACAATGTTGTGCAGCTATCATCATAATCTTACTTTTAGAACATTTTTATCATTCCCCCCAAAAAACCTCTTGCCATTAGCAGTCACTCCTCATCCCATCCCCCCACCTCTCACTCTTTCCTAACCCTAATCTAAATATAAAAATAGGATCATACTATATGTGATCTTTTTGACTGGTCTCTTTCATGTATATATGTTTTTTATATCCACATTACAACATGGTTCAGTACTTTACTCCCTTTTATTAGACTGGAGAAATGTGTTTGGGAAAGGAAGACCACAAAGGTAAGATTTCACTTTCATCATGTCAACTCTACATACTATCAGTAGGACTCATCACTGTTGATGTTGACTTCGTTCACCCAGCTGTGATAATATTTGTCAGGTTTCTCCATGCTAAAGTTATTCATTTTTCCCCCTTTCCATACTGCACTCTTTGGAAAGAATTGGCAGTGTACAGCACATGTACAGGGGTGTATCTGCAAAATTTATTTGGAGTTCTGTATGGGAGATGTCTCTCTTCTTCATTTGTTAATTTATTTATGCTATTATTGACTCACAGATAGTTTATACCAGTATTGTATATTTTTGCTCAAGTTGTTCCAGTTTTGGTGATTGGGAGCTCTTTTGGGTGACTATCCTTTGAAGTACTCCCAATATTGTAGGATTTTTTTCTTTTGGGTACTTTCTTCCTTCCTAATGGTACAAGATGCTTATTGTCCATCTCTATATCTTTCTGCTGTTGTCTATTCAGATCTTTAGCCCCTCCTGTAGTAGTCTGTTAAAGTTATTTTCTTAATGCTTGCTTTGGGATTACAATATATATCTTAATAGATTCTGCTTCAGATTTATACGAATTTAATTTCAGTAAGACATGGAAACTTTGCTGCAGTATAACTCCATTCTTTTCCCCTTTTGATATTTCCATGTTACAAATATATGATTTGTATGTTCTTTTTATTTGTATATTACAAATCAAAGGATAGAATAGTATAATTACTGTTCTATACAATTTTATATCCATTAAGGAAGCTAAGAAGAAAAAAGAGAAAATATATTAACATTTTATTTATATTAATCTGCTTATTCATGCTTTGTAGTTTGTCATTTCTTCCTGTGGATTTGAGTACTGTCTATTTTATTTTATTTATTTATTTTTTTAGTACTATCTATTTTAATTTCCTTACTCCATTTTTGCTTTATTATCCCACCCCATCTTTGTGAGATTATTTTAAAATTTATTTTTTATGTTATAGGCCCAATTTAAGGATGGAGCTTTATGCATATTATTTTATGTAACTATTTTTAAGCAGTTTTATTGAGATATATTCACATACCATACGTTCCATCCAAAGTGTGCAGTCAGTAGCTTTTAATATAGTCAGAGTATTTTCCCCATAAACCACTGTTATCAGCACCTTATAATAGTATCATACATTTGTTATAATTCATGAAAGAACATTCTTATATACATGCTAATAATCACAGTCCATCATCCACAACAGAAATGAACTCAAAATGAAATAAATGTGTTCTACAGTTCTATGTATTTTCTGACGTTCCTCCCAATAATATATGCAACCCAAAATTTGTCCTTTCATACACATTCACAATCATAATTTGATTCTGTTAATTACACTTGCACTTAAGTACTGCCATTGTTAGTATCATTTCCAAACCTTTACAATCAACCTAAATAGAAATTCTGCACAAATTTTACATCAGCTCCCCATTCTTTACTCTCATTCTATCCCCTGGTATAGTCGAACTCTATGAGTATGCTTATTATAATTAGTTCTGATCAGTGAGATCACACAATAGTTGTCTTCTGTCTGGCTTATTTCACTCAGCATAATGTCTTCAAAGTTCACCCATGTTGTTCATTCCTTCTTACAGATGAATAATATTCCATCATGTGTATTGGCAATTATGAACAATGCCACCATAAACATTGGTGTGAAAATGTCTGAGTCCCTGCTTTCAGTTCTTCTTGGTATATACCTAGGAGTGGACTTTCCAGGTCATATGGCATTACTATACTTAGCTCCCTGAGGAACTGCCAAACTGTCTTCCAGTGGCTGCGCCATTTTACATTCTCACCAGAAGTGAGTGTTCCTATTTTTGCATATCCTCTCCAACACTTGCAGCTTTCTTTTTTAAAAAATAGGGGCCATTCTAGTAGGTTTGAAATTTTATCTCATTGTGGTTTTGAGTTGCATTTCCCTAATGGCTGGTGGTGCTGGACATCTCTTTTTTAATTAAAAAAAAATTTTTTATCATGTGTAACCACATACAAACACAACATTCTTACCATATGATCATTCCATTCTTGTAATATAATCAATAACTCACAATATCATCACAGAGTTATATATTCATTAACATGATCATTTCTTTTTTAAAATTTTTACGAAGAAACCAATCAACATACAATATGAACATTCTTTATCACATAGTTGTATATTCATCATCATGATCATTTCTTAGAACATTTGCATCAATTCAGAAAAAAAGAAAACAGAAAAAAATTCATACATACCGTACCCCTTATCCCTCCCTTTCATTGATCGGTAGCATTTCAATCTACTAAATTTATTTTAACATTTGTGTTCCCCCAATTATTTATTTATTTTTAATCCATATGTTTTACTCATCTGTTGATAAGGTAGATAAAAGGAGTATCAGACACAAGATTTTCACAATTACAGTCACGTTGCAAAAGGTATGTCATTATACAGTCATCTTCAAGAAGCATGGCTACTGGAGAACAGCTCTACATTTTCAGGCAGTTCCCTCCAGCCTCTCCATTACACCTTAACTAAATAGGTGATATTTATTTAATGTGCAAGAATAACCTCTAGGATAACCTCTTGATTCTGTTTGGAATCTCTCAGCCGTTGACACTTTACTTGTCTCATTTTGCTCTTCCTCCGTTTGGTTGAGAAGGTTTTCTCAATCCCTTGATGCTGAGTTCCAGCTCATTCTAGGATTTCTGTTCCACGTTCCAGGAAGGTCCACCCCTGGGAGTCATGCCCAACATAGAGAGGGGGAGGGCAGTGAGTTTGCTCATCTTGTTGGCTGAGAGAGAGAGGCCACATCTGAGCAACAGAAGAGGTTCTCTTGGGGGTGACTCTTAGGCCTAATTTTAAGTAAGCTTAGCCTATCTTTTGTTGGGTTAAGTTTCATATGACAAACCCCAAGATTGGAAGTGGTGTTGAGCATCTTTGCATGTGCTTTTTAGCTATTTATATTTCCTCTTTGGAAGAATGTCTATTCAAGTCTTTTGCTGCTTTTTAAAAACTGGGTTACTTATTTTTTTATTGTTGAGTTATAAGATTGTTTTGTATATTCTGGATATTAAGCCTTTATAGTATATGGGGTTTCCAAATATTTTCTCTTATTGGGTAGGTTGCCTTTTCATTTTCTTGACAAAGTCCTTTGAAGTACAAAAGTTTTAAATTTTGTGGAGGTCCCATTTATCTATTGTTGCTTGTGTTTCAGGTCTAAAGTGTAAGAAACCATTACCTACCACAAGATTGTGAAGATGCTTCCTGATTTTCTCTAGGAGTTTTATGGTCTTGGTTCTTATACTTAGGTCTTTGATCCATTTTGAGATAATTATTGTATAAGGTGTGCAATAGGAGTCCTGTTTCATTCTTTTGCTTATGGATGTCCAGTTGTTCCAGCACCATTTGTTGAAGAGACTGTTCTATCCAATATCAGTGGAATGATAGCCTTATCAGATATCAGTCAGTCATAGATGTGAGGGTATATTTCTGAACTCCCAATTTGATAACGGTGGTCAATATGTTCATTTATTTCTGCTCTAATCTTTGTTATATCATTCCTTCTTCTTGTATTCAAATTAGTTTGCACCTCTTATTCTGGTTCCTAAAGGAATGCAGTTGGGTCTTTGGTTTAGCTCTTTCTTTTTGAATGTCAGCATTTAGGGCTATAAGTTTCTCTCTCAGCACTGCCTTCACTGCATCCTATAAGTTTTGGAATGTTGTATTATCCTTTTCATTCATCTTAAGACACTGATTTCTCTTGCAACTTGTTCTTTGACCCACTGATTGTTTAAAAGTGTGTTGTTTAAATTTTGTGTATCTGTGGATCTTCCTGTTCTCAACCTGTTTTTGTTTTTGTTTTTGTTTTGTGTGCTGTATGGCGGGGATCACATTTCATTCTTTTTCCATGTGAGTATCCTATTCTTGCAGCACCATTTGTTGAATTTTTGTTTGTTTGATTTTTCTTTGTTTGTTAGCTTGTTTGTTTTTTTGAAAGTGCATGGGCCAGGAATTGAACCTGTGTCTCCTGCATGGTAGGCAAGAATTCTACCACTGAACTACCCTCACACCCCCCTCTCCACCTGTTTTTTTATTTCTAGCTACATTATATTAGGGTTAGAGAAGGTACTTTGCATAATTTCAATCTCATTAAATTTTAAGATGTGTTTTGTGACCCAACATTTTGTTTATCCTGGAGAATGATTTATGAGCACTTGAAAACAATGTATATTCTGTTTTGGGGTACAATGATCTATATATGTCTGTTAGGTCTAGTTCATTTATTATATTATTCAAATTCTCTGTTTCCATATTGATCTTCTGTCTAGATGTATTTGACAGTGATGTATTGAAATCTCCCACTATTATTATAGAGGCATCTATTTCTCCCTTCAGTTTTGCCAGTGTTTGCCCCACATATTTGGGGGCATTATGGTTAGGTGCACATATGTTTATGGTTGTTATTTCTTCATGATGGATTGCCTCTTTTATTAATATATAATGTCCTTCATTGTCTTGTATAACAGTTTTGTATTTAAAGTCTGTTTTGTCTGATATTAGTATTAGTACCCCAGCTCTTTTTTGGTTACTGTTTGCATGGAATATCTCTTTTCAGCCTTTCATTTTCAACCTATTTGTGTCTTTAGGTCTAAGGTGAGTTTCTTATAGATATCATATTGTTGAATCATACTTTTTTTTATCCATTGTGCCAATCTGTGTCTGATTAGGGAGTTTAATCCATTCACATTTGCTATTATTACAGTAAAGGTGATACTTCAACATTTTAACTTTGTTTTTTAAACTTTTTTATTGTGAACTATAACATATATACAAAAAAGCAATACATTTTGAAATACATTATGACAAGTAGTTATAGTACAGATTTCAGAGTTTGGTATAGGTTATAGTTCTGCAATTTCAGGTTTTTCCTTCTAGGTGCTCAAGACCCTGGAGACTAAAAGAAATATCAGCGTAATGATTCAGCAGTCATATTTGTTTGTTAAATCCTATGTTTTTTCTTATAACTCCTCCTTCTCCTTTATTCATTCTCCCAGTCTTTAGAGGCATTTGGCCTATTCCCATTCTAACTTTTTCATGTTGAAATTGGGTGTCAATAATATGGGATAGGATGATAGAATAAATTGATATTATGGAGGGCTTGCTCCTCTGTGTTTCAGAACTTATCTGGCCTAGGAACCATCTAGAGGTTGTAGGTTTCTTGGAAGTAAACTTAGTGTGTGAAACTTTTGTAGAATCTCAGATGTATCCCTAGGTGTTCTTTAGGGTTAATAGGAATGGTTTTAATTGGAGTTTGATAAACCGTGGTAATTGTTAATATCTCAGTGAAGCTTGTGTAAGAGTACCCTCCAGAATAGCTTCTTGACTCTATTTAAACTCTCTTAGCCACTGATACCTCATTTTGTTATGCTTCTTTTCCCCCTTTTGGTTAGCCAGGACCAGGTTCATCCCTGGGAGTCATGTCCCATGTCGCAAAGGAGACTTTCACATTCCCTTGTATGTCACATCCCACATAGAGGGGAGGGTAATGGTTTTCCTTGCAGAGTTGGGCTTAGAGAGAGAGAGGCCATGTTCTAGTTTGCTAGCTGCTGGAATGCAACATACCAGAAATGGAATGGCTTTTAAAAGGGAATTCCCTTTTAAAACTAGCAACTACTAAGTTGCTAGTTTACAGTTCTAAGGCTGAGAAAATTACCCAATTAAAACAAGTCTATAGAAATGTCCAGTCAAAGGCATCCATCCAGGGAAAGATACCTTGGTTCAAGAAGGCCGATGAAGTTCAGGGTTTCTCTCTGAAGTGAGAAGACACATGACCAACACATTCAGGGCTTCTATCTCCACTGAAAGGGCACACAGTGAACATGGTGTCATCTGCTAGCTTTCTCTCCTGGCTTCTGGTTTCATGAAGCTCCCTGGGAGGTATTATTCATCTTCATCTCCAAAGGTCACTGGCTCATGGACTCTCTGCTTCGTGGTGCTGCAGCATTCTCTGCTCTCTCTGAATCTCCTTCATTCTCCAAAATGTTTCCTCTTTTATAGGACTCCAGAAATTTATCAAAACCCATCCAAATGGGTGGAGACACATCTCTCCTAATCCAGTTTAAACAACCACTCTTGATTGGGATACATCTCCAGGGAGATTATCTAATTACAGAATCAAACATACAGTATTGAATATGGGATTATTCTGCCATTATGAAATGGAATTTTAATTAAAATTTGGCTTTTCTAGGATCCATATATCCTTTCAAACCAGCACAGGCCACATCTGAGCAACAGAAGAGGTTCCCCGGAAGTAACTCTTAGGCATAAATATAGGTAGGCTTAGCTTCTTTGCTACAGAAGTGAGCTTCATAAGAGTAAGCCCAAAGATTGAGGGTTTCTTCTATTGACTCACAAGTCCGTAATGTTTGAGACAGTATAAGTGGTTTTCCTGGTGATAAAGTTTAATAGTTTCATATTCTTTTCTCCAGTTCCTCAAGGGACTTTGCCAATACTTTTTAAGTGTCTACCCAACATACTCTGGGATGTACCCAGGTATTACATTAAGCTAAACTGAATCACAAGCCCTTATACCCATTCATGTGTTTGGGTTGTTTAAATGAGCTATCCAGACAGGGTGAGTTAGATTATGTGCTACAGAAAATTTAGGTTTTGGACAAAATAAACTTCTCTTCCTTCAGTCTCATATAGTAGGTGAAGTTCTAAAATACAGATGCCACCCTTACCCCTGTATTCTGATTTATCTTAGTTCCAACCAGATTGGGTTTGTTCTTACCTCTAATTGAAGCCTGGTATCTTTTTTGGTTTAACAGTTATATGTAGCGAAACTGACTTTCAGAGCTGTGAAACTCCAACTCTGAGTCTTAGGTGTCATATAGTAGAGTTCCAGGGAGATACTTTATGTTTATATGTCCAATACATATATAGTACAGCATCTCAAAATCTAAGCCTACCATTTACAGTTCCAAACTAAATGTCACTGCATTATACAAGCTTATAATCTAGGCCCCAGTTTTCTTACAAGTATTTCCTAAAAAAGGAATACAATATTTGTTTTTTTGTTTCTAGCTTATTTTGCACCACAATGTCCCTGAAGTTCATTCACCTCATTGTATGCCTCACAACTTTGTTCCATTCTGTAGCCACACAATACTCCATCATATGTATATTCCACAGTTTGCCATTCTACTTCTCAGTCAGTGTGTCTCTTTCAGTCACCTCTATCAATTGGGCATTATGGATAATCTCCAGAGTAAACAGTCCAGGTCTCACATTATACTTATTTGTACACTCATCAAAACTCTCCATTTTAGATCCTGAAAGAGAAAAATAACCAATAAACATAACCTCACTACATAGAAAATCCAAACCTCCCCTTAACTCTTGTCCTTATCCCCAATTATTTGACACTCGTATTGCTATGGTACTGTTGATGTTTTCCTGTTAAATACAGCACATATTATGCAATGATAATTTTCCCCCATACTCCTCTATTATTGATTCTTTGTACAAGAGCCATACCTTTGAAGTAGCTCATAGAAGAATTTATTTATATTTATAGGGTTAATTGGTGGGATACATGGCTCTGTACAACCCCTTTTAATAATGGTCACCTTTAATAGACCAATATTATTTATAAATCCATTAATGAACTGCCTGCTCTACTGTTCATTTCTTCATTTACACTTAGCCTCATGAGCTAACAGATCATCCATCTCTAGCTTCTGTGTATCTCTAGGTCCCCTATATACTACATTATAAGCCTTTGAGTTTACCTTTACCAAGAGCATAACAGCACAATCATATGGTATATGTCCTTTTGTGTCTGACTTATTTCACTCAGCATCATGTCCTCAAGGTTCATCCATGTTATCATATGCTTCAAGATGTCATTTAGTCTTAACTGCAACATAATATTCCATTGGTAGTATGTATGTACCACATTTTGTTTATCCCCTCATCTGTTGATGGACACTTGGAGTGTTTATATCTTTTTGGCAGTTGTGAATAATGCATCTATGTACATCAGTGTGCAAATAGTTTGTGTCACTGCTTTCAGCCCTTCTGGATATATACCGAGTAGTGGTATTGCTGGGTCATAGGCAACTCAATACTTAGTTTTCTAAGGAACTGCCAAGCTGTCTTCAATAGTGGCTGTACCATTTACATTTCCACCAACAGTGAATGTGTTCCAATTTTTCCACATCCTTTCCAATCTTTGTAGTTTCCATTTATTTAATAGTAGCCATTCTTATAGGTGTGAGGTGATATCTCATTGTAGTCTTGATCTGCATTTTCCTTATAGGTAATGAAAATGAACATCTCTTTATGTGCTTTTTAGTCATCTGTGTTTGCTCTTTGGAAAAATGTGTATTTGTATCTTTAGCCCATTTTATAATTGGGTTGTTTGTTCTTTTACTGCTGAGTTGTATGATTTCTTATTTATACAGAATATAAAACCTTTATCCAATGTGCTGGTTTGAAAGGATTTATGTACCCTAGAAAAGCCATGTTTTAGTCCCAATCCCATTTTGTAAAGGCAGCTGTTTCTTCTGATCACTATTCACTGCTGTATGTTGGAACCTTTAATTAGATTATCTCCATGGAGATATGAATCAGTTGTGGGTATTAAACTTGAATAGATGGAGACATGTCTGCAGCCATCCTACGTGGGTCTTGGTTAGTTTACTGGAATCCTATAAAAGAGGAGACATTTCTGAAAGAATCCTTTTTAAGGACAGGAGAGCCACAGAACCATGACAGAAGGAAGAGAGAACCACAGAATCCACCAGTCAGTAACCTTTGGAGATGAAGGAGAAAAATGCTTCCCAGGGAGGTTCATGAAGCAAGAGGCCTGGAAAGAAAGCTAGAAGATGCTGCTGTGTTCACCATGTGCCCTTCCAGCTAAGAAAGAAACACTGAGCATCACTGGCCTTCTTGAACCAAGGTATCTTTCCATGGTTGTCTTAGATTGGATATTTCTGTAGACTTGTTTTAATTTGGACAATTTCACAGCCTTAGAACTGTAAACTAGCAATTTATTAAATTAAAAAAAAGCTATTCCATTTCCGGTATATTGCATTCCAGGAGCTAGCAAACTAAAACATCTGATATGTGATTTGTAAATATTTTCTCACATTTAGTTGGCTGCATCTTCACCCTTATGAAAAAGTCCTTTGAGGTACAGAAGCTTTTTATTTTGAGGAATTCCTATTTATCTATTTTCTATATCTATCAGCGGCATATGACTTATTTCTTCTTGGTGAATTGTCCCTTTTATTAATATGTAGTGGCCTTCCTTGGCCCTTATGAAATATTTGCATTTAAAGCCTATTTTGTCTGCTCTTAGCATAGCTACTCCTGCTTTCTTTTGGTTAAGTATTCATGGAACAACTTCTTCCATCTTTTCAATTTCAGTCTATTTGTATCCTTGGGTCTAAGATGAATACCTTATAAGCAGCATATAGATGGATCATATTTCCTAATCCATTCTGCAAATCTTTCTTTCAATTGATGATGTTAGTCTATTAACATTCTAAGTTATAACTGTAAATATATTTCTTGAATCTATTGTATTTTCCTTTGGCTTTTATTTGTCAGAGCTATATTCTTCTCCCATTCTCTTTTTATCCTTTTAGTCACCCTTACTGGTACTTTTCAATTCTGTGCCCATCTGCAGATTTCCCCATCCTTTTTCTTTTTTGTCAGCCAACAGCACTTCCTTTATTATTTCTTTTTTAATCATTTTTTTAAGAAAACAAGCAATACACTTAGAACCACCAACAATGGATATCTTAGTTAGCTTAACCGTACGCATATTTAAATAAACTATCCATATAATCATTGTAAATCCTGTCTTGTTTGTACAGTAAGTTTCATAAACCAATTGAAAATTAAGGAAACAAGGAAAAAAACCTACAAATTCAGATAGCAAAGTTCTTGAATTCTAAGTATTCAACACTAACTTAGATACCATTTGAGCAGCTGTCAAAACTGTGAATGTTCTCAAAATATTAAGTGGAAAATTCCTACAAATATCTGCATTGCTATAGTAATGGCCTATGTTACTAAATATGTTCCTGACTTCAGGAAAATATGAAGATACAGATATTTTTGCAATTAATGTATGGAAACCTAAAAGGAATAACCACCTAAAATAGATATCTCAGTTAGTTTTATCCATATGCATATTAAAAAAAATCTAAGTAATCATCATAAAGCCTGTTTGTACAATATTTCATAAACCAATATAAACATAAAACAAGGAAGGAATAAATCTATAGATGCAGATATCAGAGTTTCTTGAATTGTAAATATTAAATGCTATCTTTTTTGTATTTTTTTATTAATTATTTTTTTAACCATAAACACAAACATTCTTGCCATATAATCATTCCATTCTACATATATAATCAGTAATTCACAATATCATCACATAGTTGCATATTCATCATCATGGTCATTTCCTAGAACATTTGCATCAATTCAGAAAAAGAAAAAAAAGACAACAGAAAAAAACTCATGCATACCATACTCCTTGCCCCTCCCTTTCATTGATCATTAGCATTTCAATCTACTAAATTTATTTTAACATTTGTTCCCCGTTATTCATTTTTAATCCATAAATTTTACTCATCTGTTGAAAAGGCAGATAAAAGGAGTAGCAGACACAAGGTTTTCACAATCACACAGTCACATTGCAAAATCTATATCATTATACAATCATCTTCAAGAAGCACAGTTACTGGAACACAGCTCTACCTTTTCAGGCAGTTTCCTTCAGCCTCTCCATTACTTCTTAGCTAACTAGGTGATACCTATTTAATGTATAAGAATAACCTCCAGGATAACCTCTCAACTCTGGAATCTCTCAGCCATTGACACTTTATTTTGTCTCATTTCGCTCTTTCCCCTTTTGGTTGACAAGGTTTTCTCAGTCCCTTGATGCTGAGTACCAGCGCATTCTAGGATTTCTGTCCCACACTGCCAGGAAGGTACACACCCCTGGGAGTCATGTCCCATGTAGAGAGGGGGAGAGCAGTGTGTTTGCTTGTGTTGGCTGAAAGAGAGGCCACATCTGAGCCACAAAAGAGGTTCTCTTGGGGGTGACTCTTAGGTCTAATTTTAAGTAGATTTAGCCTATCCTTTGTGAAGTTAAGTTTCATATGAACAAACCCCAAGATAGGGGGCTCAGCCTATTGCTTTGGTTGTCCCCACTGCTTGTGAGAATATTAAGAATTCTCTACTTGGTGAAGTTGAACTTTCCCCCTTTCTTACCATTTTCCCAAGGGGATTTTGCAAATACTTTTTTATTCACTGTTCAAATCACTCTGGGATTTATCAGGGCATCACTCTGGACAAACCTACAAAATCTCATGCCCTGCCCAGAGTTCAATGTACTTATGGCGTTCAATTAAGCTGTCCACATAAGTTATATTAGGAACTGCACTAGTCAAAATAGGAATTTTGTACCAAATAAATATTTTTTGCTTTAGTCTCACACATAATTTAAAATTTTAAAATATTAATTACCATCCATTTTCAACACCTTGCAGTATCGACATTCCTTTGTTCTTACTCATACAAAAGCATTTTTAAATTTGTATATTAAATGCTATCTTAAATACCATTTGGTTAACTATGAAAACTATGCTTTTCAAAATATCAAGTAAAAAGTTATTACAGTTATCAACTTTGCTATAGTAGTGTGCTTTGTTACTAAATATTTTCAAATTTTTGATTTCAGGAATTTATTTTATCTAATATTACTGTAGCTGCCTATAGATTTTTTTTTTTGATTTTTTTTTATTTTTTTATTAACGGAAAGAAAAAAAAAAGAAATTAACACAACATTTAGAAATCATACCATTCTACATATTCACTCAGTAATTCTTAACATCATCACATAGATGCATGATCATTGTTTCTTAGTACATTTGCATCGGTTTAGAGGAACTAGCAACACAACAGAAAAAGATATAAAATGTTAATATAAAGAAAAGAAATAAAAGTAGTAGTAATAGTAAAAAACAACAACAACAAACAAACCAACAAGCAAACAAAAACAAAAAAAACCCTATAGCTCAGATGCAGCTTCATTCAGTATTTTAACATGATTACTTTACAATTAGGTATTATTGTGCTGTCCATTTTTGAGTTTTTGTATCTAGTCCTGTTGCACAGTCTGTATCCCTTCAGCTTCAATTACCCATTGTCTTACCCTGTTTCTAACTCCTGCTGAACTCTGTTACCAATGACATATTTCAAGTTTATTCTCGAATGTCCGTTCACATCAGTGGGACCATACAGTATTTGTCCTTTAGTTTTTGGCTGGATTCACTCAGCATAATATTCTCTAGGTCCATCCATGTTATTACATGGTTCATAAGTTTATCTTGTCTTAAAGCTGCATAATATTCCATCGTATGTATATACCACAGTTTGTTTAGCCACTCTTCTGTTGATGGAGATTTTGGCTGTTTCCATCTCTTTGCAATTGTAAATAACGCTGCTATAAACATTGGTGTGCAAATGTCCGTTTGTGTCTTTGCCCTTAAGTCCTTTGAGTAGATACCTAGCAATGGTATTGCTGGGTCGTATGGCAATTCTATATTCAGCTTTTTGAGGAACCGCCAAACTGCCTTCCACAGTGGTTGCACCCTTTGACATTCCCACCAACAGTGAATAAGTGTGCCTCTTTCTCCGCATCCTCTCCAGCACTTGTCATTTTCTGTTTTGTTGATAATGGCCATTCTGGTGGGTGTGAGATGATATCTCATTGTGGTTTTGATTTGCATTTCTCTAATGGCCAGGGACATTGAGCATCTCTTCATGTGCCTCTTGGCCATCCGTATTTCTTCTTCTGGTAGGTGTCTGTTTAAGTCTTTTTCCCATTTTGTAATTGGGTTGGCTGTCTTTTTGTTGTTGAGTTGAATAATCTCTTTATAAATTCTGGATAATAGACCTTTATCTGATATGTCGTTTCCAAATATTGTCTCCCATTGTGTAGGCTGTCTTTCTACTTTCTTGATGAAGTTCTCTGATGCACAAAAGTGTTTAATTTTGAGGAGCTCCCATTTATTTATTTCCTTCTTCAGTGTTCTTGCTTTAGGTTTAAGGTCCATAAAACCACCTCCAGTTGTAAGATCCATAAGATATCTCCCAACATTTTCCTCTAACTGTTTTATGGTCTTAGACCTAATGTTTAGATCTTTGATCCATTTTGAGTTAACTTTTGTATAGGGTGTGAGAGATGGGTCTTCTTTCATTCTTTTGCATATGGATATCCAGTTCTCTAGGCACCATTTATTGAAGAGACTGTTCTGTCCCAGGTGAGTTGGCTTGACTGCCTTATCAAAGATCAAATGTCCATAGATGAGAGGGTCTATATCTGAGCACTCTATTCGATTCCATTGGTCGATATATCTATCTTTATGCCAATACCATGCTGTTTTGACCACTGTGGCTTCATAATATGCCTTAAAGTCAGGCAGCGCGAGACCTCCAGCTTCGTTTTTTTTCCTCAAGATGTTTTTAGCAATTCGGGGTACCCTGCCCTTCCAGATAAATTTGCTTATTGGTTTTTCTATTTCTGAAAAATAAGTTGTTGGGATTTTGATTGGTATTGCATTGAACCTGTAAATCAATTTAGGTAGGATTGACATCTTAACTATATTTAGTCTTCCAATCCATGAACACGGTATGCCCTTCCATCTATTTAGGTCTTCTGTGATTTCTTTTAACAGTTTTTTGTAGTTTTCTTTATATAGGTTTTTTGTCTCTTTGGTTAAATTTATTCCTAGGTATTTTATTCTTTTAGTTGCGATTGTAAATGGGATTCGTTTCTTGATTTCCGCCTCAGCTTGTTCATTACTAGTGTATAGAAAAGCTACCGATTTTTGAATGTTGATCTTGTAGCCTGCTACTTTGCTGTACTCATTTATTAGCTCTAGTAATTTTGTTGTGGATTTTTCTGGGTTTTCTACATATAGTATCATATCATCTGCAAACAGTGATAGTTTTACTTCTTCCTTTCCAATTTTGATGCCTTGTATTTCTTTTTCTTGCCTAATTGCTCTGGCTAGAACTTCCAACACAATGTTGAATAATAGTGGTGATAGTGGACATCCTTGTCTTGTTCCTGATCTTAGGGGGAAAGTTTTCAATTTTTCCCCATTGAGGATGATATTAGCTGTGGGTTTTTCATATATTCCCTCTATCATTTTAAGGAAGTTCCCTTGTATTCCTATCTTTTGAAGTGTTTTCAGCAGGAAAGGATGTTGAATCTTGTCAAATGCCTTCTCTGCATCAATTGAGATGATCATGTGATTTTTCTGCTTTGATTTGTTGATATGGTGTATTACATTAATTGATTTTCTTATGTTGAACCGTCCTTGCATACCTGGGATGAATCCTACTTGGTCATGATGTATAATTCTTTTAATGTGTTGTTGGATACGATTTGCTAGAATTTTATTGAGGATTTTTGCATCTGTATTCATTAGAGAGATTGGTCTGTAGTTTTCTTTTTTTGTAATATCTTTGCCTGGTTTTGGTATGAGGGTGATGTTGGCTTCATAGAATGAATTAGGTAGTTTTCCCTCCACTTCGATTATGTTGAAGAGTTTGAGGAGAGTAGGTACTAATTCTTTCTGGAATGTTTGATAGAATTCACATGTGAAGCCGTCTGGTCCTGGACTTTTCTTTTTAGGAAGCTTTTGAATAACTAATTCAATCTCTTTACTTGTGATTGGTTTGTTGAGGTCGTCTATTTCTTCTTGAGTCAAAGTTGGTTGTTCATGTCTTTCCAGGAACCTGTCCATTTCTTCTAAATTGTTGTATTTATTAGCGTAAAGTTGTTCATAGTATCCTGTTATTACCTCCTTTATTTCTGTGAGGTCAGTGGTTATGTCTCCTCTTCCATTTCTGATCTTATTTATTTGCATCCTCTCTCTTCTTCTTTTTGTCAATCTTGCTAAGGGCCCATCAATCTTATTGATTTTCTCATAGAACCAACTTCTGGTCTTATTGATTTTCTCTATTGTTTTCATGTTTTCAATTTCATTTATTTCTGCTCTAATCTTTGTTATTTCTTTCCTTTTGCTTGCTTTGGGATTAGTTTGCTGTTCTTTCTCCAGTTCTTCCAAGTGGACAGTTAATTCCTGCATTTTTGCCTTTTCTTCTTTTCTGATAAAGGCATTTAGGGCAATAAATTTCCCTCTTAGCACTGCCTTTGCTGCGTCCCATAAGTTTTGATATGTTGTGTCTTCATTTTCATTTGCCTCTAGGTATTTACTAATTTCTCTTGCAATTTCTTCTTTGACCCACTTGTTTAAGAGTGTGTTGTTGAGCCTCCATGTATTTATGAATTTTCTGGCACTCCGCCTATTATTGATTTCCAACTTCATTCCTTTATGATCAGAAAAAGTGTTGTGTATGATTTCAATATTTTTAAATTTGTTAAGACTTGCTTTGTGACCCAGCATATGGTCTATCTTTGAGAATGATCCATGAGCACTTGAAAAAAAGGTGTATCCTGCTGTTGTGGGATGTAATGTCCTATAAATGTCTGTTAAGTCAAGTTCATTTATAGTAATATTCAGGTTCTCTATTTCTTTATTGATCCTCTGTGTAGATGTTCTGTCCATTGATGAGAGTGGTGAATTGAAGTCTCCAACTATTATGGTATATGTGTCTATTTCCCTTTTCAGTGTTTGCAGTGTATTCCTCACGTATTTTGGGGCATTCTGGTTCGGTGCGTAAATATTTATGATTGTTATGTCTTCTTGTTTAATTGTTCCTTTTATTAGTATATAGTGTCCTTCTTTGTCTCTTTTAACTGTTTTACATTTGAAGTCTAATTTGTTGGATATTAGTATAGCCACTCCTGCTCTTTTCTGGTTGTTGTTTGCATGAAATATCTTTTCCCAACCTTTCACTTTCAACCTATATTTATCTTTGGGTCTAAGATGTGTTTCCTGTAGACAGCATATAGAAGGATCCTGTTTTTTAATCCATTCTGCCAGTCTATGTCTTTTAATTGGGGAATTCAGTCCATTGACATTTAGAGTTATTACTGTTTGGATAATATTTTCCTCTACCATTTTGCCTTTTGTATTATATATATCATATCTGACTTTCCTTCTTTCTACACTTTTCTCCATGTCTCTCTCTTCTGTCTTTTTGTATCTGACTCTAGTGCTTCCTTTAGTATTTCTTGCAGAGCTGGTCTCTTGGTCACAAATTCTCTTAGTGACTTTTTGTCTGAGAATGTTTTAATTTCTCCCTCATTTTTGAAGAACAATTTTGCTGGATATAGGAGTCTTGGCTGGCAGTTTTTCTCTTTTAGTAACTTAAATATATCATCCCACTGTCTTCTAGCTTCCATGGTTTCTGCTGAGAAATCTACACATAGTCTTATTGGGTTTCCCTTGTATGTGACGGATTGTTTTTCTCTCGCTGCCTTCAAGATCCTCTCTTTCTCTTTGACCTCTGACATTCTAACTAGTAAGTGTCTTGGGAAACGCCTATTTGTGTCTAATCTCTTTGGGGTGCGCTGCGCTTCTTGGATCTGTAATTTTAGGTCTTTCATAAGAGTTGGGAAATTTTCAGTGATAATTTCTTCCATTAGTTTTTCTCCTCCTTTTCCCTTCTCTTCTCCTTCTGGGATACCCACTACACGTATATTTGTACGGTTCACATTGTCCTTGAGTTCCCTGATACCTTGTTCAAATTTTTCCATTCTTTTCCGGATAGTTTCTGTTTCTTTTTGGAATTCAGATGTTTCATCCTCCAAATCACTAATTCTATCTTCTGTTTCTTTAAATCTGTCATTGTAGGTATCCATTGTTTTTTCCATCTTTTCTACTTTATCTTTCACTTCCATAAGTTCTGTGATTTGTTTTTTCAGTTTTTCTATTTCTTCTTTATGTTCAGCCCATGTCTTCTTCATGTCCTCCCTCAATTTATCGATTTCGTTTTTAAAGAGGTTTTCCATTTCTGTTCGTATATTCAGCATTAGTTGTTTCAGCTCCTGTATCTCATTTGAACTATTGGTTTCTTCGTTTGACTGGGCCATATGTTCCATTTTCTGAGCGTGATCCGTTATCTTCTGCTGGCGTCTGGGCATTTAGTCAGATTTCCCCGGGTGTTCGACCCCACAGGTTGAAAGATTTTTCTGTGCAATCTCTTGGTTTTGTTTTTCTTATCCTGCCCAGTAGGTGGCGCTCGTGGCACACGTTTGTCTGTGGGTTCCACCAGTGAAAGTTGCTGTAGGTCCTTTAACTCTGGAAAATTCTCGCCATAGGGGAGGTTCGGCAGCCGAAGCGTCTTGGAAGAATGCCAGCCGGCCTGGGGTTCCGAATGCGGGGAGGGTCGCCGGCCGTCGCAGCACAGGAGAGCGTCCGGCCAAATTAGCTAGTCGGCCCGTGGCACCAAGCGTGGCGGGAGGGCGCCAGCTGTCGCAGCCCGGGAGAGTGCACTGTTCCCAGCCGACGGGGGAGTCACGTGTTTGGAAGGGTTCCCCTGGTCACTGTTCTCCGCAGTCTGGAGATTTCCGACCCAACTATCTCAGTTGTTCCGGGGGGCCTCGTGTGGTGGGGGCACCAGCCGCCGCGGCCTAAGGGGACCGCCTGTCCAATTCTACCAGCTGGCCTGGGAAGGTGGAAGGGAGGGACTCCGGTCGCTTGCCGTCCCACCCAGGAAAGCCCGTGCCCCTTGGTGATCTCACCGGAGCTGGTTCTCCCAGATAGTCAGCCGTTCCAGGATGGGGTACGCTGCCCCTTTGATCTCCCTCGTGGCTCCGGGAGCTGCTCTGTATTATCTCCACTCCACCAGTAGCTGTTCTGGAGGAGGAAAGGTGAGGGCGGCAAGGCTGTCGAGGCTGGTGGCGGAGGAGCACGATGAAGGCGGGGGAAGAGGGCACCGTGGTGGTTGGAGAGCAGCCGGAGCAGGAGGGGGAGGAGGGGGGGGAAGGAGGTCGGGCGGCTCGGCTGCTGCGGGGCGTGGGCGCCGCGCGGCGGGCCGGCGGAGAAAGAGAGGGGGGAAGGAGGTCGGGCGGCTCGGCTGCTGTGGGGCGTGGGCGCCGCGCGGCGGGCCGGCGGAGAAAGAGAGGGGGGAAGGAGGTCGGGCGGCTCGGCTGCTGCGGGGCGTGGGCGCCGCGCGGCCTGCCTATAGTTTTTATAACCATTTTTTGTTGTAAAATATAACATATAAACAAAGAAAAGAAAGAAAAAAAGTAACAATTTTCAAAGCACACTTCATCAAGCAGCTACATAACAGTTCCCAGAGTTTGTCATGGGCTAGCATGCCCTTATCTCAGATTTTTCCTTCTAGATGCTCTAAAACACTGGCAGCTTTACAATAGTCATAATAATGGAATCCTACAGTACCTGTCCTTTTGTGTCTGCCTTATTTCACTCAAAATTATGTACTTCAGGTTCATCCACATTGTCATGTGATTTGGAACATCATTTTGTCTACATGCTGCATAATATTCCATCACATGTATATACAACATTTTGTTTATCCACTCATCTGTTGATGGGCACCTGGATTTTTTCCATCTCTTGGCAATTGTGAAGTGCTGCTATGAACATCAGTGTACAAATGTCTGTGTCACTGCCCTCAACTATTCTGGCTGTATACTGAGTATTGGTATTGCCAGGTCATAGGGCAACTCAATATTTCATTTTCTGAGGAATCAGTAAACTGACTTCCACAGTGGCTGAACCATTTTACATTCCACCAACAGTGAAAAGGTGTTCCAATTTCTGCACATCCTCTCCAGCATTTATAGTTTCCTGTTTGTTTAATAGCAGCCATTCTTACAAATGATATCTCATTGTCATCTTAGTTTGCATTTCCCTTATAGCCAAAAATGAACAGTTCTTCATGTGTTTTTTAGTCATCTGTATTTGCTCTCCAGAAAAGTGCCTCTTCATTTCCTCTGCCCATTTTATAATTGGGTTGTTTGTTCTCTTGTTGGTGAGGTGTATAATTTCTTTATGTATACAGGACATCAAGCCTTTATCCAATATGTGGTTTCCAAATATTTTCTCCCATTGAGACAGTTGCTTCTTCACCTTTTTAACAAAGTCCTTTGAAGTACAGAAGCTCTTGATCATTTGTCTATTTTTTCTTTCACAGCTTGTGTGTTAGGTGTAAGGTTTAAGAGGCTACCTTCTATTACTAGATTTTGAAGGTGTTTCTCTACATTTTTTTCAAGAAGTTTTATGGTTTTGGCTCCTACATTTAGATCTTTGATCTATTTTGAATTAATTTTTATATAAGGTGTAAGATAGGGGTCCTCTTTCATTCTTTTGACTATTGAAATCCATTTCTCCCATGCCCATTTATTGAAAAGACTATTCTGTCCCAAGCCAGTGGATTTGGGGGCCTTATCAGAGATCAGATGTGCATAAATTTGGTGGTTGATTTATGCACTCTTGATTCTTTTCCACTGGCCAGTCCTGTCTTTGTGCCAGTACCATGCTCTTTTGACCACTATGGCTTTATAGTAAGCTTTAAAGTCAGAAAGTGATAGATCTCCCTGTTTGCTCTTCTTTTTTATGGTAACTTTAGCTATTTGAGATCTTTTTCCCTTCCATATAAATTTGATAACTAGTTTTTCAAAGTGTTCAAATAGGTTGTTTGGATTTTTATTGATATTGCATTGAATTTATAGATCAGTTTTGGTAGAATTGACATCTTGAAGATAATTCAACCCTCCTGGCCATGGGCATGGAATATCTTTCCATCTATTTACATCATTTTTTAAATTGTTTTCTTTTAACAATTTTTTGTAATTTTCTGTGTATAAGTCCTTGACATCCCTGGTTAGGCTTATTCCTAGATACCTAATTCTTCTGGTTGCTGTTCTGAATGGATTTTTTTCCTTAGTTGTCTCCTCAGATATGTCACTGCTTGTATATGGAAACGTTACTGATTTTTGTACATTACCTTGTATCCTGCCACTTTGCTGAATTTCTTTCTTAGCTCAAGTAGTTTTAATGTAGATTTCTCAGGGTTTTCTAAGTATAGGATCATGTCATCTGCAAATAATGAAAGTTTTACTTCTTCTTTTTCTATTTGGATACCTTTTATTTTTTTCTCCTGTCTAATTGCCCCAGCTAATACTTCCAATACAATGTTGAATAATAGTCATGATAATGGGTATCCTTGTCTTATCCCTGATCTCAAGGGGAATACTTCCAACATCTCACCATTAAGTATGATGCTGGCTATGGGTTTTCCCTATATGCTCTTTATAATATTGAGAAAGTTTTCTTTGATGCCTAATTTTGAAGCATTTTTATCAGGAAAGGATGCTGGATTTTGTCAAATGCTTTTTCAGCATCAATTGATATGATCATGTGATTTTTCCCTTTTGATTTGTTAATGTGCTGTATTATGTTGATTGATTTTCTTATGTCAAATCACCCTTGCATTCCTGGTATAAATCCCACTTGATCATGATGTATAATTCTTTTAATGTGACATTGGATATGATTTGCTAGTCTTTTTGTTAAGAATTTTCACATCTGTGTTCATTAGGGAGATTGGTCTATATTTTTCTTGTATCGTCATTGTCTGAGTTTGATATTAGACTCATGTTAGCTTCATAAAATGAGTTAGGTAGTGATCCTTTCCCTTTAATTTTTTGGAAGAGCTTCAGCAGGACTGGCATTAGTTCTTTTTGAAATGTATAATAAAATTCTCCTGTGAAGCCATCAGGTCCTGGGCTTTTCCTTTTGGGAAGATTTCTTATGATGATTAGTTCTTTACTTGTAATTGGTTTGTTGAGATATTCTATTTCTTCTTGAGTCTATTTCTTCTTCTTGAGTACAGGTAATTTGTGCATTCTAGGAATTTTTCCATTTCATCTAAGCTGTCTAGTTTGTAGTTATATAGTTGTTCATAATATTCTCTTATGATATTTTAAATTTCTTCATGATTTTTGGTAACAACCCCCCTCTCATTTCTGACTTTATCTGTGTCATCTCTCTTTTCTTCTTTGTTAGTCTAGCTAGGGGATCATCAATTTTATTAATTTTCTCAAAGAACCAACTTTTAGTTTCATTCATATTTCTATTATTTAATTGTTCTCCAGTGTGTTTATTTCTGCTTTAGTCTTTATTATTTCTCTTTGTTTATTTGGTTTGGGGTTAGTTTGCTGTTCTTTCTCTAAATTCTCAAGGTGAGCAGTTTAACCCTTAAGTCTTGCTCATTCTTGTTTTTAATATAGGCATTTAGGGTAATAAATTTCCCTCTGAGCACTTTCTTTGCTGCATCCCATAAGTTTTGATATGTTGTGTTCTCATTATCATTCATCTCCAGATATTTACTGATTTCTCTAGATTTCTCTTTCTTCCTTGATATCTGCTGTTTTTCTATTTATTCTTTCAAATTCTTTTTTATGCTCTTCTAGTGTCTTCTTGATCACCTTTATGTCATTAGCCATCCCATTTATTTTATTTAATAGAGTTATATGAACATCTTTGACTAGTTGTTCCAATGTCTATGTCCCCTCTAGTGGTTTAATTTGGTTGTGAGGCTGGGCTATATCTGTCTGCATCACGTTATACTTAGTAATCTTCTCTTGTCTTTGCAGCATGTAAATATCTTGATTGGTTTACTTTGGAAGTTGATTACCCTTCAGTAGTCTAAAGCTTTATATTTGCAAGATTGATGTGGAGCAGGATGTGGAACACAACAGTGCAGTGATGCATTACAGCACAGGTATAGGTGCAGGTTGGGGATGCTGTCCTGGTGCCCATGAGCATGGGTGCTCAGTGGCAGGGTGAATGTGGCTGTGCAGGCTCATGGGTCTTGATAATTTTCTCACTGTCCATGCTATGCCTTGACAGTACTCTGCATGGTATTAGACAAAAAACAGTGTTGTTAGTCGTGGTTTTAGTTACTTACAAAAAAACTTACTTGTCACTTGGGTGCTCAGTGGCAGGGTGAATGTGGCTGTGCAGGCTCATGGGTCTGGGGGCAGGGCCCTGCTGTCAAGGATATACTTTTATTTCAAACTTTTGCAAAGGATTTATACTTTTACCTTATAAAAAGAGAGGTAGTAGAAATAGTCATGTTCATTTCATATGTTATGAGTTGCATAGGAAATATCATAAAAATTAAAAGATTTTCTATACTTCTGTCAGGTTTGTATGGGTGAAATATTAACATGCATATTTTGAAATTATATATAATTCATAGAGACTTGATAATTTTCTCACTGTCCATGCTATGCCTTGACAGTACTCTGCATGGTATTAGACAAAAAACAGTGTTGTTAGTCGTGGTTTTAGTTACTTACAAAAAAACTTACTTGTCACAGAAACACGAGATTTCCTTGTTACTTTTATTTTTGTACTCTGATGCTTCTTTGAAAGTACATGTGCTCAGCTACAGGTCAGAATTTCCTCTTCAACAAAAAAGGGTCTTTGAAAGAAAAGGAACCAAGGATATAAATTATATATACACTTTGCAGACAGTACATATTTAAATTACCAAAAAGACCTTGGAAAATATGTTCAAGAGGACATCCTACAAAATTCAGTTATTGAAAATTTGTCAGAATAATAATTTAATTTGGTTAAATTAAAATTTACATTTTTCATTTTCTTAAATCTAGTAGAGGGACTTCCGGGAAGATGACCGAATAGAGTAGCATGAGATTAGCCCTGCTAGAAAAGTTAGAAAAGGAACAGGAGGGTGACTGAGGTGGCAATTCGTGAGTGCAGCTGACATGGGAGATCCTTCTGTACCACATGGGGCATACCTGGTTGCAGAGGCCAAGGAACTGAGAGTCAGAAAGCTGGAGCCTGGTGCGGAGGCATGGAGCCCACAAGAGTGCATGGATGGGAGCCGGGGACTAGGAAATAAGCCAGGTCATGTTCCTTGGGCACGCTACCCTCACCAGCACAGCCCTGTGACCAGTGACTCACCCCACACTCCATGCACCCGAACCTGTCACCCACTCCCACTCTTTATGCTCCAGGTGTCCTCACCCCACCAGCTCCCAGTGCATGTACTTGCCCCCAGCCCCCACCCCACGTGCAGCCCAACCCACCTCTCCCACACCCCTCCTGAGCACTACCTCCTCCTCCCTGTTACCTGCAAGCTGTTGCCAGTACATAAAGCCTGCGGGCATTAACCTCCATGCCCAGACTACCTCTGCTACCCTGCCCATAGTGTCTGTCACATAACCTCACTCTGTACCCCTGAATCCTGTGCATCAGTTTATGGCACCCCTAGGCCCACACATGGGCACAGGCCCCCAAATCACACCATTCAGCTCTGAGAACCACACTTTACAGCAGTCCTAGAACCGTGCATGTGCATGGCCCTAAACCATACTTCCCAGCTCTGAGGAAGTGCTGATCTGTGCAGCCGGGTCACATCTGCCCCCAATCCATGAAGACATAATGGTGACCTGCTTCCACAGCTCAGTGTATCCACACAAAGGATCCCATACCTTAGAGCAGTGCACGCCAAGATTATGTCCCCCAGACCGGTGCACCCACACAGCCATATCCTCCCTGGCCACTGGGCACCCAAGTCACAAAAATCAAGGTAAAATCCCCAACCTGTTCCTATACCTGCCCTGAAACAAATCACCACCCTGAGTGCCCCACCCTGTATCCTGCTCCTTGCTGTACAACCATCCCATAAACATAAGGCCTTAGACTACTGAAAGAAAGAAAATCCCAAAGTAAATCAATCATGATATTTACATGTCATGAAAGCAGCAGATCACTAGGCATATCACAGTGCAGACAAATATAGCCCTGCCTAATGACCAAATTAAAATGCCAGAGGAGACAGAGATGTTGGAACAACTGATCAAAGATGTCCATAGCATTCTACTTACTAAAATAAGTGGGATAGCAAATGACATAAAGGAGATCAAGAAGACAGTAGAAGAACAGTGTGCTGGTTTTAAAGGATGTATGTATCCTAGAAAAGCCATGTCTTAATCCTAATCCCATTTTGTAAAGGCAACTGTTTCCAGTAATCCCTATTCAGTACTGTATGTTTGAAACTATAATTAGATCATCTCCCTGGAGATCTGATTTAGGGAATCACATCTTGATGTGATCTTGATGTGAAGACATTTTCTGGGACATTAACTGGTACCTTTTCTCAACCTTAGAGCTGTAAACTAGCAACCTATTAAATTCCCCATTTGTAAAAGCCATTCCATTTCTGGTATAGTACATTCTGGCAGCTAGCAAACTAGAACAGTGCTGATGGAATTGTCCAAAATCCAAAGGGAGGCTGTGAAGCTGGAAGCATTGATGTAGGGTCTCCATGAACTCCACAGGAGAGGCTTGCTGGTTGAAAAAGCAGTGATAAACACCTCTCTTCTTTCTTAAATGTCTTACTGGATTATATCATTGATGGGAGACACACCCTTAGTTGATCACAGATGTTATCAGCCACAGCTGCAGTCAACTGACTGATGATTTAATACAACAGCCTTCTAATTTATCAACCAGCCATGAAATATCCTTGCAGCAATGGACAGACTAGTGCTTGCCTGGCCAGACAACTGGGAACATCACCAAGTTGGCCAAGTTGACATCAGAAACTAAGCACCAGAGCCCACTCCTTATCAACTTGGTAGCTACACACCTCACCTTGAAACATGCTTAATTTCCAAACTGAAAAAAATAACAGACACATATTTCACCTAACAATGCTCAACTGTCCTGAGTACACCCAGAAATGCACTACATCTCTCCAGAATAGTGTGCATAAGTGCCAGGTGTTCTACTTTGCTAGCTGTCAGAATGCAATATACCAGAAACAGAATGGCTTTTAAAAAGGGGAATTTAATAAGTTACTAGTTTACAGTCCTAAGGCTGAGAAAATGTCCCACTTAAAACAAGTCTATAGAGATGTCCAATCTAAGGCATCCAGGGAAAGATACCTTGATTCAAGAAGATCGATGAAGTTTAGAGTTTCTCTCTCATCTGGAAAGGCAATTAGTGAACATGGTCAGGGCTCCTCTCTCAGCTGGAAGGGTACTTGGCAAGCATGGCATCATTGGCTAGCTGTCTCTCCTGGCTTCCTATTTCATGAAGCTCCCTGGGAGGTGTTTTCCTTCTTCATCTCCAAAGGTTGCTGGTTGGTGGACTCTGCTTCATGTGGCTGTCATTCTTCCCTGCTGTCTCTCAGATCTTTCATTCTTCAAAATGTTTCCTCTTTTATAGGACTTCAGAAACTAATCAAGACCCACCCAAATAGATGGAGACACATTTTCCCCAATCCAGCTTAACAGCCACTCTTGATTGGGTTACATCTCCAGGGAGATGATCTAATTACAGATTCAAATATACAGTGTTGAATAGGAATTATTCTGCCTTTACAAAATGGCTTTTCTAGGGGACATACATCCTTTCAAACCAGCACAATAGGTAATATTTATCTGTGAACTTAATATCCTATAGCTTAAATATTATATAAGCATTATAACATGAACAATAGAACTTATGCCATATGATAAGAGGAAAAAGGGTAAAGGGGAAGTGATAGAGATCCCTGAAAACAAGATTGTGACATAGGGCTGAAGTGTTGATATTCCCCTGAGGTAAGACTGTGTAGGTGTGCTGCCAGTCTTCCTACCTGCATGCAAAATGTTTTTAGTGGCCTTTAATGGCAATTATTGATAAAAAAAAAATTTGCCAAATCAATAGCTGCATACCAGGTAATGTGTTGATTTACTCAAACAATGATATCACATTTGGAACAGCACATGCAATTGGAGCCACCACCTAGTTAAGTTTATGATCCACTGTCATTCTCCAGTTCTCATCTGTTTACTGCACAGTGCAAATAGAAGAGTTGAATGGGGATTTGGTGGGAACCACCATGGCTGCATCTGTCAAGTCCTTAAGAGTGACACTGATCTCTGCAATCCCTCCAGGAATCCAGTATTGCTTCTGCTTTACAATTTTGCTAGGTAGGGGCAGTTCTAGTTGTTTCCACTGGGCCTTTCTTACCATAATAGCTCTCACTCCATGAGTCAGAGAACCAATGTGGGGATTCTGCCAGTTGCTGAGTATGTAGATTCCAATTTTGCCTTCTGGAAATGACCACAGAATGGGTCTGGGGACCCATTAGAAACACTGTGAGATAGACCTAAGATAAAACTTCATTGATTAGCTGACTTCTATAAGCCATTACTTTGACTGGTGGTTCAGAGTGATATTTTAGGTCTGCTAGAATCAGTGTCACTTCTGAGCCTCTGTTTAATAATCCCTGAAGTATCTGATTGTTTCCCTTTGCTCATTACACAGTTTCCCTGGTAGAAGGCCATAGGTCTCCTTGGGGAAGGCTAGGAGGAATGTTAGTGTAAATTTTGGGCAGTGTTAAAGGGTCCTCCCCAAAGGGTAACTGGCCCTTCCCTCATTCAAGGGGCTCTGGGTCTGTAAACTGTCTCAAGTCTGGGAATTGATTAAGGAGCCATAACTCTCTGGTTTCATTGTTCAAGAGAGCCATGACTCTCTGGTTTCATTGTTCAAGATAGGTTTCTGCTCACCTGATCTAGAATACTTCTGCTTTTACAGGTCAAATAGGAATTTAGTAAGCTGCTTCTCTATTTCACTTCTAGGTATCCCATGTTCTACTAGCTAATGCCACAAGTCTGTATGGGTCAGATTATTTTCATGGCTGCTTTTAGTCTGCTGTCCATTATGGTGGCCATGGTCATCTTATCTATGGTGATTAACTGTCACCACATGGCTTCTACCAACTCAGGATCTGATCATCCCCATTGTGTTTAAGGATTCCAGCTTAGTAACAGCAGTCTCCACAGTAATATCTCACCTGCAGAGAAGATGCCAACATAAATCTTCAAAGATGATGGAGCTAGTCTCACATTTATTTGTCAATGTTCTGGTAAAAGATGTGTCCTCTGGACATCCTGGGGTGTGTGAGCAGGTCTCCCATGATAAATCCACTCCTAATAATCCATTCTCTCTAAGCTTCTAGATCCCCTCATCTATATTATACCAGGGAAGTTCTGGCATTTCAACCTCAGGTAATGTAGGCCACCTTTTGATCCATATTTTAGCTAGCCATTTGAACAAACTTTTAATGCCATTTCTAACTCCTTGAGCTACAAAATTGAATGCAGAATATCTGTTTAGTGGGTCCATATCAATATATTCAGGTTGATCCAATTTCATATTCCTTCTACCATTATCTCACACCCTTAATTTCCATTCCCACACATATTCCCCTGATTTCTATCTGTATAGATTGGAAAACTCATGTAGTCCTTTTGAAATATACGTACCTCCTCTTGGGTCACTGGTTACAGGGTTAGCTGACACTGAAGAGTTAATCTTGTTAGGTGGAGGTTGGATGGCAGACTAATCTGGTCAGACTGAAGGCCAAGTAACTATTTCCTCAAGGAAGGCAGAAGGTGAGTAATTTCTTTCCTCAGGACCATCCTTTACACTCTCCCTAGCAAAAGGCTCAGTAGATTCCAGGGAAGAATCTCACAATAACCATCATTATCAAGGCATATGTCACCATCCCATGTTTCAGAATCCCATTCGTTTCCAATCAAAGCTCTAACTTTAACAGCAAACACCATGTAGGTTGAGATTTTAGTTTATATTGTAAAGTATGTACTTGCACAATGAGGCATTATGTCAGTTTTTCAGAAATCTCAAGTCTGCAACCACAGGGAATAATATTGTCTTTCTGGGAAAGTATTGAAACTTTAAACATCTTTCATACCATGCTTAATTTGCTAATTTGAAGCCTTTAGCTCATCCATTTCCCTCATCACTGTATCTAAGATACCTAACAACTACCAGCCACCATTATTATATGTCTTAATTCTACAAATTCTGTAAAGGCATTAAAATCACTCTCACCTAGAGCATTTCCTTGTATATGCATTCAATTAGCAGAATCTAATGGTGATATTTTGAGTATCTCTTTTGCCAACTCACCCTATGGACTGGCAGTATGATCTTGACTATTGGAAGCAGAGACATTAGTGCCTCTGAGTCTAATCAAAGTAGGCAACCCATTGTAACATCTCATTTTTAAGATTCTGTTTCTCAAGAACCACTCCTGGTATCAAGCTGTATTAATCAGTGTTCTCTAGAGTAACAGAAACAACAGAAGACATCTGTAAATATGATATTTATAAAGGTGTCTCCTGTATCCATGGGAATGAAAGAATCCAAAATCCAAAGAGCAGGCTGTGAAGCTGGTGGCTCTGATGAAGGGTCTGTGTGAACTCCACAGGAGAGGATCATTGACTGAAGAAGCAGTGAACAAATTCTTCCTCCTTTCTTAAAAGTCAGTTTCAACTGACTGGATCATCTTATTGGTGGGAGGTACACTTTCATTGATTGCAGATGTAATCAGCCATTGATGCAACCAGCAGACTGCTGATTTAATACACCAGCCTTCTGATTCATCAGCCAGTCATGAAATATCCTGGCAGCAGTGGTCAGGTCAGTGTTTGCCTGGGCATCAACAGTTGGTCAAGTTAACACCAGAACCTAACCACCACACCTCACATTATAAATGCTGTAGCAAAAATGTTACGGGCAGATGGGATAGAGAGTAAATTAAGAAGACAGTGGAAATCTTTGCAATAGTTGGTTTAGGACATCATCTCCAAAGAGGGGCATTTGAACTGCAACCTGACTGGTGGGGATGAGTCAGCCATGTGAATTTCTAGAAGAGGAACAAAAGAAACATTCCCAGGGAAGCAAAAAGAATGAGCACAAAGCCCCAAGTCTTGAAATCAGCCACTGTGAGGGAAAAAGAGTGCACAGGGGTCAACGGGATCAGATGAGGTTGCATAGATGAGTGTTTCAGTGGGGGCAATTATGCAGAGCCTCACAGGCCACATAAAGACCAATTACAATTTGTGTACATTTGATGAAGCGGAGTGTGCTCCTTCTTCTAATCAGCTTAGCTCAGCTGCTCAAAATGAATGTAAAGACAAGTTTGTAGGGGGAAAATGGTTGATTAAAATACTAGAAGGTCATGAACAGACCAAGTGGAACTCATTTCTTTAACTGCATGAAGATTCCACCAAAGAACAATTGCCAGAAAGGACACACAAAACCTTCTTGGCTAACAATATGACAAGCAGTCTCACCACCCTCCCCCTCTCTTCATGGGACATGACTTCCAGGGGTGTGAACCTTCCTGGCAATGTGGGACAGAGATCCTGGAATGAGCTGAGACTCAGCATCAAAGGACTGAGAAAAACCCTAGAATGAGCTGAGAATTAACATCAAGGGATTGAGAGAACCTTCTTGACCAAAAGGGGAAAGAGTAAAATGAGACAAAGTGTCAATGGCTGAGAGATTCCAGAGTCCAGAGGTTATCCTGGAGGTTATTCTTACGCATTAAGTAGATATCACCTTGTTGTTCAAGATGTAGTGGAGAGGCTGGAGGTAATTGCTTGAAAATGTAGTGCTGTGTTCCAGTAGCCATGTTTCTTGATGATGATTGAACAATGATATAGCTTTCACATTGAGACTCTGTGAATGTGAAAACCTTATGTCTGATGCTCCTTTTAGCTACTATATCAACAGAAGAGTAGAACATATGGAATAAAAATAAATAATAGGGGGAACAAATGTTAAAATAAATTCAGTTTGAAATAGTGGTAAATGAAAGCGAGGGGTAAGGGGTATGGTACATATAGTTTTTTTTTCTCTATTATCATTTTATTTCTTTTTCTGTTGTCTTTTTATTTCTCTTTCTAAATTGATGCAAATGTACTAAGAAATGATGAATATGCAACTATGTGATGATATTAAGAATTACTGATTGTACATGTAGAATGGAGTGATATCTAAATGTTTTGTTTGTTAATTTTTTTAATTAATAAAAAAAGTTAAAAAAAAACCTTCTTGGCTAAGATGGTGCTTGAGTACATATATTTTATTTCTCTTCATCCTGAGTTTAATTTAGAATTGAATTAAGGAAAATATATTTAAGGTTGTTGGTGATTGTGAGACAGTATCACCAACCTGGTCATAAATTCTTCATCCCACAACCAAAAAAAAAAAACCTTCTAATCATTTTCTCCATGTCCTTTTATCTCATTACCTCTTACTCTGTATGTCATTAGATGAACACTATAAATTCTTGCTCTTGGATTTTCCTTGACACCCAGTCTAAGTAATGGTAGTTAGTCTCTATCACTCAATTCTCCCCCCCACCATTTTTTAGCACATTTCACTCTCTGAATTTATCTTGAAATATGTTTTCTTATTGCCAATGTCTATGCACTACAAAGGGTTTAAAATTATAGGCTCTGGTGTCAGTCTACATGCTTCCAACTTCTACCCTGGAGGAAGGAAAGGTAGCAATAGGAGATTTATTGGTTATTCAGTACAGGGCTTCTATTTGGAATATTAAAAGGTATTTAGTAATGGGTGGTGGTGATGGTAGCACAATACTGTGATTATAATTAGAACCACTAAATTGTATACATGAAAGTGGTTAAAGTGGGAAAATTGTGTGTGTATATGTATGTTACCATAGTAAAAATAAAAATTAAAAAATAAAATCTAGCCTGGAGCATTGAGTAACTCTGTCACCTCGAATATGTTATACAAGTTAGGCAAACTTCAGTTAGTGGAAAGCAAGAATTATAATACATATAAGTGCCCAACTGGGTAATATGTATTTCATAAATGTCTTAGAGGATTAAAAAGGCAATGAATTCAAAGTATCTGAATATTGTAGTACAGAAATACTAGCTTTATGTTTTAGTTTTGTAAATTTGATGAAATGCAATATACCAGAAGTGGTTATTGTCACAACGGGGATTTATTAACTTACAAATTTATAGTTCTGAGAGAAAGCAAGACCTTGCTGATAACTTGATTATGGACTTCCAATAAATGATTTTTCAATATATCTCAATATATCCAATTAACACTTTTTGTTTAAGATATCCATTGTGTGATATTGCCATTACAGCACTGGAAAATTTAGATACATACATAACTTCTCAAGAATCTTATCATGTGGCATTCATGTCCCTGGTCCTAAATCTGAACTGGTACTTACACTTTCCTTCCACCCTGTAGGCTCTAAGAAATTCCCAGATTCAAAGCTGTCTAGATGGTGCTTAGGCAATTCCTCAGGATGGGATAAAAGATAGGAAAGGAAGTTACAAGATATTCTACTTTCTCCATCTCTCTTTCCTAAGCAGCATTGCACAAGGGATCTGTCTGAAGAACAAGACTGCCTGCAGTCTTTTCATCTGCATCATTTGATGCAGAAGAAGAGCTGGTCCAAGTAAGTATTACTCTCCTATCACATCCAGTGGATAAGACACATCATAGGACCAGTATCTGAAGAGGTAAAATAATATATTGCTTTGAACTCAGGCTTAGAAATCAGATCAGTCTGGATTTAAAACCAAGCGTGACTTATAATTAGCCCTTAAATCTTGTCCAAATGATGACAAAAGTTAGCGTTAATTTCCTTACATACAAAATGAAAATATTAATATCAGGGAGATGATATCAGATACTATACTAAGCAGAGTTACTGTCACATGGCCAGTGCTTGTTGTTTGTTAATTCACATAGTATTTATAGTTTTGTTAACTCCTGTAGCCTCTTCAGGGAATCTCAGCATCTCTGTCAGTTATGTTAGTGGAGAGATTGAATACTCACAGAAGACTTGAATTGCTATGAATCTTGAATCAATAATGAATATAACAAAACTTGGCCTTTCTTCTCTCTTAAATTAAACATTCTTTCAGAATTTTATCAAATATGTAGAATAATGAAGCAAGCTACACATATGAATTATATGACTATTGCCATAAGCATAATCAGTCCCCCCATGAGCTTTCTTGTCTTGTACAGAAGATGATGACAGCCAACAATGAGCCTTTACTCCACATGAGGCAGCATCCTAGGCACAGTGCATGCATTATCTCATAGAACCCCATTGCAGTCCTAGGAGGTTGGTTCCTTATCACCCTCTTTGTACAGGCATGAAGATCAGACTTAAGGAAACTGTGAAACTTGTTGAAATTCACATAGTAAAGAGAAGACACAGCCATGAGAGGCTATATTTGTGCTCTAAAAGTCTTACTTTCAGGATTTTTAATATTGGACATCAGTTTGTTTAGCCTGAGTGTGTCTGCGTTCAGGGCTTCAGCAGTAGGATAGCAGTTTCCACTGACCTATATCTCTTCACAGTTTATCTTGCTTAATCCTTCCCATAGCTCTGTGAGACAGGTATTATCAGCGCTGTTTTATAGGCTTTGATTAGTTCATGCACCCACACTGCCATGACTGAAGATTCTGTGTCTAAATCCCAGACTTTAAGATCAAGTCCAAACCATAAAGAGTGCACTAACCCAGCCTAACTGTATCTCCCCTCCCATACCCCATTGTCACAGATGCTACAGCCACAAGAGAGAACAGGATGAACTGGTTTGGCTGCCATCATTGTGAAGTGCTAATTCTAATCATCTTGAAACTGAGAATTCAGAACACCCTTAATTAGATGAGCTTAAGTAATGTCAATTTGAATATATGCCTGAATTCACACTTGACATGTACATGAGGACAGACTCTAGGGATAACTGAGCTTAGAACAGCATATAAACATACACAGCAACAAATAAGAAATGCTGTTGATCTGTGTTTCCAACACATGTGAATCCAAGATTCCAATAACCAAAGGTGCTAGCTCTAGGCTGTGCATGGGAGTTCTTAGAGCACTCTTAAAAGAGATCAAATTAGGAACCTGCTGCTCCATGATAACTGCATTTGCAGCCAGTTCATGATGCTGGCAAGCCATCATTTTTCTGCTTCAACTTAGTTTTCTATTTTCAGCATTGTATATCTTGCTCAACTAATCTCAAGTGGCTCTGTAACAACTCATATAAACACTAAAGAGCAAAAGATCAAATGCATAAGAAAGAAGCATGTGGAGAGATGTCTTCTAAAATGTTGAGATTTTCCCCATCAATTTCCATTGAAGCCTAAAGCTTTGGAGATTATCTGATTAAAAAAATAATTACATGAGTAGGTATACTTGTGGTCCACATTCACAGGATGGTTTCACCTTAGAGAGGAAAACAGATTCTGCCCATGAACTCTGCTTTACCTAGGAAGTTTCTGTAACAATCATTTGAGTCAGTAATTGAGGGAAAGAAGTATTATACTTGATAAAAATGGATGAATTTGCAAAGCAGCAGTTAATTATGAGGTCAGTGATTGCAAACTCATGCAGACTATTCTCTGAAGATAAGATGACTTGTTATAGACTGTTCTTGTTACTTGTCTAAACATATACAGAGACTTAAGTACGGTCAATGACTTCTTTCTTGGTATTTTTCTCCCCAGGTGGCAGTAGGACCTTCAGTTTACAGGTAAGTTGGATTTAAATATGTTTCTATTATCACAGCTCTTTATGAATAATGACAAGCATACATAATATACTAGAAAAGAATATTGTAATATTATGAGGTCAGTCCATCAATAATAAGTAAAGCTTTTATTCAATTATTTTACTGATAATAAGGCAATATATTTTCTTTGTGAAAAACTGGGATCACAAAATTGACTTTAAAAGACAGCATAAATTGTTTATAATCCTTTGTTCAAGTAGGCACTATTAGTTTTAGTGTCGTCTCTGGAGATGTCTATTTTATATGTCATTTTAGACCTTAATCTCATTTGCATTTTTAAACTCATGCTATTATACTGAAACCACCTTTCCACATCAATAAATTTTCTTACAAATAACTTTATTGTCCAGCTGATATTTCAAAACTACACACTGTAATTCATTTTACTGTTTTGCTTTTTGTAGACTTATGGTTTTCTTTACATTTTTAACATTATGAAAAAAATATTGAGAAATACAAAGTTATATGCTTTAGTTTTCCCAACACTCCTTATTTAAACTAGATTCCTGAGAATAAGGAGTACTGGGCCAAGGGAAATAACTAATTTTGAAGTTAATTTACAAATATTCATGTTTATTTCCAGAATAATTAATCCCAACACATGCTCAACATCACTGCATAATAGAGCTTTTGGGAATCTTTGGTAATTTACAATTTAAAAATATTTCATATTTTTAATTGCATTTCTTAGAAACCTTAATAAATAGAGGGTATTTTATATGTATTTTTTCCTGAGAATTATCTTTTCATTATTTTTGCCTTTTCTTTCTAATAGTGGGTACAGACATTTTATTTACTTGCAAATGCTATTTCTGTAGTAACAGCTGTATGTCAAATGTTGCAAATATGTTTTGAGTTTGTTCCCTGTATTTCTGTAGTTGACTCCATCAGTTTTGTCTCTTGTATATCACTGCATATTTGCATTACATGCCTCTCCCTCCCCTCCAGAGATCAGTTACATATTTATTTCTATGTTTTCTGTTTTTGAACAGGTTGATGCTTTAAGTTTTTAATACATGCATATTTATTTTCCCTTTGTTTGGTGGTGATATTGAGAGTGGACTTACTTTGGTTTGGAGGGTTTCTCTTTGCTTTGTTTTAAATTAGAGAAGTTGTAGGTTTATAGAAAAATCATACAGAAAAACAAAGTTCCAGTATGACCCCTTTTATTAACATTTTGCATTTTGTGGTCTATTTCTTGAATTGATTAAATATTATTATTGTAATTGCACTATTAACTATATTCCATAGTTTATATTAGGATTCACTGTTTTTGTGACACACAAATATACATTCTTATTAATTTTTTTCTACTAATATATGCACAGGGTAAACTGTTTTGTTTTGATAAATACCTACCAGTGGCTGACAAACTTTTATTACATCTTATAAAATATTCACAGTATATTTAAAATATTGTTTATCTTAATGTCCTTTAGGGATTTTACCTTACCGGCTTCTTATTGACCTTATTCATCGCTTGTAAGAGTATCTTTAAATATCAATAGGCTTTTAAATTTATATATCAAGGGTAACCATTTTTTATTGCCCAATATATTGTCTTTTGCATGCAGATTTTTCAAAATGTGTTTGATTTTTTCAAATATGTTTCAGTGAATACTTATTTATATTCATTCATAGTTCATTTATTTTTCTCTTAATATTATGTCAAGGCATTACTTCAAGCATAAGATTTAGGCTATGTGCTTTTCTCATTTTGGATCTTTTAATAATAATCATTTGGAGATGTGCAGAACACTATATTTTTATGTTCAGGATACAAACTTTGACATAAAAGATAATGATATTCTTTAATTCTTTTATGGCCTTTGTTATTATTCCTACATCATATATAAAAACATCTTTTCAGCTCAGTAAGACTATGGTCCATATACAACATCATTCATCCACTTACCAGTGAAAACAAACCATAAATATATTCTGTCTATTCTAAAGAACATGCTCTGAGCAATAAATATGGTACTTTTTTTTTCCTTTCCTTTTTTTTTTTTACATGGGCAGGCACCGGGAATCGAACCCGGGTCCTCGGGCTTGGCAGGCAACTATTCTTACCTGCTGAGCCACCATGGCCCACCCAATTATGGTGCTTTTGTGTCTTCATATTACAATATCTATTTAGTGAACAGGTCTGGAGAATGTTTCACAAATGTTCTTAAAAGGAGTGTTGAATTGCAAGAGACACATGAAATTGATTATGACAGAAGTTCTCCAAACAATAGATTTTAAAGTTACAAAGAAATAAATGTGGGGACTATTTGCTGCACCAAGCTATATGTTTTATCTTCCTAAGGATATCATTCTTACAGAGGTGTTTGATAAGGGATCCATGATATTCTTACGCGATTTTGCTTCAATTAAGCATGAGCTCACAAATCTAACGGCCATAGTGTATCTTCAGCCTCAGGTATTCACCCAGTTCAATTAAGCATGAAATGTGATTACATGATCCCCAGTTGTAAATAGAACTCACCGATGTTTGAGAGTCATCCTGAAACTAGTTGGCATAAAAAGGATTAGATGCTCAGAAGTTTAAGTTCATCAGTCTGAATGAACTGAAAAGAGACACAGGGGTCTAACTCTCAGGAATTCAAGTTTCTGCTCATCCCTAAAAGTCTTCCCATGTTTACTATGTGAGAAAACACTTTAGCAGTAATTGGGAGAGATCCAGACACACTTATGGGTGTGGCATGAAAACAATCATAAATGGTGCTGTGTGTGTTTGCATGTGTATGTAGAAGAGTGTAGTCAACATAGCATACGATTAACAATGCAGCAGTACTTTAAGTTTAGGGTTTATCTGTTTGGGATCCCATCAGTCTTAGAAGAAACAAATCATCTAATAGATACTTTATTTTATTGATGAAAATTGATCTACCATTCCTGCAATCTCTGTGTTATTTGCAGATAAATCCATTATCCATTGAAAACTGGATCATGAAACAAGTGAACAATGTGACATAATTCATCCTGCTTGGCCTGACACAGATATCCAGAAACTCTTCTTTTTCATGTTCACAATCATCTACTCTCATCATGGCAGGCAACCTATTCATCATAGTAACAGTGGCCAACAGCCCAGCCTTAGGCTCCCCTATGCATTTTTTTTCTGTCTTTCTTGTCCTTTCAAGATGCCGCCTTCTCTTCTACTACTGCCCCCAAAATGATATTTGACTTACTCATAGAGAAGAAAATCATCTCTTTTACTGGGTGCATGATTCAGGTCTTTACAATGCATTTCCTTGGGGGAGTTGAGGTCATCCTGCTCATGGTGATGGCCTATGACTGCTATGTGGCCATCTGCAGGCCTCTGCACTATGCAATCACACTGAGCTGACCGATATGTGGTGTCCTGGTGGCCATATCCTGGGCTGGGGGATTTCTTCGTGGTCTGGTTCAAATCCTTTTTATGCTGTGATTGCCCTTCTGTGGTCCCAATGTCATTAACCACTTCTATGATCTCTACCCTTTGCTGAAAGTCTCCTGCACTGATACACACATCTTTGGACTCTTTGTTACTGCCAATAGTGGGTTTTGGTGCATACTCAGTTTTCCATTCTTATCACCTCCTGTGTCCTCACCCTTTACTCCCTGAGGTCTCACAGTTCTGAAGGATGACAGAAGGCACTATACACGTGTGCTGCACATGTTGCTGTGGTTTTCTTATTCTTTGTGCCCTGCATGTTTGTCTACCTTCATCCCATGACCACCTTCCCTATTGATAAAGCAGTGGCTGTATTTTGTACTATGATAACACCCTTGTTAAACCCTTTAACCTACACACTCAGAAATGCAGAAGTGAAAAAGGCAATGATGAGGCTCTGGAGCCAAAGGATTATTGTGGGTAACAAATCATGAAACTAAAGATAAATGGTTCATGTTTTTTGCTTAAAAATGTGGTAATTCAGAAGATAATGGGCTTACTGTCAAAATATGCAATATTATACTTATCCCCCTGTTGCATGGAATCTTATGTGATTCCCCTTTTGTAAAATATCAACTTTAATTGAAAAGTGAATAAAGTCCCTTCCAATGAGAAACTTCTGTGCATGTACAAATTATTAATCAATAAGACATTGTTAATTGATATAAAAATTTGCAGTTTGGAAAATCTATTTCATTATATATTCCACAGAAAATATTTCTGCAAATCTTTAAATATAACTCATGCAATAAATAGCTCAAATACTTAAAATATATTATTAAAAGCATTTCTGGCTAGGAATTTTGTTGACAATGAATTAACTTAATTGCAGTGTAGCTGTATTATTGTGGAAGGAAGACATCAACCAGAAATGTATTTGGATAAATGAGAGAAAGTTAAGGCAGTTATTACCCCAAAATCCTTCTGCTGTCTTGCACAACTCATGGGGCACCTTTGCTTTATAACTTGGGCTCTGCCAAGCATAAATCACTTTTCCTGCATTAAGCCAAGTATGAATATTATATTATACAGGGACAGCCATAGAGCAAAGTCTTGCATGATATTCTCAGAACATATATGTGGAACAGTTCCTGTATCAAAAACATCCACACAATGCTCCATCTCCAAAATATCTTTTTGTGAGTGGGTTTGAGCTTTCAATAATCAGAACAAAAATAACTAGCACTAAAAGAGAGCTTCTGATGTCTGAGTAATAAAGGTAGAAAGCTGTACATTCAAAGTGAATAGAAAATTATAGACCAATTACATTCCACTTGAGATGTAGCCACTTACAGTACAATTCTAAGAGAAAGAATGTAGACAAAAGAGAAACAAGATTAGGATCAGGACAAATACCCTACTAATCAATACAATGTCCCTTTTATCTTTGAAAGAACTATATTAACCCAAATTAATATGCAAGAGTTAGCAAATAATTCATTCCAATTGAGAGGTCACTTTTTCTCTATGAATCCAATCCATTTGCTCATCCCCAAATACCCAAGTTGTGCAAACATATTCTGCCTCCTTGTGTTTAAGAAAGAGCATATTATTAGTTTGCAGAAGTGTGTTTCACACTTAGGCTGAAACATTTAGTAGTCAGTGTGCTACTATCCAGATTTCTTTTGCTTTATTGCAGCAAGCCTGGGAAAATACATTAAGATGTCAATGCTAAGAGGATGAAACCTGTATAATTGAGCAACTACATGGATTTAACACACAAATCCTATATGTACACCCAACCCACCATGAACTTTGCCTGAACAAAAATAAATTTGTACATGTTAAGTTACAGAGACTTCAGGATTCATTTCAACAGGAAATGCACCTTATCATGACTAATGCATTGATTATCTTTATAAAGATTTGTCTATTAAAAAGAAAATAAATTAAGATAATTTTATTATCTATATTCCAAGTAGTGTGGAATGAATAAATAACAATATTTGCAAATGAAGTCAAAATAAACCTTTTTCTGTGTCTGTATAACATTCTATACTTACTGAGTTACTGAAATCATACATTTTAGCACTATCTTTTTCCCTTTACCTAATTGTTTGGCAATGCTGAAGAAAATTACACAATCATACCCTAGAGTGTACCTACAACAATTATAACCTCAAATGTGACCTAGTTTCCAGTGTTCCTTGAGCAAATTTTCTGTCTATTCCAGCTAATCACTCTTCTACACATTCTTCTCAGCACATCTTCTGACTTGTACCAATTTTTTATAATCCTTATCCCAGAAATTTTCCTTTCAACTCAGAAGAAAACCTTACCTTGTACTTGTCAGAAAAATAGGAATAATTTTGACATCAGGCATAATCATCAGTAATTGTTTCTATAAAACATTTGCCTTTATGCTTTCCTGTACAAACAATGAAAATATGTGGAGACTACCATTTATTTATTTATGTTTTTGCATGGGCAGGCACTGGGAATTGAACCCAGGTCTTCACCATGGCAGATGAGAACTCTGCCTACTGAGCCACTGTGGCCTGCTCCCATTTAATTTTAATATGTCTACTTATGTTCTGCATATAACTGCTTCTTGTCTCCTCAGAAATATTAGTTCTAGTTCCCAAGGTAAAGCATCCCCAAACTGTTTATACGTCCTGGCTGACCTACTGAAGCTTTTGGCCATGGAAGACAAAAATCATATGGGAGGGAATAATAAAATCAGTTCCACTCTTGTCTGTATGGAATCAGTGATCAAGCTAGTTGAGAATTCCAGGACATTCCCTGTAGGTATCAGTCTTCTCCTGTCTTTGATGACATCCTCTTACTGGGGTAGAATTCATATCAAGCAGATTGATGGAAACCATGGCCTACATAAGTGGATAGGTGTTTCACTGCATCCCCAAGGACTCTCACTTTTGCCAGAAAGAAAGCCCTCAATGGTGAATCTTTCTGTGGGTAGAGAGGATGCCATCCCTCCACTCATCATCTCCTTAAGTATGGAAAAGACCAGAACTCAAAGTTCCAAGTGAATTGCACCATTCCAGGTGATCCCAGTAGTAGTTGCAACTAACTATACAGCAGAGGCTTAGAGAGAGGAAATGGAAGTGGCACCCTCCTCTATATAGTTTCTTTTTCTCCTTCTCTAGCTTTCTGTTACAAAGAGTTGGGGTTGAGTGGGATTTTCTCGAGGGCTTCCACATGTAGGCATGGTACTTATTTCTGTCTGCAAGATTCTCTTCGTTAGGATGTAGGATGAGCCTGCACTATTTTGCCAAATACATTATGATATACTGACTCCCAGACACCCACAAAAAAAAATTGTATCCTCCATTTTATATCACTTATTCAGAGGATGAGAAATACTGAAATTCCTGTCTCCTAAATCCTCCCATTTAATCATAAATTTGACACAGTCTGCCAGGTTATATAGGAAGAGTTTATTTTACTTTTAACTGTAAAAATATATATTAAGTGACATGAGAAAAGTCCTATGTATTTATGTTTGTAGTTAGTATTTTGGGTAGTCTCTATTCCTTTGTGTACATCCATATTTCCATCTAGTATTATTTTCCCTCTACTTGAAAGACTTCCTTTATTATACCTTGTAATTCAAGCCTTCTGCTGATAGATCCTCTTAACTTTTATTTCCCTGAAATCATTTTTACTCCATGTATTTTTTAAAAATAATCATCCTGCAAAATTTCTGGCAAAAGCAACCTAAATATTTCTCCATCAGAAAATGGGCAAGCAAACTATCATGTGATCACAAATTGGAGTACTACTTAACAGTAAAAAGTAATGAACTACTGATATACACAACAAGGACACATTTCAAATGCATTACATAAAGGGAAAGGATCCAAGCTTAAAAGACTAATACATTAAATTTACATGACATTTTGAAAAAGGCAAAAATATAGGAACCAATCAAGATTAGCAAGGGCCTGGAAGTAGGTGGAAGGGTTGACTACAAAGGGGCACAAGCAGTTTTCAGATGAAGAATCAATCTGTATTAGAACGTGGTGATTCTAATCAGGGGGATTTACAAGTTGTGTATTTGAAAAGTTCATTGAACTGTACAATTAAAAAGATGATTTTTTTTCACAGGATAAGTATATTTAAATTTTTTTAAATATGTAGATTCACTGTCTTCAGACAAAATATCTTTGGAAAAAAATACCTTTGGAAAATATAATAGAAGGCCAGTTCCAGTGTAAAATAGCAAGAGCAACAAGAATATACAAAACACTAAATGTATAAGGAAAAGTGCTAAATCTATATGTTTTAGTTTGCTAGCTTCAAGAATGCAATATACCAAAATAGAACAGATTTAAGAGGGGATATATTAAGTTGCAAGTTTACAGTTCTAAAGCCATGAAAATGTCCAAATAAGGCACCACAAGATGTTGCCTTCACTCAAGAAAGGGTAATGCTGTCTGGAATATCTCTGTCAGCTGGGAAGTCATGTGGCTGGTTTCTGCTGGGGTTTTTGGTTTTGAACGCCTCTCAGCTGGGAAGGCACATGATGACCTCTGCTAGATTTCTCCTGTCATCTCATAAGGCTTCCATGGGGTTGACTTCCTTCTGTATCTCCAAAGATCCCTGGCTACACAGGCTATCAAAGCCCTAAAGTGTTTTCCAATAATGGCCCTCACTTAAAGGACTCCAGTAAGCAACCCCACTTTGAATGGATGAAGGTACATTTCCATGATAACAAACTAATCAAAAGGTCCCACCCACAATTGGATGGATCACATCTCCATGGAAACAATAAAATGATCCCACCCAGCAATATTGAAAGAGGATTAAAGAAATGGCTGCTCCCACAAGATTGCATCAGAATTAAAACATAGTTTTTCTGGGGTACAATAACAGCTTCAAACTGACACATTATATGAAGAAAATGTAAAGTACTTCTAAAAGTATAAAAGAGTACTTCACTAATTGAAATAAGGAAAAGAAATTCTCAATTCTGTAAATATATAAACTCTTCCTAAATCAGTTTTATGGAAAACACTAACTATACTTTGTTTTGTTCTTAGAAAAGCTAATTTTGAATTTAATGTGAATAATAAGTATGCAAGAGTTGGAATATCTTTAGGAAAGGATCATAATGAAAGAATATTAGACTTAGTTATTAAACAGTATTATAGATTAAGTGCAATTATATAATGTTTTAAATGGCACATGAATAAAGAGACCTTTGAAGCAGAATAGAACACTGAAATTGACCCAAACACATGTGAGAATTTAGAATACAATGAAGTTGTGATTTAAGAAATGGTGAAAGATAAAGTAATAACCAACCATCTAGATAAATAATTAAAATTCATTCTCTGTTTAATTTTCTATCTCAAAATAAATTTCCAGCTGGATCAAAAATTTTAAATATGAAATATAGAACCAAAAATTGTTTTAAAAATTAAATGCAAAATGTGTGGAACAATATTTAGGTAAGTGTAAAGCCAAGAAAATATTTCTAAGCAAGCTATAAAAATAGAGAGTAATTTGGCTAGGGAAATGTTTTAAAAATTCAACTATGGAAAAATATGTACAGAACAAAAATGTCAAAAAAATCACAGGATGGGAAAATAGCAATCATATAAATAATCATGAAAGGGAGAATATCTTAGTATATCATTCTGTTAGTTTCAGAGCTTCATGTATACCAGAAAAGATCATGCTCTTTTAATCCATACCTGTGTGCTTACTTATTGTAGTATGAGTTTTGATCAGCTTATTTAAATTGAGATGTGATTCATCTCATTCAAGGTGGAGTCTTTATAATAGGGTAAAGGACACACAGAAAAACACACAGAAGCTGAGAGATGATATTAAGAGAAGCTCACAGAAAAAGCCCCAGAGAAGCTTCACTAGTAACCAGTCTTCAGAGAAGGTCTCATTCTGTGGATGTCTTAATTGGGAAGTTTTCATGGCCTTAGAACTGTAATTTTTAAATTAAGTAAGTGTCATTGTTACAAGCCAGTCCAGATAGAATTCCAGGAAGATCATGGAATAGGATAGGTCAGAGTTTGCCCCTGTTCTAAGGAGCAGCTAGAGAAGGGATGGGAAGGCAATTGAGAAGGCAATTCCAAGGTGTAAGTGACCCAGGATGATCTTCTCCACCACATAAGAGGCCCTGGTTGCAAAGGCTGAAGAATTGAGAAGCAGAGAAACAGAGACCCTCTGGCGGTGTAAACAGCATAGGGTGCCCCTTTCCAAATGGTAGCCTGGTATCCTCAGGAGTGCACAGATGGGGAGTAGGAAGTAAATCAAGCTGTGTTGCTTGAATGTGCTACCCTTGCCAACAAAGCCACGTGACATGTGACTCACCCCCCCATATCTGAATGCAATCACCTGCCACCCTGCATTCAAAGCACATCCACCCCATTGCCCCATCACTTGTGTACCCACCCCAACCACCTATCCTAAGCACACGCATGCCTGCCCCAGCCCAACCCACTTCTCCTGAACAACCACAGTCTCACCCAACGCTCCAGAGACCCACCTCCTCCTTCCTGACTGCTGTATCACCACCTATAGGCTGCAGCACTTACCTTCACACCCAAGCTACACCCACCTCCAGGCCGTATAGTCACACAACCACACTTCTGAGCTCTGTACATGCATATATCAGTTTGTAGATACCCAAATCTGCACATGTGCATGACCTCCCAGTCATGGCCCCAATCTCTGGGCAAGTGCTGACATGCACATCCAGGCCATACCTGCCTCCAGCCCACACAGACACAACTCCTGCTGGCTGCCTGTGACCGCTACACCTGGCAGGTGCTCATGGGTGAATTTATGCTACACAGCCTCCATCCTGCATACATGTGCACACCATGTTCCCACCTCTACCACACTTGCACACCCATGTCAGTGCACCACCCACCTAATGCCAACCCCCCTCTGACCCATGGACCCCAATCATGATGACTTGTGCCTGACTCTACACACTCACACATCTGCATCCACAGCATTCTGGACCTCTCCCCTTGCACAAGGAAACTCCTGCACACTGTCCTCCCATGCCCTGACCTCTGTAATACCTACCCTACACCTTAATACTCATGACCCCCATACTTCCCATGCCCACCCACATTCTACCTGCACAGAAGCACCTGTGCACCCACACAGCTTCCTCATCTGCTTCCCACCATGCTCTACCCCTTGTGTCCCCCACAAAGCACCCTGATCCTGTTCTCCAGGTTCTGCCTGAGCTGCACCCCATACCTTCAGGCCCCACACCACACCTCTGCAACTCTGAGACAAGCATACCATGCTCAGAGGCACCAGCATAGTGTCCTCAACCTGTGCCTATATCTGAGATGCAACACACAACCATACTGTTGTTCCCAACACCATGCCTTGCATCCTGCTCTGCATCCTCCCATAAAAACAAAGCTTTATACTACTGAAGTAACATTTCAAAGTAAACCTAAACGAAGTCCACATCAGAAGCTGACATGGAGGAAACCAAAGTGGAGCCCTCCTCCCTACAGATTTTATCTTCCTCCTCTAGGTATTCTTTAGCAAGGGGATCTAACTGAATATGATTTTCTCACTGGCTTCTGTATATAAATATAAACACCGTATGATGGTTCCTATCTGTAGGGTAGAAGAAAAGGCTCTAAACCTTCAAATCTATTATGATGTACTGACTTATAGGCACTTTTACAAATACAAGTTTTATGTGCATGCCTTTTAAATTACACAGCTGAGCATGAGAACTCCTGTAAATCCAGTCTCTTAAGTCCTTTCAATCAATCAATAAGTTATACAAAAATGATCACATCCACTCAAGATATTCAGGTGGTGCTTATTTTTGAGTTAATGGCTTGTAATATTTTTAAAACATTTAAATAATGTGAGAAAAATCATGTATTTTTCTCATGTAGCTACCATTTTTGGTTATCTTCATTCTTTTGTATAGAGTATTTGAGAGGTGGAGCAGTGAGTCGCAAAAATAATGGTAATTAATGTAAATTGTAAGATCACTTACATTGTTTTCCACATTTTACTAATGGGCTTCAGTAATAGGTAAAAAACCCAGAGGGCTACGCATTAAAGTTTGCTCTGATTCTACAGGCAGATTATGAAATATAAATACACACAAACCACAAGAATATCTTGTGGTTCTACCTCCTTGCCACTTAGTATTTTGGTTTGTTTTCTTTTGTTTCTTCTAGGAGATACTAGTGATAGATTATAGTGGTTTTATTTTGAATGTCTCTCTGGATTAATGAGGCTGATTTTTTCCATCTTTTTGACCATTTAAATGTCTTTATTTGTGAAGTTTCCATTGAAAGCTTTTGCACATTTTAACCTTTTTACTGAGTTTCTGTTAACCTTTTTACTGAGTTTTGAATGTTCTCAAAACTTGACATTCATTTTTAAAATAAGGTCTTCCTTTGAGCAGGTTTGAAAATTTTGTCAAAGTTCAAATTTCACCTTTTTATTAAGGTTCATTCTCATTTTGTCATATCTAAGAAACATTGGTCTATTCCAAAGACATAAAAATGTCTTCTAAATTTTTATAGATTTACCTTTAACACAGTGGTCTCTCATTGACCCACTTAGAATTTTTATGTATGGTCTGAAATAATGTTTAAGTTTTATTTTATCCATATGTATACCTAGTTGATTTGCAGAAGTTATTGCAAAGTCTTTTCTGGCTCCATTGAATTATTTCTGTAAACAAAATATTTGAGTCTATTTGTGGAATTTTTATTCTGCACCACAAATCCTTATCCCAATGTTGCATAGTTTTTGGTATTGGAGCTTTGTAGAAAGTCTTGAAATTAGATATAGCAAATCTTCCAACTATGTTGCTTTTTAGAAAGTGATGTGCTATTCTAAGGTCATTTTAATTTCTGAATAGATTTTACAATGAGCTTGCAAATTTCTCCAAAATCTCTACTGATTTTAAATGGAATTGAATTGAATCTATAAAAATGACATTGCGCCCAACTTCCAGGTCAAGATGGCAGCTTAAAAATGTGTGCATTTTAGTTTATCTTCCAGAACAACTACTATATAACCAGAAGCAGTACAGAACAGCTCCTGGAGCCACGTCAGTGACCAGACACACAGCATACTCCAGTCTGGACCAGCTGGACTGGCTGTGAGCCCCCCCCCCCCCAGAACCATGAGTTCCCAAAGCTGTGATGGCCAGAACCCCTCCCCCACAGGCTGCCTCCCAGATGGGAAAGGAAAGGAAATTTGCCAGCAGTGGGGACTGAGCACAACTAACACCTACTGTGGAATTAACAAATTCTGACTACTAAAAATAGGCCCCCAGCTTAGGTGAACCTGGTCAAAGTAGAGGTTGCTCATTTTTGCCCCAGTGCAAAGGGGGCAGGGCTGACAGAAAAAGGGGGAAAAAAAAGAAGGAAACAGAAGTTTTTGTGGCTGTGTTTCTACAAAGCCTTGACTGCCTTTGGATATAGCAACAGGACTTCTCAGGCTGCAACTGCCCCAGGTATAGGCAGAAGTGAGCTCTTTGGGGGGCTTGTCTGGAGCCTGTGCCTTCCCCAGGGGAGGGGTGAAGCCCAACTCAGGTGGAATCCCTCTCTCAAGGAATTCAGACACCAGGGCTTGGTAATTTGAAGCCGTTAAAACCAGCCTGCAACCTCTCCTCTGTCTCTACCATGCCCCCAGCAGGGAGAGTCCACCAAAGTTAAAAGTACCACATCATCTTACACTGCTGGGACCTGCAGGCAGACAAACACCACATACTGGACAGGATAAGAAAAACAGAGCCCAGAGACTTCACAGGAAAGTCTTTCAATCTGCTGGGTCTCACTCTCAGGGAAAACTGATGCAGGTGACTCTTTCCTCCTGATAGGAGGCCATTTTGGTCTGGGAAAATCCAACTGGGGTCTATAATATCTAAGTAGAACCTCCTAAGGGTGGGGAGAAAGGTACCATACAAGCAGGGCAAGAAACAAGTAAACAAGAACTGAAAAATTCTCCTGTTAAACAAAACTTAAGCTAGACGTCCAGATAAAGTTGAACTGAATGTCAAAGAACACATAGACAACAAATTCATCCAGCAAGAAAACCCTAGGTAAAAGAAGTGAAAGTAATCTCCAGAATAAACTAATTAAGGTAATTAAATGCCTAGACACCAGCAAAAAATAACAAATCACACTAGGAAAATTGAAGATATGGCCCAGTCAAAGGAACAAACCAACAATTCAAATGATATACAGGAGCTGAAACAATTAATTCAGAATATATGAACAGACATGGAAAACCTCATCAAAAACCTCATCAATGAATTGAGGGAGGATATAAAGAAGGCAAGGAATAAACAAAAAGAAGAAGTGAAAAGTCTGAAAAAACAAATCACAGAACTTATGGAAATGAAAGGCAAGGTAGAAGAGATGAAAAAAACAATGGAAACCTACAATGGTAGATTTTGAGAGATAGAACATAGGATTAGTGAACTGGAGGATGGAACATCTGAAATCTGGAAAGAAAAAGAAAATATAGGGGAAAAATGGAAATATATGAGCCGGGACTCAGGGAATTGAAGGACAATATGAAGCGCATGTATATACATGTTGTAGGTGTCCCAGAAGGATAAGAGAAGGGAAAAGGAGGAGAAAAAAACTAATGGAGGAAATTATCACTGAAAATTTCCCAACTCTTATGAAAGACTTAAAATTACAGATCCAAGAAGTGCAGCATACCCCAAAGAAAATAGATCCAAATAGATGTACTCCAAGACATTTACTAATCAGAATGTAAGAGGTCAAAGAGAAAGAGAGAATCTTGTAAGCAGCAAGAGAAAAGCAATCATCACATACAAGGGAAGCCCAATAAGACAATGCTCAGATCTCTCAGCAGAAACCATGGAGGCAAGAAGACAGTGGGATGATATATTTAAATTATTAAAAGAGAAAAACTGCCAACCAAGAATTCTATATACAGCAAAATTGTCCTTCAAAAATGAGGGAGAAATTAAAACATTTTCAGACAAAAAATCACTGAAAGAATTTGTGACCAAGAGACCAGCTCTGCAAGAAATACTAAAGGGAACACTAAAGACAGATACAAAGACAGAAGAGAGAGGTGTGGAAAAGAGTGTAGAAAGGAAGACTATGAGTAAAAAAAAGAAGGAAAATTAGATACAACATATAAAATCCAGAAGGCAAATAGTAGAAGGAAGTACTACCCATGCAGTAATAACACTGAATGTTAATGGATTAAACTCTCCAATCAAAAGACATAGTTTGGCAGAATGGATTAAAAAACAGGACCCATCTATATGCTGTCTCTACTCAAAAGACATGAGGACAAGGACACAAATGGATATTTACACACAAATGCTTATAGCAGCATTATTTACAATTACCAAGAGATGGAAGGAGCCAAAATGCCCATCAACAGACAGTTGGCTAAACAAACTGTGGCATTTACATAAGATGGAATATTATGCAGCTTTAAGACAGAATAAAGTTATGAAGTATGTAACAAGGTGAATGGACCTTAAAGACATTATGCTGAGTGTGATTAGCCAGAAAAAAAGGACAAATACTGTGTGGTCTCACTGATATGAACTGACATTAGTGAATAAACTTGGAATATTTCATTGGTAACAGAGACCATCAGGAGATAGAAATAAGGTAAGATATTGGGTAATTGGAGCTGAAGGGATAAAGATTGTGCAACAGGACTGAATATAAAAACTCAGAAATGGACAGCACAGTATTACCTAACTATAATACAATTATGCTAAAACACTGAATGAAGCTGCATATGAGAATGATAGAGAGAGGAGGGCTGGGGCATAAATGAAATCACAAAGAAAGATAGATGATAAAGATTGAGATGGTATAATCTAGGAATGCCTAGAGTGTATAATGATAGTGACTAAAAGTACAAATTTAAAAAATATTTTTGCATGAGGAAAAACAAAAGAATGTCATTACTGCAGTGTGCTGAAAATAGATGGTAATTAATATTTCAAAATTTCAACTTATGTGTGAGACTAAAGCAAAAAATGTTTATTTGGTACAAATTTATACTTTGACTAGTGCATCTCCTAATATAACTTATGTAGATAGTTGGTTGAACATGGAACTTTGTATATGACATGAGATTTTGTTGGTTTGTCCAGGTGATGCCCTGATGAATCCCAGAATGATTTGATCAGTGAGTGAAAAAGTATTTGCAAAGTCCCCTTCAGGGAATGGTGAGAACGAGGGAAAACTCAACTTCCGCAAGTTGAATTCTTGGTATTCTCACAAGCAGGATAGGCAACCAGAGCTATAGTCTGAGCCCCCAGTCTTGGGGTTTGTTCATATGAAACTTAACCCCACAGGGGATAGGTCAAGCCTACTTAAAATTAGGCCTAAGAGTCACCCCCAGGAGAACCTCTTTTGTTGCTCAGATGTGGCCTCTCTCTCCAGCCAACACAGCAAGCAAACTCACCACCCTTCTGCTGTCTATGTGGGACATGACTCCCAGGGGTTTGTATCTTCCTGGCAATGTGGGACAGAAATCCCAAAATGAGCTGAGATTCATCATCAAGAGATTGAGAAAAACTCTAGAATGAGCTGAGACCCAGCATCAAGGGATTGAGAAGACCTTCTCAACCTAAATGGGGAAGAGTGAAATGAGACAAAGTATCAATGACTGAGAGATTCCAAACAGAGTCGAGAGGTTATCCTGGAGGTTATTCTTATGCATTAAGTAGATATCACCTTGTTAACCAAGGTGTAATGGAGAGGCTGGAGGGAAATGCCTGAAAATGTAGAGCTGTGTTCCAGTATCCATGTTTCTTGATGATGATTGTATAATGATATAGCTTTCACAATGTGACTGTGTGATTGCAAAAACCTTGTGTCTGATGCCCCTTTTATCTACCTTATCAACAGATTAGTAGAACATATGAAATAAAAATAAATAATAAGGGGAAAATGACATTGCAAAAATAATGCTTTTTAATCCATTAAATTGTTTTATCTTTACATTTATTTATATTTTTAATTTTCTCTGAAATGTTTTCTAGTTTCCATATACAGATTTTGAATATATTTTTAAAGTTAATTTCCAATATTAAGAAGCATTGGGCTAATGCCTGCCATGCAAAAAAAAACATTGGGAATCAGAAAAAGGAAATCAAACCAATGCATCCTATCAGATTAGGCCTAGCCCTTAACATTCCTGTGCTGTTGTGGGATTCTGAAGTCCCAGAGGAAGCCTGCCCACTTATAAAGACAGCTTTTGATGGAGCCAATCCTGAACTTGATATATTATGTGAAGAGCCCTATGAAAACAGCACACTAATAATGCAATTGCTGAGAAACCGCTTGACACTGTGGACATCAGAAACCCAGGGAGAAGACATGAAAGCAGGAGAAGTTGGGGAAATTAACTGACTTTCCAACTTTTGGCTTCCTCATTTAAATTTACACAGAAGACCATTTGTCTTTCACACCGTCCCACAAATAGTTTTTCATTTATGATTTATGACAGGTTTGTGTTACTTTTATTTTAATTTCTGCATTTTCTATGTGAATTTTATATTTAATTTTAAGGTGCAGAGGCAATTAATATTTAAAGAATTATCTGATGTCATCTTGAAGTGGCCAACATGGGTGTGTGGAATTTTTTAAAAACTTAGAAATGTTTGGCATTGTGGTTTCACAGGACCAGTGTTAAAACTGCTTCCAAGCAAAGAGAAAACTCCTATATTATGATTTGTCCTGGCAGGGGATAAAAGGGATAATTAATTCCAGTCACAAGCATAGTTATTGTGTTGGTGTTCTCTAGAGAATCAGAACCAACAGGAGAGATCTGTAATTATGAGATTTCTAAAGGTGTCTCACACAACCGTGAAATGGAAAAGTCCAAAATTCATAGGGCAGTGTGTGGAAATGGCAGCTCTGATGAAGAGTCTGGATGAACTCCATAGGAGAGGCTCACTGGCTAAAGAAGCAGTGAAAGATTTTCTCTCCAACCTCAAAAGCCTTCAACTGATTAGATTATTTCACTAAAGGAGACATCTTTAGTTGATTGCAGATTTAATCAACCACAGATCGAATCAACTAACTGAGGATTTAATCAAACATCTTCAGTTAATTAACCACCACAAATTATCTTTGCAGCAAAGGTTGGGCCAGTGCTTGCCTGACCAGACAACTGTACATAATCATTTGGCCAAGTTGACACCAGAAACTGACCATCACATTCCACCACTTGTCAACTTGGCAGCTATGCACATCACCTTGAAACATGCTTGATTTCTAATTAAAACACCATAAAAAACATATGTTTCACCTGATAGTACCCAACTGCCCTGCATACAACTGGAAATGCACTACATCTCTCCAGAATAGGGTACAAGTCCTTAGGTAATATTCACTATTAAACTTCATATCCTATGACTTAAATATTATAACATGAACAATACAACTTCTGTCAAATAATAAGAGGAAAACAAGATATTTGTCTATGCACAAATACAAAATCAAGCATAACAAAACAGGGAGGAAACAATCTTACAATCACAAGTCCTCATGTCTGTAAATGGTCACTTGGTCATAGTTCATATTTATCACTTCCTTGTTCTGCTGTCCATTCCGTGTTCCCAATACCATCAACAAATAATTCAGCTTGACATGGTTCTTTGCCAGGTGGGATGACCCACACCTTCATTCCTGAACTTTCTGGGCAATTAGTACTCCTTCCTGGATTGGATGTTACATTTTTTCATTGACTTTATTCACTGTGCCTTTTGGAACTAAGAAACACCTAGGGCTATCTCCTGTATTCCAGATAAAAGCTCTTCTTTGCCTCCATTGTGTGGTTACAGTCATATTTTCCCTTGAAAGTCAGCAACAATCACCCTAGGCCAAACAGTAATCCCCTTTCATACCTGTTTATTCAGTTTATGGCAAACACAAAGTGGCCATGTGGCAGTTTTAACTTTCAGTTCAATGGAAATATCATGTGTCATGGAAGGAGAACTCTTCTTTTGGAACTAAAACCTGTAGACTTAATGGTTCAGGGTCAGGAAGCAAAAATGTTCATAGTGGATCCTTAGGAGTGATAGTGCGGGGTGCCATGCCATTTCCACCTCTTGATTCCTGGACATGTGAATCCTGACTATGGGAGAAACAGCACCATACAGTGGATACCGATTCAGATCATACACAGCCTCCTAGAGAACATTGCTCTAGCCCTGCTTTGTATTGCCACCTAATTTTCACTGGAATTGAGTCTCCAAAAGGTCATTCCACCATTTTATCAACCAAGTTGTCTCTGCATGATGGAGAACATGGTAAGACCAGAGAATATCATAAGCATGTGCTCATTCCTGCACTTCATTGGCTGTGAAGTGGGTTCCTTGGTCAGAAGCATTGCTGTGTGAAATACCACGATAGTGCATAAGATATTCTGTAAGTCCACAGATGGTAGTTTCTGTGGAAACATTACATGCAGGGAATACAGACCCATAACAAGAGTGTGTGTCTATTCCATGATACAAGTGGTCCAATGTAATCAATCTCCCACCAGGTAGCAGGCTGATCCACCTTGAGTAATGATGCCACATCAGGGACTGAGTATGGGTCTCTGCTGCTGGCTGATTGGGCACTCAGCAGTGGCTATAACCAGGTCAACCTTGGTGAGTGGAAGCCCATGTTGCTGAATCCAGGCATCACCTGCATCCCTACCACAATGCCTATTTTGTTCATGAACTCATTGGGCAATGGCAAAAGTGACTCAGGAAAGAGGATGAGTTTGATCCACAGGATAGGTAATCTTATCCACTTGATTATTAAAACCTTCCTCTGCTAAAGTCACCTTCTGGTAATCATTCAAATGGGACCCAAATATCTTCAAGTTCTTTGCAAACTCAGAAAGGTCTCTCATCCCCAGACATCTTTGTCACCAACTTTGCCATCATGTTTCTTCCAAATCCCTTACCATCCAACCTAACCATTAGCAGTAGCCCATGAGTTAGTATAAAGCATACATTTGGTGAGTTCTCCTCCCAAGCAAAATGACCAGCCAGAAGGACTGCTCAAAGTTCCACCCACTAGGAAGATTTCCTCTCACTACCATCCTTTAAGGGCATCCCAAAATGGGGTTGTATTGCTGCAGCTCTTCAGTTCTGGGTGGTATCTGCATATTGAGCAGAACCAACAGTAAACCAGGTCCAAGCTTTACCTTCCATAGTCAACTGATTGTAAGGAACTCCCCAAAAGACCATAGCTCTGGTTTGAGAAAGAGAAGGCAATGTGATGGGGGGGGGGGCAGTTCCTGGGCTTATGGGCCAGATTCTCAGGATCCTGCCAACTTCATCAAGCCATATATCACCATCCTACATTTCAGGATCCCACTTTTTTCCAATTAAAGCAATTACTTTAACAGCAGGTACCACGCAAGGATGAGATTTTAGTTTTACATTGTAAATCTACTCACACAATGAGGCTTTGTGTCTGGTTTTCAGAGATCTCAAGTATGTATCCATAGGAAATGAGATTATCTTTCAAAGAACACATGGAAACTTTCACGTCATTCATATGGCATTGAAGTTTCAAATCTGAAGCCTTCAGCTCATCCTCCTCCCTCATCACTATACCCAGTGTATCAAACAAGAACCAGTCAACATCATAACTCTTAATTCCACAAATCTCTATAAAGATGTCAAAAACATTTTACCCAGTGCCTTTGTTCATATAAGTGTACAATTAGCAGAATCTAATTGATATTTTGAGTATCTCTTTTGCACATTCACCCCATGAACTATAAGCGCCACCTTGATTTTGGGATACAGAGGCATTACTGCCTCTGAGTCTAGTCAGAGTATAAAAGTCAATTCTAGAAACTAACTTTTAAGATTATGTTTATCAAGAATCACTCCTGGTGTGTAGGCTATGGTGGTTCAGCAGGCAAGAATGCTTGCCTACTACGCCAGAGGACCCGGGTTCAATTCCCGGTGCCTGCCCATGTTGAAAAAAAATCACTCCTGGTATTAAGCTGTTAGGATTCTCTAGAGAAGCAGAACCAGCAGGAGAGATCTGTAAATATGAGATTTATAAAGGTGTCCCACACAAGCATGGAAACGGAAGAGTCCAAAATTCATAGGGCAGGCGTTGAAGCTGTCAGCTCTGGTGAAGGGTGTCGATGAATTATACAGGAGAGGCTTGGCAAAACTGTGAAAGAGTCTCTCTTCTTCCTTAAAAGCCTTGAACTATTTGTATTATTTCATTGTGGGAGACACAGTTTAGTTGACCACAGATGTAATCAAGTGACTGATGGCTTAATACACCAACCTTTAAGTTTATCAACAAGCCATGAAAGATCTTTGACACAATGGTCACACCAGTACTTGCCTGACAAGATCATTGGGCATAATTGTTTGGCCATGTTGACACCAGAACTTAACCATCACACTTATCAAGGGTTCTTTAAGGCTTGGTACACTTTCAAGGCTGGGTTAGATATAGATATGTCATGGATGCTACATATTCAGCCATGTGTATTTTTGTAATAAAAAAACTCAAAGTGCTTACCTTTGATTACATTGCAGAAATGTTCCTTTATACAGTGTTCTGGCCCATTTCACTCTGGAGAAGGGAATAATCATTTCAAATTCCATGATTTGGTAAGTTACCTCATTATTTTTGCTACTCATTTTATTTGTGTTTAAATGTTGAGGCAACCTGAGGACAAACATACAATTTATGATGCCATAAAAATGAGTTGTTGTGGATTGGGAAGGTGGCATGACAGCAGCTAGAGGGCAGAGGAGGCTGTGCAACTGATCATGTCATCACCGTGAGGCTGCAACAGGTCCCAGTGTCTGGGAAGGTCTTCATTCAGTGTGACTACAGCAGTGGCACACTCTTCCAGTTCAGACCAAGTTCCCCACAGAGCTGGGGATGTGTATTTGAAGAAACAGTATGAACATTAAATAGCCTCTATCAGAAGCAGAGAAGCTTGTGGGCCAGTCATACTTTTAAGGCTGTTTGGCTTGTTTAATGGCATACACCATCTTCTTATGCATGTAAGCTCTGAAGAAAGTCTCCAAATACATGCAAGAACAGAATGAGAAAATATATGTTCCCCAAGGCCTCCTCATGAAAGATCCCATTGAAAGAGGACTTTGAGTTATTGAAATAACCATTTATGAAGACAGAGGTATGAGAAGGGGAAGATAAACCACAGAATTAAAGATTCCACCTTAAGCTTGGACCCTCATCTGTCCACTGGCTGATCACAAAGTTTCCCCTACCTCCTCTCCACAGCATCGTTCCTTTGTATCTGCCTCCAGAGCCATGTGCCATTTATTCCAAGGACTCACTTTCTAAAATTCCATACCTGGGGTGACCTCTGGTCACTCAGCATCCACTTTGTGTCCCAGAATTGTGTAGGACTCTGTCATCATTTGATTACTTTCTGAGAAAACACAATGAAGCCTTTCACTTTTTTACTCAAAGCCTTTTGATAAAATATGCTGTCATCCTAATGCAAAGTTGATTTCTTAAGTGCCACCAGTACCATTGGGTCTCTTCATTCCCCCCAGTAAGCTTTCCAGATGGCTTTAGACTTCAAGAAGTTATATCTTCCCCAGTGTTCAGTCTTATTCCCCCAAGTTAATAAAATGATCTTCTCTGGGATTTTGGTGAGGGATAGACTGTGTCTGTGCTTTTGCTAATGCATCTCCCAGATTTCAAGTAATTACCAGTTTTGCCATGAGTCAGATGTTAAGATCAATTTTTGCTGTTTAGTTTCTCAAACTAGAGTTTATTATAAAAATAATGTATAATGTCGTTTGTTTCATTACAGCAGTTAATCTTAATTAAACCAGTATTTAATGCAGTTTCTAGTTATTTTCCTTGGAGAACTTTGCATTATTGCATTATCATGAATATTGGGAAGACACATGTTTTGCTTGTTCATTACAAAAAATAAATAAGCAGAATAAAGTGGATACTAAACCATGAAACACATAAATGTTTCCTGCTATGTTCCTGAATGTGTAATAAGTTCAATAAATATTTTAATTATAGTTTTGCTATGAATATAACTTATGAGGAAAAATTCAACAGGAATAATACTATTTATAGCTAATTTTTAACTCTTCCTTCTGGCAAACCTTAAGAATCCTAGACTTTCTTCAAATACAGTATTCAGCACACAGAAATCTTATGGTTCATGTAAAGCAAGTGATTTCCAAGTACAACTCCCAAGTCTAAATCAATATTTCCAGTCCTTCTTTTGTCTGTACATTTCTTAGTTTCAGGGTTTCTTATGCCTAATTCGTCTGTGGGTTTTTTTTAACAATGTATTTAGGAGAGAATTAAGAAATATACTAGAAGTAATAAACATAAGTTTTATTTTCAGAGATATTGTAGGTTCTAATATTGGATTTAGTTTTCAGATTTAATTTTTCTTATAGGTTTGTTAGATATTCAGTAAATCCCATAAGTCTGTAAAATATTTTAATTGTATAAAACACTTTTGTTCCTTTACAGCCTATAATAGTGGGTCTGTCTGCCTTTTAAACCATTGCAATAACTTTGCTAATATACGAACACATTAGTGAAACTTTCTTTAAAGATCAACAAAAAAAATGTGTGGCTTGATATCCATTACTTCATGTATTTCAAGCACAGCATAAAACAAACATTATTATTTAATTTTTCCAGCTTTTTACTTCAGTTAATTTTTGATGCATGCCTAATACCCATGTACTCTTAAAATAGTTAACATGGAAATAGTTCAGTGATGGCTGGCATTTTTTAATGTCTCATGAAATTTTCATGAGCAGTCCAAACATAATTATTAAGAACACCTGCAAGAACATGTGATGTAAGTGGAATAGAAGTTTTATGAATGGATTTTCAAAAATTATATACACTGAAGGATTCCATTACCAAATATCTTGTTAAGTACTCTTAGTATGTATTCACAATTTATATTTGTCTGTCATTTTATTTTTCTAGTGAGATTTGATATTTAAGAATTTGGCTTCATAAAATGAGTTTTGTAATGCCTCTCCTGTATTTTTCTTAAACAGTTTGTGTACAATTTGTTATCTTTTTTCCTTACCACTTTGTCTTTTCTTGCTTGTCCTTTTGGTCTCTTCTCTTAGAATCTGTTGCCAAATGCAAGGTACTGAAGATTTTTGTTGTGTTTATTCAAGTACTTTTATGGTTTTAGTTCTCATAATTATGTTATTGGCCTATTTTGTTTAATTTTTTTATGTCAGAAGAGGTAACTTTCCATATTTTTCTTTTGGTGGATATCCAGTTTCCCCAGAGCTATTCATTGAGATTATTTACTACCTATTGAATATACTTTTAACCCATGTAAATACTGTGACAATACATATATGGATATATTTCTGAATTTTATTTTTATTCAAACAAGCCATTTGTCCTTATTTATGCCAGTAACACACAGTTTTCATTATCTTAGATTTATAATAAGCTTTGAGACCAGGTAGCATGAGTCTTCCAACTTTGTTCCTCTTTTTCAAGAATATTTTGGCTATTCAAAATGACCTGCAATTCCTTATAAATTTGAGCATCTGCTTTTCCATTTATTCAAATAAGCAGTGGGATTTTGATATGGATTGCACTGAATTTAGGCATCACTTTGGAGAATATTGCCATTTTAATTATATTGTCTTCTAATCCATCATCACAGGTCATATTATTCATTTATATCCTATTTAATATTTACCAATAATCTTTTGTAGAGTTCATTATCTGTGGTAGTTAGGTTCAGGTGTCATCTTAGCCAGGTGAGGGTTCTTACTTCTGCTGCTGTGGACATTAGCCAGTGGCATATGAAGTTCATCTGTTGCTGATTACATCTGCAGTCAACTAGGAGGCATGGCTGCTATGTTTGATTTCATTGACTGGAAGCTTAAATAAGAGAACTTGATGTAGCACAGCCCAAGCAGCTCAGCATACCTCATCTCAGCTCTCACAGCTCAGCCCAGGCCTTTGGGGATGGAGAAAGGAATCACCCCAGGGAAAGTTATTGGAACCCAGAGGTCTGGAGAGAGACCAGCGGAGATCACCCTGTGCCTTCCCATGTAAGAAAGAACCTCAGTTGAAAGTTAGCTGCCTTTCTTCTGAAGAACTATGTGTTTTAATGAAATAAATCCCCTTTTATTAAAAGCCAGTCCATCTCTGGTGTGTTGCATTCTGGCAGCTTTGGCACACTGAAACAGTATCCGAACCATTCATGTCACTGGTTACATTTATTCCTAAGAATTTTAATCTTTTCCAAGGTATTGTAAGTGAAATTATTTTCTTAATTTAATTTTTAGTTTGTTCATTGATAGTTTAGAAATGCAACTGATATTTTTATATGGGTCTTATATCCTGTAACATTTCTTATGGCTCGTTTGCATGTGTGGATTTCTTAGTATATTCTATATTGTGATCATGTCTTGTATGCAGAGACATATTTTTATTTCTTTCTTACCTAATTTGGATGTATTTTCTGTCTTTTCCTAATGTCTTTGATTACCTCTTCCATTACAATACTGAATAATAGTAGTGAGAACAGATATCCTATATTGTTTCTGATTTTATGAAGTATGTTAGCTGTGAGTTTTTCATAGATTCCTTTTATCAGACTGTAATTCCCCTATTTCTTGGTTTGTTGAGATATTTCTCTTTTTAATCATGAAATGGTTTCGATGTTGACAAATGATTTACTTCATAAACTGAGCTGATCATGTGGATTCTTTCCCTAAATTTAATTAATGTGCTTTATTAATTACACTGATTGATTTTCAAGTTTGAACTACCCTTTCATCCCTATGATAAATCCCACTTGGTGATGATATATAATTTTTTAATACAAGGTTTGATTTGGTTTTCTAGTATTTTGTTGAGGGTTTTTGTAATTATATCAGAAGAGATATTGCTCTCTATTTTCTTGTTATGTCTTTGGCTTGCTATCACAGCAAAACTGAACTTATAAAATGTATAGGGAGGTTACCTCTTATTTTATCTTTTGAGGAAGTTTGATGCTAATTCTTCTTAAAATTATTTAATAGAATCAGCAGTGAATCCACCTGGTCCTGGGATTTATTTATCAAAACTTTTTCTTTCTTTTTCAAATTTAATCATGTACTTATTGCAAATATATTCACATTTTCAATTTCTTAATAATCTGAGTAATATTCTGTGTGTTTCTGGGAATTGGTCCATTTAATTTTGGTTATCTAATTTGTTGACCTGCAATTACATATGGTATTCTCTTAAAATTGTTATTTCTGTGTGTCAGTGGCAATGTCCCCACTTTCGCTGCTGATTTTAGTAACTTGGGTTTTCATTCTTTTTCTCTTGCCATTCTACCAAAAATATTTGTCAATTTTGTCAAGTAACAGAATTGTTTTTGTTGATTCTGCTTTCCTTCTATTTTGCTTATCTTTCCTCTAGTATTTTTTTACTTCTTTATGTTTTATTTTAATTGTGTACATACTTTCTCTTGTTCCTTGCAGCATAATGTTAGGATATTGTATTTCAAAAATTCTTGTTTTTCAGTGAATTTATTTGAAGCTATAAAATTTCCTCTGAGACCTTCTTTTCTGCATCATAGCTTACTGATATGTGGCATTTTCATTTCAGATTTTCTAAAATATTTTCTCATAGTTCTTTGTTCTCTTCTTTAACTAATTGATTGTAAAGGGTCTTTGTTTAATTTCCACATATTTGTGAGTTTTTCAGTTCTTATTTTCTTATTAGTTTCTAATTTCATTCCATTGGGTGGAAATATGTTTTGTATGATATCAGCCTTTTTAAATGCATTGTGCTTTGTTTAGTGGCCTAATGTATGGTCTATTTTGGGGATCATCCTACCTGTAATTGAGCACAGGCCTTATTCTTCTCCTTTGGTGCAGAGTGCTCTTCATAGTTTGTGAGGACTATGTAGTTTATAACTTTGTTCAAGTACTCTCTTTTCTCATTAATCACTTTCTACTTGTTCTATATATTAATGGAAGTGGGATACCAATGCCTTCATGTATAATCATAGAACTGTCTATTTCTACCTTTAATATTACCAGTTTTTGGGTTATGTATCCTGGTGCTCTGTGTCATGTTCACCTAATTTTATATTGTTACATCTTCTTGATGAATTAATGTTTTATTGTAATGTTGTCCTACTTATGCCATAACTTTTTTTGTCTTAAATTCTAGTTTGTAAGATATTGTAGACAATCCATGTCTTTTTCTGTTACCATTTTGGTGTTATGGTTTCTAAATCATGTAAGAATAAAAAAGAGTTACAACTACAAAGTACAACACTTATACTTGCATATTTACTGGTGTTTTGACTTTTCTGTATGGCTTTCAATTACTGCCTTGCTTTCTTTTCAGTTCAATTTACCCTTTTAGCATTCCTTCCAATTGCTAACAATAACTAATACCAGTTTTTGTTTCTCTGGGAATGTTTTAATTTTTCCTTCATGTTTGAAGGAGAATTTAGCAAGTGTAATTCTTGGCTGACATTTTCTTTCACATCACTTTAAATATGTCATCCCAGTGCCTTCTGGCCTCCAAGGCTTCAAGCCACTACACTGCAGCCTCTCTACCTGAAAAATATATTTTATATCCAGATTCAAACTACATTTACTCCACCAAAACATTCAAAAATGAGAAGTCATTTCTGTATAAAATGTTAAATACAAAGTCTCCTCAAAATTAATTATGGGTGTAGTCTGTCCTGGAGTGCAATTGCCCTCCATTGTGAACATGTGAAATCAAGAGAATAAGTTACCTACTTCCAATAAACAATGAAAAATTCCCATTCCTTTAGGGATAAATTGGAAAGTAACTAGGGGTCACAGATCTCAAACAATTACAAAACCCTGCAGGGAATACTCCATTAGATTTCAAGGTCTGAGAATCATCTATGGCATGATGTTTTGTTCTTCTGGCCTGATGGAGTGGCAGCTCCATCCTTTTTAAGTGTTTGTGCAACCCCACTCATTGTCATGATCTCCCCCAGGGCTGGGGTGAAGATTCCTTCTTCTGAAAATGCTGTGGATGCAGCCAGGCTCTCCACAATCCCCAGAGTATATGCTTCAGCCCCTATGAAGTTTGGGGAAGCAGTGTTCTTCCTGAATGAAAGAATAGAAAGCCCACCCTCTCCAAGCATGTTGGTGGGTAACCCACTCTTTACATGCATGAGTGGGCCTGCTCTCTTGCCCCTAGAAGATGTCTGTGGTCCAGACCTCAGCTTCCATTGTTCTGCCATTGAAGTGAGTTTTCCTTCAGTTTGTCCTTTTTCTGTCTCTTTTAGTCCAGAATGGCAGTGGTTCCATTCATGCAGATCACACAAAAAACTTGCTAGTTTTTTCATGGAGTACACACAGGTCCAAACCATCATACAAAGGAACTTTACTGCACAACTGCATCATCAATCCTGACTTGTACTGAAATGGCAGCCTGGATCCATGTTCAGTTAAACCCTCAAATAGAGCACTATTCTTTGGGGACTCACTTTCAGGGAGCTCAGAATTATTAAAACCATCAATTTCAGCCTTCTTTTTGTTCAGAAGCCTAACCCATTCCTCTTGCATTTTACCATAAACTACAAGGAGAAAATCAGGTTGCATGTTCCAGATTTCATATGAAACTCTCCTAAGCTAAATATTTGAGTTCATCACTCACAAACTCAATTTTGCCAAATTATCTCCACTTTAAAACAGGGATTATCTTTCCTACAGTTTCCAATAACACATTCATATTTTCTTCTAAGCCCTCATCAGAAATACCTTTAAGATAAATATTTCTTACTGATCTGTCTACTGAATAGTCTTCTCAGTGCAATCCAGGCCTTTCCTAAGAAGCATCTTACAGTTCTTCCAGCCTCTTCCCATTATTCAATTCCAAAGCCATTTCCACATTTTTAACACAGCAGCACCCTGCAGTCTGGAACAAAATCTGTTTTAGATTCTTAGGCTACTGCAGTCAAGTACCTTGAAATGTGTTGAATTAAATAATGGGAATATATTAGCTTGGAGTTTGAGGCTCTGAAAATGTCCCTATCATGGACATCATCAAGGTGATGCTTTCTACTTGAAGACTGCCTGCTGGTATCTTTAAATGAAGCATGCATGGTGGTTTGAAACTGTATGTGTCCTAGAAAAAACTTATTCTTAAATTTAAGTCATTCCTCTGTGTGTAAGTAGAAACTTTTGATGAGACTACTGCATTAAGTTGTGACCTACCTCGTTCATGATGGGCTTTAATCCTATTTTTGGAGTCCTTTATAAATGGCATGAATACAAAGAAAGAAAGCCGCAGGAAGAAAGAAGCTGAACCAGAACTCAGAACAGAGAGAAGTGGCCAGAAAATGCTTCTGTTTGCTTTGCCATGTGACAGAGGAGTCAGAGGTTAAAAGCACACAGTTTTGGCATAGGTAGCATCACCTCAATTATACAATTTTAGACATTTTCACAGCTTCAAAACTATAAGCTAATAAATCCCCATTGTTTCCACCAATCAATTTCATGGTATTTTCTTGGGACAGCCTAGAAATTGAAAACAATCCCCATTCCTTACTTTTATCACAGCAGTTGGTACCTCTATTCTAGCTTCTGACTCTATAAAACAGCTTATTCTAATAATTTCATATCAGTGATGTCAGGCAATGCTTGTCTTTTTGTGTCTCCTTTCACACATTATGATGTCCTCAAGGTTTATCCATGTTGTTATATGAATCAGAGCTTCATTCTTTTTTACAGGTGAATAGTGTTACTTTGTACATATATACCATATTTGTATGCATTCATGTGTTGATAGACACTTAAATTGTTCCCATATTTTGGCAATTGTGAAAAATACAGCTATGAACATCAGTGTACAAGCATCTGTACAAGTTCCTGCTTTCAATATTTTGGGTTATTTACTTAGAAGTGGGATTGCTGGGTGATATGGTAATTCTATACTTAACTGTCCAAACAACTGCTAAATTGTTTACCAGTTCACATTCACCAAAAATGAACCTATATTCCTATTTCTAAAAATCTTCTCCAAAATTATTTATCATTTTTTAAAATAGTAGCCTCTTGAGTGTGTGGAAAATGGTAATTCATTTTTTTTATTTGCATTTCCCTAAGGACTAGTGATGATGAGCATCTTTTCATGTACTTTTCCCCCTTATATTTCTCCTTTGGAGAATTTCTGCTTGCATCAGCTAATGATTGAGACCTGCTAGCTATGGGAAAACAATGCCAACAATATGAAGCTGAACTTGCTCTGTCTCTTCCTTATGTGAATAAAACATCTTTCCATCAGAGCGTATGTGAGTTGTTCTTTTGCTGGCCACCATCACACTTGTATTAGAGAGGGTTGACATTTCTGTAGGTGTCTCTTCTGCTGACTATGAAGCATCTAGAAGAAAACATAGGAAATATCTTAGACCTTGTGAATATCTTACATGTCAGTTGATTCTATCTCTGGGGCCTCTTGGTTGGGGGGTTTACAGAGGAGATGAGACTCAGGTGACATCCAAGCACCAGGGATCCTTGTCTCTACCCCAATCCTTCCTGCTCCCTCACAAAACCCAACTCTCCTTAGCATTTCCCACCTAAGCTGATCCCAGCCCTACATACCTGGGATTCAGTACTGACAGGTTTCACCAGCCCACTCTGACCTCAAGCTCTGGGCTCCACTCTGGATACCTCCAGTTCTGGGGTGAGTGGGGCCACACTGCCTACCCCTCTCCCTGTAGGGTCTGTTCCTCACCTGGAGCATTGGAGGGTCAGTGGGAAGAGATTTTGCCACAAAATGGACAGCAGATAGGACTACCACCAGCAGAAGCAGTAGCAGCAGCATCTACAGACTCCACCAAAACAGCCTTTCCCCACTGTGCTCCTCACCAACTTCCCTGGACCCGTGCCCATGGGCCATGGACACAGCATACCACCTGACTGGGCCCTGATCCCACCCCTTAACTGAGTGGAATTAAATCTCTAGCCACTCCCTTATCTTTGCCCAAACCCAAACCCTGACTCCCTGATCCTACCTGAGATCACATTCTAATCCCTTCCCTGACCCCATCCTGACTTGAAAGCATCCACACTTGGCCTCTGGCCATGTCTCTGAACCTTTTTGAGTCCACCCCATAGCCCATCTTTTCTGGGTTTCTGGGCAGTCAGGAGCCCAATCCCTAAACTCCAGCCCTGACCCTGCAAGTGAATAGGCCCTGAATCCACCCCAGCATGGTCCAAAAGTTTGTTTCTTTTTCGCTCTTCTTCTTCTAGAAGCTTTATGATGCTAGTTATTATATTTAGATGTGCCCTCTTTCTTGTTTTCTTCTGATTAAACTGTTTGTGGCAGATCTAAGACAAATCCCTCCAGTTGGAGACTGGTTGCTCCATCTTCCTGTGTGCTGGAAGATATTGCAGGTATCACATCCTCCTCTTATTCTTCCAAATCAGGAATGCCCCCCTCTAGTTGATCAATTCCTCAACATGTACATATGTTAATTTTCTCCTCCTGTTAAAAAATATTTTTAAAAAACTATGAAGTATCTTTGTTCTATTCTGCTGTCCAAATGCTATCTGCATTTGTTCACTTTTGTAAACTCTTTCCATTCTTTAAAGATGTTGCCTCTCCCAGGTGGCCTATTACTATTTCCTTCCTTACTTAAATCTCCTGCAATCAGGGTTTATTCTTGTCATATACCAAAAGTGTTCTGCCTTGTTCACATTTGGCCTCCATATATTAATCTGTCATCCATCCTTATTTTCATTGCCACCTCAAACTTAACATGTCCTAAGCTGCCTAATTGGGTCCTCCCATCTTATTATTGGCCACTTCATCCTCTCACTTGTAAGCCCAGAAACCTTGAAATTAACTCTTGTTTTCCTCAAATCCCTCATGCCATCCGTCATCAAAACCTGCTATTTCTAATTTGAAAGTATATCCAGAATCCAGTTGGTGTTTTTCACACTAACTCTGCTTCCACCCTGGGAAAAGTACCATTATCTCTCATCTGGATCATTGCAATGTCTCCTTTCAGGCTTCCACCTGCTCTTCTTTACTAAATAATCAATAAAGCAACAACAGAAAAGCTTTTTTTTAACAACAGCAAAACTTTTGAAACATAAAACAGAGCACTATCTCTCTGCTTGAATCACTTAGCAACTCCTTGCTTACCCAGAGAAAGCCAAAGCCTTGACAGTTTATAAGACCCTACTTGTTCTCTCATCCAATTACCTTTCCAAACTTTTCATCTTATGTTCCTCCTTGCCCAGACAGCTCCTGATCCTGCGGCTTCCTTAGTATTTTTCATACTATACAGAACTTTCCCACCTTTCCACCTAACACTTCCAATTATCTACAATCTTCTAAAAATTTCCAGGTGGCACAATTCTCATGTCCTACCAATCTTTGCTCAAATATCATCTTACCTGAATACTCTTCCTAGAATTTACCTTACTGGTTTTATGTGTCTTTGAAGGCAGAATATTCTGAAAGAGCTGGATTCTGGCTTGAAACCATTGGAATGAATACCTAAGAGGTATTGGGACACTATTATTTAATGCACATAGATTGATTTTTCAGAAAGAGGGAAGTATGATGGTGGATTTCTTGGCTCACAGCAAGGTTCAAAATTCTCTGTAAAATAACAAGGCCATCAAGGAAAATGGTTTTTTATGGCCTTGGCTTTCACTCTTTCTTATAAGAATAGTACTGTGGTACTCAATTTTTAAACAGACAGTGGATAATGCAAACTAATTTAATATGGAGGAAAATGAGGATCTCTTTTCAGAAACAACAAGGAAAGTAAAAATGCATTGTATTACAATATAGCAAGCTCCAAGGACATAGCACTGAATTCCTTTGTCATCCAAAGTCCCTCCAACAAAACATGTTCGAAGGAACAAGTTAACAGAAAGTTTTTGCTTTCTTTCTTTAAATACTTTCAGTGATGAAGAAATCACCAATTTGAAATACTGATTACTTAAATACTAATTAGGTCCAAGTGGTAGAGTTATTTTAATTGCAATGAGTTGAAACACTTCCAAAATGTTGTCTACTTCAGTTACCACTACCTTGCAGCTGGTATAATTTCATATCTAATATTACCACTTTCTTTGAAATTATGTGAAAATAAACACAATAAAGTATGTTATTCTTATTAAATACAATTTTGACCAGTGATAACTTAATAAAACTTTGGTTTCTGAAGATCTGTTTCTTATTTACTTACAAGTTATTGCAGTTATCAATTTTGCCAAGATAATTTACCTTGTGCCAAAATAGAAGGGACATCTACAAAAACTAAACTTGCCTTGATAATTAAGAACAAGTTCTTGAGGTCAGTTTCATTTTAAGATTCAACAACCACCCACTGTAACCACCAAATGGATGGGAATTATATGACATTTGACAGGGACACACACACATGTTGACTTCCTGCTTAAAAAATACTCACCTATATGCATTTTTCTCACCTACCTGTTCTCTTTGGGTCAGTAAGCACAGGTGGTAGACAATGATTTCCCAGAGCCTTAAGGCTAGAGCAGGCTGTACAGGGTCTGCATTGTCCTTCTCTGAGCCAAATAAGATGGTTCATTCTTTGGATGATGTGAAATTTGACATCTTCTGCTGATGTGAGATAGTAGGTTAAACAGTCATCTCTCAATCATCCCATGTTTTGGAGGGGATGTTACCCTTCTGAGAATCCAGCTCTCAGATATTCTTCTGTAATTTGCCATTCATGTTACTAAACAAGGAAACCAGTCTTATGAGATTCAACTTTGCACACTGAGGCTGAGTTGTAGTTAAAACACTCAGAGGATGGATGTAATTCTGCAATTACCAATTACCAATCTTTTTCCAAGTTAATTCTAAGTGTGACTGTCAATTTACCAAAGAAAAGACAACATCTGAATTCGACTGAGAAAACAGTCTTAGTGTAAGTTTTGGAATATTAACCAAAAAAGAAAAGGTTCACAACTCATCTGTAATAAAGCAGTATTGGAGAAAAAGTCCACATGTATTGAAATTCTCTATAATTAAGAAGAGTTTATTAATATTTCTAGTTAAATTAAAATTATGTCTTTTGAATATATTAAAGAATTGAATAAATAAAAATAAAAAAATTTTCATTTAATGTTTTTTTTTAATCATTCATTTATTCAACTTTGCACCAGGTGCTCTAAGATGCCTTCAGATACACCAATGAATCATGCAAACTTTGATTGGGATATATCAATCACACCCACATGTTGATTGGATTACATCAGTGAATCACACAAAGCCTATAGTCTCATGGGGTAGGCTGTTATCATTTATTGCTACTGATGCTTGATTTAACTAATATATATTTTTAAGTAATATGATTCCTGTGTATGTTTTTTAGGAAACTTGGGGAAGGAAAGAAACTACAGGCATATGGAGTACAATGCAATTATTTCTGTACATATCTGTACACAGCTACCTTGAGGTAATTTCTCTCAAATATTTTGTTGCATCATCAAATTTTGAAAAAAATATTTATAACACCATTTAAAGACTACATAATAAATAGCCTGGTATTAGGAATGGGCTCTTCAGCTGTGATCACAAATCTGTATCTTGTAACTTCTTCCTCCTTACTGAAAACTAGAGAAAAGAATGATAGCTCTTGCAAAGCAGATTATGGTGTCACTTTTTCTGCCAGCTGCAGAGGAGAAATAACAATCTTGTATACATCAGCCACACCTGGATAGAAGGAGATGAGAGGGTGTCCAGGTCTCCAAGGGAGGTTCCAGCCTACACATGCAGGAGAACAAACCAGAGAGAATGTGGAGGATAGACAATATACATTGCCATAACCCAGAGCATGTCATGCTTCACAAGTCATCAGGGCAGCCAGAATAAGTTGAACTATGGAGGTGGGAGTATGTTAGGAAGATTCCTTCCAATTTTCAACCATGTCATGAGAGGAGGGTGAGTCTCTTTTCTATGACAAGAGGATATTAGAAGACAAATGGATAAATATACCCTGTAAGAATAATGTTCATGATGATGATTAAAAATATACAGCATTAAATTGTATAAATTATAATTGTAGTATACATTATAGGTTTCAAATTGTAATATACATTAGAGGTTATATTCATAACATAAGCAATCATGCATCCATGGTATTTATAAGAACTAATTTCTGAAGGCCTTATTCTGTGTCCTTCAAAATGAAAAAGACTAGGTGATCTTTCCCTCATTCCAAAATCTATATATAATTCTAGTTTCCTTTCTAATAGCCCTTTATTTTTCAAGAGTATCACATCATCTGGTAGTACATTGCATGATACATGTTGAGGGATGTTCAGCTATGGTCATTTGCTATATATTTTACTTCATAAAGGAATGAGAATCCAGTCACTGGTTTCTTATTCTGAACATAAATTCATTTTTGATCATATTTTCTTAGATGTCAATTATCACATATTGCTGAGTTAAAAATAAACACCCATTTATGTGTACCACACTGTAACCACAAATCTAATCACTCTTTTCACTACACAAATTTTCATCCAGAATTTCTATTTTAAAACTCTTTTAGGGTAGGCCATGGTGGCTCACTGGCAGAGTTCTCACCTGTCATGCTGGAGACCTGGTACCTGCCCATGTAAAAGAAAAAAAATAATTCTTTTATACTTACCAGAGATTTTTTGTTTTCTTTATAAGTCTATATTTAAGTCCTTTATAAGTTTATAGAAAATTTAAAATTATGCAATTATTTCTCACAGTCATATATTGCATTATTTGAAAATTCTAGATATTTAGAGGTAATTTGAAAGCTAATCAAAATATTACTACACGTCATTCCAATTTAAGAGAGTATTCTGTTTGACTACTTCAGTAATGAGTTTAGAATGTTTTCCTTTTTATTGAAATAAAGCATATTTTCCAAAGGTCTCCATCTATTAAAATATTTCTACTTCAATGATCAAACAGGGAGATTTGAATTCCTCTTTGTAAAAATCATATATATTTATCTTCTCTCTGTTTTCTCTAAATCAGATTAAGAATTTCCACTTCTTTTCAAGCTTTTCTCTTGGCACAATTGAAAGGTCTCATTAGATTCTCAAATGGATGCATGTTATCTTATGTAGGAGTCTCTTGAAGCACAGCCCTCAGAGAAGGCAGCATGCTTCAGGAAGGCTGCAGATAAAGTAGTTCTGTACTCATTATTACTCATGAAACTCCGACTGTGGCTCTATTACCTTCTTTACCTATAAACTTTGAAAATTTGTCCATTTTTTTAAAAAGGAAAGATTTCTTCCTGATTGTTTCCACCCAACTCTACCACCAATAAATACAATAAATATCCCCTTTGTCTTCCTTGAAATCATATATAAAGAAGAAAAAACCTGCATTATGTCATTAATTTTTTCTTCATGTAATATATTCAGGTGTTTTTAAAAATCTCTTGAACATGGATATTTTTAGCATGGGTATATCATGTAAGTACTAAGAGCAAATACACTATTTTTTTTAAAGCTGATATAAATAATAGCACAATATCAAACACTGAATCCCATAGTAGACCATTAGTTGTGGTTCTTTGAAACTGTATATACCTGGATAAATCCTATGCACTTTAAATAGATGAGATAGAATAGGGGTTTCAGATATCTCTGAAAAGTCATCACAGAAACTTTTGAGACCTTATTTGGAAGAGTAGTCTGAGAAGCCTAGTGAGTCTGTTTTTATAATTATCATATGGAATCATATGAAGTTTTATTTTGGCTGGCTGTAAAAATTGACAGAAAAGCCCACAACTCTGCAGTCCCATTTCCTTCCAGTCACCTAGAAAGTCTGCAATGATGGACAAAGCCTCTAATTCTATCATGGGACTTCAATGCCAACAATCATTTGAAAACAGAATAGGACCTGAATATTATATCTCATGATAATAATTGTTGAAAATCATCACTGGTACCCATTGCCTATAAAAAATATCTTCTCCTTTTTTGCATAGCATGACAAAAGGTTTATAATCTAGTGTATTTCATTCACCAGCTAAACTATAGCCTCATCAAAATACTGGAAGTTCCAAAACATAGAACCTTTTGTCTGCTCCTGAGCTTTGCATGGACATTTATTCTGATTGGGTTCCATTAGAACTGAGAGGCAGGGCTGGTAATTCCAGGCCTTGCATGTACACTATTTTCAAATAACATTTCCACTGTGAACTTTCTCAGACCCTTCCTTCCCCATATTCACATGCATTGTCCCCTCTGGCAGTTCCTGATGTACTTGTTTGTGTTTCTAGTAAAATTTGTTCTATTTTTTTTTTTTTTTTTTTTTTTTTTTTTTTAAAGGAAAGACAGAGAGAAGGAAGGAAGGATAGAAGGAAGGAAGGAAGGAAGAAAGGGAAACATTTTTAAACATTTTCTTGTTTTATTGTATTCTGTTTCTCCGTTTTTGTTACATGGGCTGGGGCCGGGAATCGAACCGAGGTCCTCCGGCATAGCAGGCAAGCACTTTGCCCGCTGAGCCACCGCGGCCCGCCCTGTTCTATTTTTTTTATGGGCAGGTCCTGAGAATCAAACCCAGGTCTCCAGCATGGCAGGTGGGAACTCTGCTAAGCTATGATGTCCTGCCCTGTCCCCCTTTTTTGATTTTGTCCATATAACAGTTCTTCCCCATAGCTGGACTATGAGCTCTAGACACTTCCATTTATTTAGCTCTGTATCTTGAGCCATTCAAATGATGCCTGGCTTCTAAAATGGTCTGTTGAATGATGGCGTAGACACAAGTGTCAGTGAACACCAGATCTGGTACTATAATAACAGATATGTTTTTGCTAGCACATTTGGTTGAGTCTCAAGCTTCTCATGTTTGCAATACAGATAGGGTTTACACCAACCTTTTCAGAAAGTGATTGTTAATCTCAAATGAGGTATTGCATTTATTCATTTATTCCAGAAGCTATAATGAGTTTTTACTCTATATAGACCCAAGAGGAAGGGAATGTGAGATTAAAACCATTAACAGAATCCATTCTTGCCCTTGAGTAGGCTAAGTTATGAAACAGCATATCTTGATATAAATCAATTTTTAAATATAAAATTATTATGTAAATACACCTTCTTAACATACACAGATACTGATTAGAGTTCATATGCATGGGCTGCAGGCCAAGGGCCAGCATTATTTCTGACAGATTTCTTAGAGCCTTGTGGTTCTGCACAGTTACTAGAAACTGTCTCTGCTTTAATATTGCTCTCTGAAATTCTTCCATTTAAGCACACCCCATTATAAATACAGATATGTGGTCAGATGCATAAGCTCTTTACCCAGCTACAGGAAGAGGAGGCTGAACCCAAAGGGATAATTAAATAACCTCAGCCCATTGAATCTATCAACATAGGCTCTTCAGAAAAGGGAAAAGGATAAAAATGCATGTTGCTTAAATGAAAATAGAGGTCCTAAGAATCAGAAGCAGGAGGGAAAATGCTGAGTCAGTGGCTGTTGAATTTCAGGTTTGTTCTGAATATTTTTCCTTCTTTTTTATGGGGTAGGGGGCTATTTTGGCAGGGAAGACTAAGCCATGGGCTAAGAAGATTGTGAATCCCTGACACTGAGGGAAGAGTTGTGACCACACAGAGCTCAGGGCTTCTGTGAGAAAAGTTCAGGGAAGAAAAGAAAGATTTTCTGTCATGAAGAATTTATTTCAGGAACTCAAAGGTGTAATGCCCAAAAAATTAGAGAACAAGAGCAAGGAGGAATGGACAGATGTTGGAGAATTCTGGAATTCAGGGAATTGATATTAGGTCAGAGAAGGAAATGTACAAAGGAAAGGAATATTAGAGCAGTGGGTACAGTTAGCTAAATGATCTGGAAATATGTAACCTATTAAAGGAGATAAAGGATGGTATTAAAGTAAAGATTAAAATAGTGGATGCATCAACATATGGTTATATGAGGACAAACAAAAGGATATTTTATTTATCCCAGAAGAAAGACCATGAGAAAATGCAAATGTAAGTTGGACCATCTGTATGAAACCAAAAAGTGTCTGGAGATTAATTCACTTATCCATTTATAAGTACAATGAAATATAGTTTTACTTAAGTCCATTATTATCTGCATGGATGTGCCATAGGAAAATTTTTTTTACAAATTACAATGGGAAAAATCTTTGGCCTACCCTACCAATGCCAGAAACAAAAAGGGCTTTTAATTTATCAATGCCATAACCAAAAAGAAAAGATGTGCCATATGATGTCAGCACTCCCACATCAATGTCCCCTTCACCATAAGCCAGTGTGATCTTACCTTAGCTTACCAGGCACTAGGAAATCTCGAATCAAGTTATCTGTGTTAGCAAGTCACACATAAATTTGAACAAATATATTGCCCTATTGTGTCTTGTGCTGGTTTGAAACTGTTATGTACCCCAAAACAGTCATGGCTTTTAATCCTAACCCAATACTGTGGGGGCAGATTTGTTATTAGGGAAGGCTGTTTTGATTAGCTTGTTTCCGTGGTGATGTGATACACCCAATTGTGGTTGTGACCTTTTGACTAGATTGAGATATGATGTCCATTCAAGGCAGGTCTTAATTAGTTTGTTGTAGTCCTAACAAGAGTCCACACAAAGAGAGATCAGATGTTTGGAGAGTTAACACAGACACAGATATTTGGAGATGCAGAAGATGCCAGTAGCTCCAGAAAAGGCCAGAAGTTGAGAGTTGTTTGAAAGCAGAAGTTGGAAGGGAAGGACAACAGATGTCACCATGTGCTTTCCCATATGAAAAGGAAACCCAAGACAGAGAAAATTGGTGTTTCTTCTGAGAAGATATTCTCCTTTTTGGTGATTTAATTTGAACATTTTCACAGACTTAAAATTGTAGCTTATAACTTAATGAATCCCTTTTATAAAACCAAATCCAATTCTGGTATATTGCATTCTGGCAGCATTAGCAAACTGACACATTTCTTCAGTTAAATAATTATAAAATAGAAAAAAAAATGTTCCAGCATCAGCCAGAATCATAGAGAGATACAGCAAGATCATATTTTAAACAAGAAAATTCAGATCCTATTATTGAATTTAATTGAATATGGTCTTCTTTAAAATTCTGTCCTCTGTCATCCTCATATGTTAAACTGTACTGATTCCACTTGTTCATTCATTACTTTACTTATTCAGCTATTACTTATTGATTGTCTGTATGTGCCAGGTAATATTCAAGGGACTGGAGACACATATTCAATAAAATGGTCAAAATACCCTGTTCTAACACAGCTTACATTCTGTCTCACTATTGTTCTAAGTTTTGCTATTTCTTCCATTTTCTTTAATCTATTTACTCACTACAGGCCAGGACCTATCTTAATCGTGCAATATAATCTGCTAGCTTATTGAATCCTCTCAACATCCCTATAGATGGGGCACAAACACTGTCCTAATTGTGTGTCAGAAGAAATGAGGCACAGAAGGATAAAATTGTCTAAATCCTCTCAGCCAGCAAGTACTGTAACATTCAGCCTGGAACCAGGTCCTGCTTTCCTGTTGTTTAGCCCACTGCCTTTTGCTCTCTTCATGGTTTTAATGCTTTGCTCCTACTTGTCTATGTGTGCTCTTAAAAAATCTATCAGTTTTAATTTTTTTTTTTACTCACTGTCAAAGCTCTATGCCAAGTCTTTCTCTTTAGAATAAGGACCCCCAAACCTTACATGAGATTCCTGACATGAGTTATGTGGCCCTACTCCTTTCAGAAATTTTATCTGCTCACAATTGTCCAGCACTTCAGCCAGCCTACCTGACCTTCTCCCAGTATCTGGGTGCACCCTATTCCCTTCTTCTTCTTTCCGCTTTGCATTCAGTGCCCTCTGACTGTGCAGCCCTGCCAAAGATTCACTTCCTGCCTGCCAGCTCTACTTATCCTTCAGATATCGGTTTAAAGACTTCCAAGACCCTGTCCCTAACCCTGCCAACTAGTTTGAGGTCCCCTTGTATAGTCCCACAGTATTGCTGTATTTCATTTTTCCCAGTAATTAGTTTGTAATTATGTATTTGTCTCATGAGATGTTGACCTCTCCCCATTAATGTTAAGGCTCCGTGAGAAACACAACCACATCCATTTTGATCACCATTGTGCCCTCTGTACTTGGTATCACCAAACTTGTGCTGACTGAAGAAGGTAAGGATTAATTGAATTGCTGCAGGTTTGTCCAACTATCAATTTTGAACACATTACTATTGAAATTACATTTTACTCAGATGAAACCTTTGTACTTGTCTGCTTTCTTGATGACCATCCTGATTCAGTCTTCCATGCAACAAAGGCACCCTCTCTGCCAAACCATATTCTTCCTTCTATGTCTGTCTCAGCCTCCCCAATTCTATAGATATAGCAGGAAATGTCTCTACTTGAATTATTCCTTCTAAAGCATGTCTTGGCCTAAATGTACTTTGCAACAATCACAAACACATGTGTATTTGTTTTAGTATCTTTGGCACCTGGACCAAATATTAGTTTACATGTACTGAATTATTCCTGGGGCAAAACCTTATCATTATACATATGCATTCTGTCATCTCCCCTTTATGCATTTTCTCATTTCTTTGTGATGAAGTAATGAATTGAAGATGGAAAGTGGAGGTTTTAGAAAAAGATTACAGAAAATGATTTTTATCTGGGATGACGATATCATACCCCATGACAAACCCTGACATCTGCCCTTAATTACTTGTTAAAGAGTGCTTTGAAAGCTTTGTGTATATGTTCTATTATACAATAAAAAAGTTAAAAAGAAAAATTAATTTTGAGTATGAGGAAGAGACATTCCAGGGACGCTGGAGCAAATAATGGAAAGAAAGAGATAAAATGTTCTCCAAAGTTATTGACAATTAGAAATAGGTGATTATAATTTCCATTAAGGCCTAATAGGAGGAATTCCAACTAGCAATATTCACTTTCCTCTATATTGAGGGTTATTAAAATGTTTATATATGTGGTTAAGCATGTCTAAAATATAATGTTTCACTAGGATGGGCTTATTTGGACTTGAATCTGAGCCAGTGCAAAAAACCCACCCTGTGCTTGCCTCTCCTGAAACTGTGGATTCCTCCCCTTGTGTGTCAGACCACAAGAGGAGATATTGAGGTAACCAAGGAAAGGCAATGCTGCTATCAGTGGGGCCAGGTGATACTGGGCAAGCCTGGCCTCCAGGCTGCCAAGGAACTGACTTCAGGAAGAGGTCTTCTGTCTGGATTTTCTGCAGGATTCCATCACTATTGACTGCAGCCACAGTTTCTGCCTCAGGTACATCTCTGAGTTCTGAAAGAAGGCACCAGTGTCCAGAAGTGCAACTATGCCTGTCTCCAGTGCCTTGACTGCTTCTGCAGGAAGTTTTTGGCCCAACAGGCAGCTGGCTGTCCAGCATGGTGGACAGTTTGCTGCAGCTGGTGCTGAGTACTGTGGCCTGTAGAGACACATCTCTGTGAACCACATTGGAAGAGCTTACCTGCTTCTGTAAGGAGGAGCAGGTGGCCACTTCATTGGATCTGTGACACCAGCCCTTAGCACCTGAACCACCACACTGTGCCCCTGAGGGAGGCCACCAGAGTCTACCGTTTGAGAGCCATTGTGCCCTACACTCCCAGCACTTGGAGAGGACTCATTTGGGATCTGGGCATGCTGCTTTGACAGAGGAACAGACTGAGGCAGAAATGTTAAGTAACTGCCCCAGAGAAACAGAGGCAAAGAACAGCACACAGTACTCCTGAATGATTCCTACCTCTTGCTCACTTCCTACTTCCTGTCCTGACCCGCAGGACAGTCAACGGGGTCCGCCACCTGCTGAGGGAAGAATGGCTATGGGACAGAGAGACGCAAGAAGGACAGCAAGACAGGATTCTGATCAAGCTGCAAATTTTATTAAGCAAGCCGGGTGTATATATACCGGCTTGGGGAGGGAGTAGGGTATGTGGGCATTATGATAGGAGGGAATTCGCGCCGGCGGGGAGGACTGGTTAGATAATTGGTGGGGAATTCGCGCCGGCGGGAAGGTCGCGGCGGGAACCTATTTCCGTGAAGAACCTTGTTGTACTATATAGATGCCATTGCATTAGCCGGGGTGGCCATGTTGGCTCAATCGCTATCTTAGGTTAGCCTCTGGTCCCCAACAACTTCCCCATCTGCTGACAACTCACACTCAGGCTGGGAACCTCTTGATTTTAGTTCTGGTATTTCCCCTTTGGGATCTCTGCTCAGGCTCTGAATACCAACAACTCTTGGGGGTGCCTAACTCTCCCATGATGCCTTGCCTTGCCATTTTATCTCATACTTGTCTTTTCCCTCATGTTGAAATGCTTTCACAGCTTGAACACTGCTATTAGGATCTCTTTCTCTAAAAGGTTCTCATTTATGGCGCATCATTATTACAAACTCTCTACAATAATGTTCATTCTTGTAAGGACTTGCTATTTACATAATGTTTATAGTTTCACTAATGTTAATTAACATTTTTTGACATTGCTTAAACATTGCTTAAATAAACAATAGCACCTGGTTGAGCACACAAATCTGACCACCTTCAAAACCTAAACGTGTGTGTTCCTGAAGCAGAAATGGAGTTGTTAAGCACATAGTCCATTCTTTATAAAACCAATATTTGCAGGGTTTATTATTTGAAACACTCAGTAAGGAGCATGGCTGATTATCATTTTTGCATTCATTGCACATAGATGAGTACTTGGTCCCTAAAGGTGGCATCAGTGACAGTCTGTGTAGAGTTCTTCCTAGTGGCACACTTCAGAAGTCCTTGGGTACATTCTGAATGCATTTAAATTTTCAACATCCAGAACAGCTATCAGCATAAAGAAGGTCAAACTCATTCTCAACCCACTGGCATGATGAACCTTAGTACTACCTTATTGTAATAAATTGCAAATATTTGTGTTTTATTACCATTAGTTTTAAGGCACAGTTTGGTATATTCTCTCCTCAACATCTCTCTAAATCTACCTGGAAATATCTCTCATTAAACTTGTTTTTAATTTCTTTGTCACCTACTTATTTCAGGTTTTGACTACTTTCTAAGTTAGACTTTTGTGGTAGGTTCCTGCCTTAGTTTTATCCAGAAGTTATCATATAGAATGTGTGGGTAATGTAATCTTTCAAAGAACTTCAATATATTTTCTGTATTCATTCAATACAACATAAAATGTCTACACTCTAGTCTGTTCATCAAGGCTTTCTAGGATGCTGAGTTACATTTCACAACTCTCCAATTAGCCCACTGTTAATTCCAACAAAATTAACCCATTCACTGTTGTACCAAAATATTAGAAATGTTTTTCTTCTGCTTGCTTTGCCTAACATTTTGATTTTGTCTCTCTGAGGGTACTTTACACTACCTACACGTGTCAATGTGTTTATTTCTTCCTAACACCAAAACAAATGCTATGTTCTCCACCTTGCAAATGCTTCCATGAATTCTGTTATTTTATGTGCAACATTATCTACAACTTTACTTTCATTCTCCTTTTAAAAACAATTTGCATATAAGACTTTTGTATGACATTGGAAATAAAGTTTTTTTCTATTAAAAATGGGTGATAAAAAAATGGGTGATGTGTGAATACTTGTGGGTGTCTTATATAAATAAACTAAATATGTTTACCTCTAGCAGGTATTCTAGAGTTGAAAGGAGATTTAATTTTTAGTGTATTCTTTCCTTTTTAAAAAATATTTTTATTGAGAAATTATCACACACATACTGTGTGTATACGAGTGTATAAGAGTGTATATGAGTGACTTACAATATCATCACACAGTTGTGTATTCATCACCATGATCATTTTTAGAACATTTGAAACACTCCAGAGAAAGAAATAAAAGGATAAAAGAAAAGCTTATGCATCCAATACTCCTTACCCCTCCCTCTCACTGACCACTAGTATTTCAATCTCCCCAATTTATTTTATCCATTGTCTACCCTATTATTTATTTATTTATTATCATTTTTTACTCATTTTTCCATACCCTGGGTAAAACAAGCATCAGACACAAGGATTTCACAATCACAAAATCACATTGTAAAAACAATATTGTTATACAATCATCTTCAAGAATCAAGGCTACTGCAGCACCCATCAACAGTTGCAGATACTTCCCTCTAGCCACCCCCATACACCATAAAACTGAAAAGGGATAGGTATATAATGCATAAGAATAACCTGTGGGATAAGCTCTCATCTCTTTTTGAAATGTCTCAGCCAGTGAAACTTTATTTTGTCTCACTTCTCTCTTCTCCCTTTTGGTCAAGAAGGCTTTCTCAATCTCAGGATGCTGGGTCCCAGATAATTCCAGGAGTTCTGTCCCACTTTGCCAGAGAGATTTACACCCCTGGGATTCAAGTCCTATGTTGGGGGATGGCAGTGAGCTCACCTGCCAAGCTGGCCTGGAGATAGAGGCCACATCTGAACAACAAAAGAGGTTCTTTGGGGGATGACTCAGGCTTAATTTTACATAGGCTTAGCTTCTCCTTTGCAGGAATAAGTTTTACAGGGTTGAAAACCAAGATCAAGGGCTAAGACCATTGGATGGTGTCATGGTCAGGTTCATGTGTCTATTTAGCCAGGTGATGGTGCTCAGTCATCTGATTGGGCTAATGCTGGCTTGCCTCTTGCTATGAGAACACTTGATGGACTCAAATTATGTTTGTGTCGACTATATCCACAACTGATTGCATTTATAATCAGCTAAGGGGAGTGTTTTCTGCAATGAGTGATGCTTAATCTAATCACAGAAAGGCTTCTAAGGATGATTCAGAAAATACAGTCACTCTGTTTCAGCTGGTGAGCCTCTCTTGTGGGGTCTATCCAGACCCTTCATTGGAGTCACCAGCTTCACAGCCTGCCCTATAGATTTGGACCCTTCCATACCCACAGTTGTCAAGCCAGCCTCTCTTGAGAGTTCACTGAGGAACTTCATCAGAGTTATCAGCTTCTGGTCTGCTGTACAGACCTTGGACTTTTACATTCCCACAGTTACCCAGCCAGCCTCTCATAGGAGTTCATTGAAGACCTTCATTGGTTATCAACTTGTGGCCTGCCCTAGATAACTTGGATTCTACATTCCCACAGTTATGTGAGACACTTCTATAAATTTTATATCTATGGATATCTCCTGCTGATTCTGTCTCTCTAGAGAACGCTAGCTAAACTTGGTACCAGGAGTGGGGTGCTGCTGTGGTTTGCAAATACCAAACATATTTGAACAGATTTTTAAATGGATAAGGGGAAGAATCTGGAGGAGTGTGAGAAACTTTATAGAGAAGATCTAAAATGCTTTGAAGAGACTGTTGGTAGAAATGCGATCACTAAAAATATCTCTGATCAGGCTTTAGACAGAAATGAGGTGTGTATTACTACAGATTGGTAGGAAGGTAATCCTTGTTTTAAAATGGCATATAATCTGGCAAAAGTGACGAGTGGCTTTGGCTGGAAGGCAGATTTTAAAAGCTGTGAACTTGGATATTTAGCAGAAGAGATTTCCAAATTAAATATAGAAAGTGCATCCTGGTTTCTGATCACAGATTATAGTGACATATGACAGGAGAGAGAAAAGCTGAAAACCAAACTGTTGGGTACAAAGAAACCAGAAATTGATGTTTTTTGAAATTCTGGGCTCCCAGGAATGGAGACCCCAGAGAATGGTGCCCTGTGTGAGGAGTTGGTCAAATGTGGAAACAGTCAGCCATTTTAGAGAAAGCCAGTATTGTACATAGAGTTATCAAGGAAGGATTTGTAGAAACTCCTTATGTCTGATGGGCACTATCCAAGGCTACTGCATAGAAAGCCAATGAGTGTGTTACAGGATCTGTATAAAATCATGGCCAATTGGGTCTGAGAGGGACAGATAAGGGACACATTGGAGGAAAAATAACTTCAGAGGTAAATCATGGAGACCAGGGTCTGAAATCAAGAAGCCTCAGACCATGAGGGCAGACCCACTCAAGCATATGGAGAGGGTAACTTTGCTTTGAAGGCAAAGGACAGGTCTTCCACCACATTGCATTGGAAGAGTCATGCCACCTCAGGCCTTGGAGAGGGTGGAGCACATTCCTTGGGGTTGGGGAGTGCCTGGATGCCACCGCATGAAGGGGTTGAGCACGTGCCCCAGAGATGGCAGAGAGCCCGGGTACAGACACAATTCTTGGAGAGGGTGGAGCCAAGAAAAAGTTGATCTCCCTAATGTCCCCCATGTTGCATTCAGAGAGAGGCAAGCTGCTACTTAGGCCCTTGGAAAGGGTGGGAGTGCTACTTTCTAAAGCCCAAAAGATAAATGACTCTCACATTTTGAAATCTAATGGACTTTGTCCTACAGGTTTTTCAAAGCTGCTTTGGGTACTGTGATTCCATGTTCCTTCCAATTTTGCCATATGGAAATGAGTATATGTATCCTATGATTGTCCCTCCTTTGTATGTTGGCAGCAAATAACCTAGCTTGAATTTTTGCAGGTCCAGATCCAGAGGAAAATTTTGCCTTAAGACTTTCCATTCCTGTAACTAACCTTGATGAGGCTTTGTAATGTTTTCAACCTTGCATTGCACTTGATTCTTACTGAATATTTTAAAGTTTTCTGATATTGCAATGGAATGAATGGATTTTTTATATGGGGAAAACTTGTCTTGTTCAGGGTCCAGAGGGTAGAATATGCTGGCTCAAAAGGATTTATGCACCCTAAGAAAGTCATGTTTTAATCCTAATCCCATTTAGTAAAGGCAACCATTTCTTCTACTCCCTATGCAGTACTGTATGCTGGAAACTTTAATTAGATTATCTTCATGAAGATGTAACTCAATCAATTTCAGGCATTAAACTTGATTAGATGGAGACATGTCTCCACCCATTCTATGTGGGTCTTGGTTAGTTTACTGAAATCCTATAAAAAAGAAGTATTTTAGCAAAAGCTTCAGAATGCCACAGAACCATGAATCCTGAGTCCACCAGTCAGTGACTTTTGGAGATGAAGAAGGAAAACACCTCCCAGGGAGCTTAATGAAACAATAGCCTGGAGAGAAAGCTAGCAGAGGCTGCCATGCTTGTCATGTAGCCTTCCAGCTGAGAGAGGAACACTGAACATAATCTGCCCTATTAAACCAAGCTATCTTTCCCTGGATGTCTTAGACTGGACATTTCTATAGACTTGTTTTAATTGGGATGTTTTCTTGGCCTGAGAACTGCAAACTGCAACTTATTAAATTTCCTTTTTTAAAAGTCATTACATTTCTGATATATTGTATTCTGGCACCTAGCAAGCTAGAACAGATGGGTTGTCCACACTGCTTGTGAGAATATCAGGAATTCCTTAAATGGGGAAGTTGAATATTTCCTTTTTCTGCAGTTCACCAAGGGGACACTATTCTCTGCCAAACCATTCTGGGATATATCAGGACATCACACCAACCTGTATGAACACACAAGGTCTCATGCCTTACTCAACATTCCATGCACTTATGTTGTTCAGATAAACTGATCATACAAGTTAGATAATGCCCTACCCAAAATATAAACTCTGCACCAAATAAACATTTTTCCCTTTGGTCTCATACAGAAGGTGAAGTTTCACAATTGTATTATTTCTTTCTCTTTGAAAGTTTTTACCATGTGCTGTGTTTATTTTTCATTTATACTGATTTACAAAATTTATTGTAGACCACTGTTCTAGTTTGCTAGCTGCTAGAATGTGATATACCAGAAATGGAATGGTTTTTAAAAGGGGTAATTTATTAAGTTGCAACTTAACAGTACTAAGGTCAAGAAGCTTCCCTCTTCATCTCCAAAGGTTGCTGGCTGGTGTGCTCTGTGTGGTTCTCATGGGTCTCCCCAAAATGATTCCTCTTTTTAAAGGGTTCCAGTAAACTAATCAAGACCCACCTGCAAGGGATGGAGTCACATCTCCCTCTAATTAAAAGTTAATACCCACAATTGGGTGAGTCACAATTCCATGGAGTTAACCTAATCAAAAGATTTCACCCTACATTATTGAATAGGGATTAAAATAAACTGTTGCTCTCACAAGATTGGATTAAGATCAGGCTGTGAATTTTTTAGCAGACATAGATCCTTTCAAACCAGTACACCCACAATAATGATAATTATTTTATATTTGTTTAACTATAATGTTAATGTAACTGAGAATTCAAGATTTAATGATGATTATAATTGCTGAATCATAATATAGATATTCCCTTTTATTGTTCTGATATATTAGGATAGACAGAGGGATAGACTTGATATTTCTGATCTGTAAACCAGCTGCTTTGATCTCTGATAATGATTGTATAGCCTTTATCTTGTGCTCTTTTGATAGTAAAAACCTTGTGAATGACCCTTATTTGTACCCATTTTATTTGGTTTTTCAACTTTGGAGTTTTGTGATCACTAAAGATAGCCCCTACTGTTTACTAATGAAGGGCCTTGGGTCAGTCCAGAAGTGACCCACGTCAATTCCAGGGTTATCTTGATAACCAAAACTGGATCTAACCAAAAATGGGTCCTCCTGACATGCACTGTAGCTTAAACTTTAATTTAGAAGTGCCCTATACCTCATTATAATACTGAAACTCACATCCATCAGGATAGTAAAGCTGCCACTTTCTTATATATGTTCTATGACTAAACATATAATCAATTTGTACATACTTAATAATTAGATCACCTCTAATTACATCATCTTGAGTCATTTTTCTCATTATTCTAAAACATGCCAATCTTTTGATACTATAAAACTGTCAGGATTACTGCAGATTAGGGAGATAGGTTTCTGGGGATAGGCATCTGATCTCCTTTTTTACACCTAGCAGTAAACTTTTTTTTTTTAAACCCTGGTGTCTCAGAAATTGGTCATTGAGTGTATCAGGCAGAGAAATTACTGCCTTTGTCTGGTAACAATAATGCTAATAAATAATCTTTCTTATTATGAATACATATTTTGATAAATTGAAATATAAAGAGAATTGCAAGATCATCATTCTTTAATTTAGCACTGAGACATTTCATCAATTGTATTCATTCAGCAATTGCTACCTAACTTTTCTATATTCATTATAAGTCCTTTCTTCCCAAAACTGGTATCAAATCACACAAAAATTTTAATAACACAATATAATTATTTTAATAATGCAATTTTAATAGCACAGTATTTCATGCCATAAAATATACTAAAACACCAACTATTTCTATCTTTTTCATTAATTGCCCTTTTAATATTTGGAATAATGCCTCAGTACCATACATTTAATTAATTTGCTGGTTATATGTTTGTATTATCCATTTAAACTATATTTATATTAGTGGCCAAGCACAAAAGCTATACAATTTCAGTACCATTTTAGTTGATTTTGTATTTCCTGAAATATATAGGTAATACTAGGTCGCTGAATGCAAGCATCTGTAAAGGTTTCAGCATATCTTCTAAAAAAGGTAAAGCTCCAAATTGCCCTGGGACTTCTGAGGAAAGAAATTGAGGAAGCTTTAACTCAGGAAGCCAGTGTGGGAAATAAGTCTGTCCTTTGGAAGGTAAGGAGATATTGGGCCTTCAAGAAGTTCACTCATCCCTTTCACCTGCCGCATTTCCCACTTTTCCAAGACTCTTGAACTCCACCTGCTGAAGAACACAATATCTTGGTACCATCCTGGATCAAACCCATTTTCTCAAGTTATATTGTGCATATGATTCTTCTTTTTATATTTCTTGTCATGAACACAATCCAAATGATTAATAAATAGCTTTACTGGTCTTGATCTTACTTTAAAATTCACTGCTGTATAATTAGCACACAGAACAGAGTGTCATGCTATTTGTTTAAAAACAATATTTTTGAATGATGAATATTTCACAATACTATAAAAGACAATATACTGCTAATTTGGCCACCTAAATAAAGGAGGATAATCTGATTTTTTAGCTTCTTTTCATGGCAACATGTCCTTAGATACATATATCCTCTTTTCTACACCTTCAATTGATTTCCCCCCTACCCATCATTTTCATTTAAATATGTTTGGTTACAATCAGGAATACACAGTTCTCAATCACATAGATTTTTTGCCTGTATTCAAAAACTTTTATTAGAGAAAATTGATTTCCCAATCTGAATTCTTTTCACTCAAGCATTTATAGGCCTAAATATAGCATAGTGAATGAGACATAGATTCTTCCTATTGTAGCTTTAGAGCTTGATGGGGGAAACAAATTGTTACACTAACAATCATTTAAATGAATTTCTAATAAGCACTTAAAATTAAAAGTACAAGCTGCATGAGACTATGGAACAAGACATTAATCTCTGCATGTGCAGAGTCAGGGAAGCTTAGGCTTGTTTACTGAAGATCACTTTGGCTGTGGTAGGTAGAATGGTGGGGGAGATGACTAAAGTCAAGTAAGAATGTCTTTATGAAGCTCTTGGCTAAGCTCTTGACCAAGCAACCAATGATAATGAATTTTAGACCAGGTGGGGGTAGCAGGAAAGGAGAGATAGAAGGATAAAGTATATTTTGGATGTAAAACTTAGATTTGGTAATTGACTCAATGTGAGGAAAGAAATTTGGGAGAGAGAATAAAGACTAAGTTCTCCATTTCTGGCATGAGCCAGAGAGGGATGCTGTGTATATTTATTGAGTTGGGGATTGCTGGAAGTGAAAACAGTTTAGGAGGGATGGTCACAAATTTGGTTTTTAACATGCTAAATTTCCAATGACTGTAAGATATCTGAGTGGGTATGCCAAACAGGCTGTTAGATTTTTGGATCTCCAACTCAGAAGAAATGTTGCAGCTATAAATCTGAGAATCAATATCCTAGAGTATCAGAAGCCCACAGCTTTATGAGATCATGGAAATAGAATGTTAACTGAGAAGGAAATGAACATAAAATCCTCCACATTTAAAAGCTGAATAGGTAAAGATAAAGCAATTGAAGAGACTAAGAACAAACTGCTCAAGAGGTAACAGAGAGCCAATAATGCTGCTAAAGATAAAAAAGCAATGCCATGATTTTGAGTTTCTCATTGAGTAGGAATTCCTGTATATTAGAGATTTAAATTGCAGATTAACTGACCTGGTATTTCCTATGCCATTTTTACAATATGAAAAAGAATATTAATTTCCCCATCATTTGACAATACAATTAAGAAAGTATTAAATAATGTCTATGTTGCTAAAAATTGAAATGTTATGTGTAACATATGTTTGTATCCAGACTCATAACCATGTGCTTTCTTAGATGATACTTACAGAGCTACTCTCAATGTAAAATGTAGCTCCATTTATGGCATTTTAGTATATAAAGACTTTTTTTACTGCTTGTAAATATTGTTACCATTTATATATGACAATTTGGTGAAACTTGGTTCCAATTATGGGATTTTACTGGGAGTGAATATGTGGCCTTAGTACTGGTTTGAAACTAACAATTTTTTTTCTGTAATCATTGACAAGGAGAAACCAGTCTAAGAAGGCCAATTCATTATTAGTAATATATTGCACAAAGTTTAGAAGAGTGCAAATCACCTAAAAAAGTTTCTTTAATGAAGTAGTATTAATTTTCTTCTCTTGTGAATTTTTTTCCAAGCAAATTATATGCATGATTATAACATTAATTATAAACCTCCACTAAGGAAATGTTAATTCGAGATTTAAAACATTGAATCAAGCTAAGGGGCCTCTTTATATTCAAAAGTGCCAAGGAGTTCATATATTCTCTCTAGTGGCTTTATCATAAATGTTCCAGAGGGGAGTTATTGAAGCTCTTTTCAGTGATTAATGTTTTTTTCTATTTCTGTATGTCAGAAAGTCCAAAACAGATTTATCCCAGCCCCTGACCCTGTTATTTTTTCTCATATTGAAGTTGTGGGGTTACAAAAAGATCATCATAAAATATAGAATTCCCATATAGCACACCAGCATCAAGAACTTGCACTGATGTGGAACAATTATTACAATTGATAATAGCATATTTTCATAATTTTTCTATTAATTAAAATTCTTGGTTTAACTTAGGGTTCACAGTTCATGTAGTATATTCATGGATTTAATTTTTTTCTATTACCATATACATAATCTGACATTTCCTGTTTTAATCATATTCAGATACATATTTCTGTGCTGTTAATTGCTTTCATCACCATGATCCATTACCAAAGCACTTCCATTCAAAAGGAACCATTTACGTTTTAATCCATAATTTCCTATTCCCTATCACTTCCCCCACCACAGGTTTTATTCCCACAGATACACTTTGAGATGTCTGGAGATGTTTTTGGTTTTTACTGATGTCTAGTGCTAAACATCCCATAATGCCTAGGACAACCCCACAAAATAATTATATGACTAAAATGTCAGCAATGCTGAGTTTGAGAAGACATATATATTTTTAAAAACTATGGTTCTCTAAATTTATAGAATGTGTTACTGAATGTGTAATATATATTTTTTCTTTTCTTTTTTTATTAATTAATGGAAAAAAGAAATTAACTCAACATTTAGAAATCATACCATTCTACACATGCAATCAGTAATTCTTAACATCATCACATAGATGCATGACCATCGTTTCTGTAATATATTTTTAATATGTTATATGGAATATCCCTTTTCTTCTCCAAATAACCATTCTTCTCTGCCAATTTTCTAGCTTTTTCTATTTTCCTCTCCTCTCTTAGAAAGTTCTTTCATACTATATCCTCATGCAAATATTTCCAGAAGAATCATTTCTGTTACATTTTTCTTTGAGAATAAGTTTAATTATGTCTCATTATTATGTACATTATATGGAAAGTTAAATATTTCTTAATCATTTTTGTTCTTTATAATCTAAGCCAAGTGTTTCCAATCTTGACCACATCACAGGATTATAAAATAAGACTCTACACATCCCTTTTCATAGAAAAGAATTGATTTAATTATTTCAACTTGATAAGAAAATTAAATGACAGTTTATCTTTGATTTTAATAAAAAAGAGAAGTTACTGTTTTCCATAATTTTGTTTTCACATTAATTTCCATAATTTATACTGGGATTTTTATGTTGATTGCCCCCAGTGTCACACTAAGGTCTAATTGACACATGCTTGTGTTTTCCATTCTCTTTCAGGGTGTAAGAGGAGACTAGAGCAGGTATGTTTACTTTTAAATTCAGGGAGAAGGTTGGAAGAGACCAAGGAGGTCAGTGGATAACTGAGATGTGTTGATTCTGTGCTCTCTTCAGAAGTAATGATGTCACAGGATTGGAACCTGGGATCATCCCCATGGAGCTGAGGGCAAGATATCCTGTCTGTAGGATGAGGAAAATGTTAAAGAATTTTCAAGGCAAGCATGGAAACTGTCATGCCTGGGACATGCCTGTTATTGCAGTTTTTTTAGTCCGTCAGTCAGGTTGCAGTAACAAACAGGCTTAGTGACTAAAGTCAACAAAGATTCAGTTTGAGGAATTGTTATTTCTTTATTATTGGATTTTGGGAGTCTTCTGTTTCACATCATCTCACTCTGGGGCCCTCACACTGCAACCATGGCTGATTAAGTCTTCACTACTGTGGACTTAGTCACTGCCTCTTAGCAGCAACCATGCTGAAGTGGTGCAAATACCTTCCCTAAAGATTCCAGTGTCCAAACTCAATCACATGACTATGACAATCTATGAAGTGAAATGGAAGCACATGTCCAGAAAGATGAGCAAAGGGATATTTTTGAGCAGTCCTAAAGAATATCATAGACACTGTAGTCCACATAAGCAACATTTAGTTAGATCAATTTACTTGAAACTGTAAAAGTGTAGTTAATCTCTTAGCCATGATAGGAAAAATAGTAACAAAAAATCTATATTTTATCATTTATAAATATGGAAAAATATGGTTGCTTAGAAGATTAAATAACCCATACTGAAAACATATATGTAAAAATGTCATCAATATGCATCACAAAATATCAATTTACATGTGTTTTGGGTTATTTTGACCATAATTTTGATGACCTGCTTGAATTAGCCAGTCACTAAAGCCAAGACTATTCCATTATTTTAATTTGTATATAGTTGTGGTGTCAAAGACTAGTTTGTTCACTTTGTTTATACTGTTTTTTAAAGCATTAAAGATTCCATATTTTTAAATTTCATTCCTTATTCCCATTCAAGACAATAAATGAAAATAGATTTTTGCCTAATAGTGTGGCTATACTCATTACATGGAGGCTGTCTCATTACAGGGAAATAATTTTGTCCTATAATGAGAAAATCCATCTTAGAATTACTGTTCAATGAAACAACCCATTTCCTGATGGGCATATGAATATATACTAAATGACTTGATGCAAGTAATTAAAACGTTTGGATTCAGTGTCTTCATATTTTACATTGTTTTTTTTACCATGTTATGCAAATAATTTCATATTTTATATTGCATTTTAACATCTTATACAAATAATTAATTGATTCAACAAATAATTGGCTATTTTTCACAATCCATTCTTCTAAGCCTTGGAATATATCATTGAACCAAAAATAAATAAATGCACTAATCCACAACCCATGCTACTCAATTTAATTAAATTGAGTATGTTACACAAAATGTTAGATGATTATACGAAATACATAAGGGAGAGGACAGGAAAAGAGTTAGGTAAACTGTGCTGGCTTGGAATATCTACCCCAGAAAAACCATGTTTTAATCTTGATCCAATCATGTGGGAGCAGCTGTTTTTTTTTAATCCTGATTCAATAAGGTAGATGGAAAACTTTAAATTAGATCATCTCCATTGAGATGTTCACACCTAATTGTAGGAATTAACTTTAATAAGATGGAGATATGACTCCACCCATTCCAGGTGGGTCTAGATTAGATTGCTGGAGTCTTTTAAAAGAGGAAATATTTTGGAGAGAATCAAAAACAACTGAAATGACAAGAGACTAAAGAAACAACAGAAGCCTCAGGGCCATCAGAAACTTCACAACAGAGCTGACACAGATGAAGATATATGGAGAACTGAGATACAGATGTTTAGAGATGCTTGGAGCCCAGCAGATGCTGCCAGTAGATGTTAAGCAAGCCAGAACTTATAGACAGCCAAGGGAAACCAAGAGATGAAAGCAAACCCCATAAAAGCAAAGTGAGAAACTCCCACATGGACAGAGAAGTGAAGTCCAGGAGAAATGAGCCAGAAGATGCCAGACACATGACTTCCCAGCTCAGAGGTGTTCCAAACCAATCAGCCATCCTTAAATGAAGATAACATCTTACTGGTGCCTTAATTTTGACACTTTCTCTTCCTTAGAACTGTAAACACATAATTTATTAAATTGTCCTTTGGCAAAAGTCATTCCAGTTCTGCTATATCACATTATGGCATTTAGCAAACTAACACATGTTTGGTTCCAGAGACATGGGGTGTTGCTATGATTTGCAAATACCAAACAAGTTGGAACATGATTTTTAAGTGGATAAGGGGAAGATTCTGGAAGAATTGTGGGGGGCTTGATAGAGATGTCCTAGGCTGCTTTGAAGAGACTCTTGGTAGAAATACGGACTTTAAAGTTACCTCTGATGAGGCTTTAGACAAAAATGATACACGTGTTATTCCAAATTGGATGGAGGACATTCTTTGTGGACAGAAGACAGAACTTGAGAGTGATAGCTTGGATATTTAGCAGAAGGAATTTGCAAAATAAATGTGGATAATGCAGTATGGCTTCTTCTTTCAGTTTATAATATAATGCAGGGGTAAAGAGATAAGTTGAGAATTGAACTCTTGGGTACACACACAAAAAAAACACAAAAATTGATTATCAGGAATTTTCCTGGCTCCCAGAAAGTGAGACCCCAGTGAATAAAGCCCCACATGAGTATTTATGCAGACACAGAAACAACCAGCCATTTTCAGGAAAAGCCAAGATTGGAGATTGAATTATCTAGAAAGTATTTAAGGTCTGGATCTGGGAAACATCAGGCCAGGAGAGTGGACTGACCCATACACATGAAGAGGGTGTTTGCCCTAGAAGCAAAGGGTGGGCTTTATGCTTCCTTGTTCAGGAAGGGTTGTGTCACCTCAAGCTTTGGAGAGGGTGGAGCACATAAACCAGTATTGGTGACCCCCATTCTATTGGGGGGATTGAGAGTTTGCCTCATATTTGACAGAGAGCTCAGGTGCAACACCAAGGCTTGAAGAGGGTGGACCCAAAAGAAAGGTGATATCCTCAATGTCCCCCAAGTTTGCAAACTCCACTTCAGCATTTTAGAATGAGCAAGGCCACAGCATAGGCCCTTGGAAAGGGTGGGATTGCTGCTTTCTAAAGCCCTGAAGATAAATGACTCTCAGACTTTGAAATCCAATGGCATATGCCCTGGAGGTTTTCAAAACTGGATGGGACTAGTGACCCCTGAGTACCTTCCAATTTCTCCCTGTGGAAACAGGACTGTGTACCTATGACGGTCGCTTCTTTGTGTATTGGCAGCAGATAACTTGTACTAGGTTTTACAGGTCCAGATCCAAAAGAGAACTTTTATCTAAGAAGAGATGGTGCCTGTAACAGACTTTGATGAGATTTGGTACTAGTTTAACTTTGTATTGTAATTATATTGTTACTGAAATGGCTTAAGACATTTGTGATGTTGTGATGGAGTGAATGTATTTTGTATATGGAAAAATGTTATTTGTGGTGTCCAGAGGGTGGAATGTGCCAGTTTTAAAGTATGTATCCCAGAAAATCCATGTTTTAATCTTGATCCAATCTTGTGTGTGTAACCACTCTTTAATCTTGAGTCAATAATGTAGATGGGAAACTTTTAATTAGGTTTAAAATCTGACACACCCAATTTTCGGTATTAACTTCAGGTGGAGATGTGACTCCATCCATTCCAGGTGGGATTTGATTATATTACTGGAATCCTTTAAAAGAGGAAATATTTTAGAGAAAATCAGAAACAAAATAAATGACAGAGCCTACAGAAACAACAAAAGACTCAGAGCCAACAGAAACTTCACAGCAGAACTGACAAAGTTGAAGTCACATGGAGAATAGAGACACAGATGTTTGGAGATGCTTGGAACTCACATGTGCACAGAAGTATGGAGTGAGCAAATTCCAGCCATATAACTTGCCAGCTGACAGAGTTTTTCAGGACAAATAAGCATTCCTTTAGTAAAGTCCTGTGGGTGTCTTGATTTGGAGACATTCACTTTCATAGTACAGTAAACTTATAACTTACTAAATTCCTCTCTATAAAAACCATTCCAGTTTTGATATATCACATTCTGGCAGCTTAGCAAACTAACAACACATAAGCCTTACCAGAAATTCTTACATGGGGTATCTAATTTTATGTTTGATGATGTGGGAGAACCTTATACAGTAAGAAAATATGCTAATTTTCCTGGAGGAGAACATTATATTTGGTGGAAAGCAGTGCTAAAATTTGATATGGAAACATGCTGGTTGTGTTTCTGTAATTGTGAAGAGAAACCACTGCAAGCATTATGCTTTATTTCTGACTAAAATAGGAAATCACTGAAATATTGTAAATGGAGGAAAAGAAGATTGGGTTCATGTTTTAAGTGGATTGCTCTGTAAGCATGGAAGATAATAAATGACAGAGGTCTAAGGAATTAAGTGGGAAAAACAGTTGGGAGCCTTTGTGATAATTCAGTGGGATATGATTGTGTATTAGATCAGAGTGGCAGTACTGGAGCCTGTGAGAAATGGATAGTCTCAATATATTTTGAAAGCAGAGCTGGCATGATTTGCTATTGTATTAGATATGAAATGTGTCATGGGTTGAATTGGGCACCCAAAATATTTATTCATCGGTGTTTTCCAGGGAAACAGAACCAAGAGGATATGTGTATATACACACCACACACTTGTATATTTACAAGACATTCTCTGCCTCAGTTGTCACTTGGTGTTCTCCCCTTTCTCTGTGTCCAAATTTCCTCTTCTTATAGAAAGACCAGGGGTAATGGAATAAGGGTTCATGCTTTGGCTTTATCTCTGTTGATAACATCTTCAAAGATCCTATCTCCAAATAGTGTCTTACTCCTGGGAACAAAAGTTTGGATTTGATGGGTCTTATTCATAGAAATGAGAGTTAGGTCTTGAATATATCATTATGGATTAAATTGAGACCCCTTGTTCTAGTTTGCTAGCTGCCAGAATGCAACACACCAGAGATGGATTAGCTTTTAATAAAAGGGGATTTATTTCATTAGTTATTCAGAGGAAAGGCAACTAACTTTCATATGAGGTTCTTTCTTACATGGGAAGGCTCAGGGTGATCTCTGCTGGCCTTCTCTCCAGGCCTCTGGGTTTCAACAACTTTCCCCAGGGTGTTTTCTTTCTGCATCTCCAAAAGCCTGGGCTGAGCTGTGAGTGCTGAGATGAAGCATGCTGAGCTGATTGGGCTCTGCTATGTTGACCTCTCTCACTTAAGCACCAGCCAATTGAATCAAACATCATTCATTGTAGCAGGCATGCCTCCTAGCTGACAGCAGATGTAATGAGCAACAGATGAGGTTCACATATCATTGGCTGATGTCCACAGCAACATAACTAGGCATCTTCACCTGGCAAAGTTGACAACTAAATCTAACTACCACACCCCCCAAAAGATATTGTAGTGTTCATCCCCAATACCACAGAATGTGACCTTATTTTGAAAAAAAGGATATTACAGATGACATTAAGCAAGTAAAATTAGGTCATTATTCAGAGTTAGAGCTCTGAAGTTATGAAAGGCAGCAGTAACCCATTCAGGAACTGTTTAAAATATTGTGAAAGTGATCAGACTTTGAGTAGCCGTATGGATGAAACTGATCTGGATATGACTAAGGTAAATCAGATTGCAGGATAAAAGATATCATACATATATTAAAACTTCAACTTCTGTGTGAGACCAAAGGGGGAGATGTTTATTTGATGAAAAATTTATGTTTTGGATAGTGCATTTTCTAATTTAACTTGTATGGTCAGTTAAGCTGAAGTACATGGAATCTTGATTAGAGAATGATCTTTTGTTTGTCCAGGCTAGTGTGATGTCCCAATATATCACAGAGTAATTTGGGCAGTGACTAAAGAAGTATTTGCAAAGTTCCCTTGGGGGACTGAGGAGAAAGGAGGAAATAGTCAACTTCCCCATTTGGAGAATTTCTGACATTCTCACAAGCAGTGGGGACAACAAAATCAATAGGCTGAACCCTTGATCTAAGTTTTCACCACTATGAAACTTACTCCTGCAAAGGATTCACTAAGCCCACTTAAAATTATGTGGAATCACCCCCCCAAATCCTCTTTGGTTACTCAGACATGACCTCTTTGTAAACCAACTCAGCAAGTTAACTAACTGTCCTCCACCCAAGAGGACAAGATTTCAAACAGAGTCAAGAGGTTATCCCTGGAGGCTATTCATATGCACTATATAGATATCCATTTTTAGTTTATGACATATTTGGGGAATACTGCTGGAGTTAAGTAACTGAAACTTTTGAGTTGTGTTCCAGTAGGCTTGATTCTTGAAGAGTGTATAAAGGCAAAACTTTAAAATGTGACAGTGTGATTGTGAAAAATTTGTGTCTGAGGATCCTTTTATCCAGGGTATGGACAGATTAGTAAAAAAATATGGATAAAAATAAATAATAGGGTGAACAAAAGATAAAATACATTGGGTAGATTGAAATACTTGTGGTCAGTGAGAGGGAGGGGTAAGTGGTACGGGATGGATGAGTTTTTCTTATGTCTTTTTGTTTCTTTTTCTAGAATGATGCAAATGTTCTAAACATTATCATGGTGATGAATACACAACCATGTGATGATATTGTGAGCCATTGATTTTACACCATGTATGGAATGTATGTGTGTGAAGATTTATCAATAAAAATATTAAAAATATTTAGGTCATTTTATAGTAGGATGGATTGTGATACAGTATGACTCGTGTATTAAAAGGAGGGAAGAGTTTGATGTGATGATGGCTCTGTGACAGAATTCTTGCCTACCATGCTGGAAACCTGGGTTCAATTCCCAGTGTCTGCCCATGCAAAGAAAAAAAAGAAGGGGAGAATTTTGCACAGGTGGAGAGAATGGAGAATAACATATGACAATTGATGCAGAGAACGTCATGGATTTCTGGCAAGGCACCACCAAAATCCAGGAGAGAGGAATGGAATTGATTCTTCCTATAGACTTCAAATGAATCGTATCCCTGATGATACCTTGATTTTCAACTTCAAGTCTCCAGATCTGTGAGATGATGAATGTATGTGCTTTAATTCACCCATTTTGTGGTACTTTGTTACAGAAGCCTTAGGAAACTAAAAGAGAGAATCACAGAAAGAGAAAAATCATGAGTGACTCCAAGATTATGGATTTGATAGACTGGCAAAATGAAGTTTCATCAACATTGCTGGGGAAAACTGAAGATGAGGCAGAAGAAGGGAAGCTGAGTTTTGGACATGTTACTGCTTGTGATGAAGGTTAAATAGTCAATTGTTGATGTCAGGTAAACAGAAGGATTTATGAACACAGAACTTCAGGAACATTGTGTGCATAGGTAAGCATTTTGGAATTAAGAATCACATGGATAGAATTTAATTAAATCTATGAGCCAGCACAGAAACAATTAGATAGTGAAAGAAGAGTTCCATTTCCTGAGATAATTAGTTTCTCCAATATTAATAATAGAGGAGAAAACAACAAAGACCAAGGGGTAAAGAGTAAAGTGGGAAAGTAGGCATTCATGACTGTTTTCCTGGGAAGAGAGAAAGAGGGTGTGCAGGTTTGAATCTGTTTTGTATCCCAGAAAAGCCAAGTTCTTTAATCCTCACTCAGAATTTCTGGGTGGGATCTTTTTTATTGTTTCCATGAAGAAGTGATCCACCCAATTGTTCATGGTAAATTTGATTAGCTGGTTTCCATAGGAGCGTGTCCCCAACCATTCAAGATGAGATTGCTTACTGGAGCCCTTTAAGATTGAACTATTTTGAAAAGAGCCATAAGAGCCCACACACCAGAGACCTTCAGAGATGAAGAAACAAAATGCCCCTGGAGGAGCTTTAGGAAACAAGAAGCCTGGAGAGAAGTCTAGCAGACATCCATCATATTTGCAATATGCCTTTCCTGTTGAAAGAGAAACGCTGAACATAATCAACCTTCTTGAGATAAGGTATCTTTTCCTGATGCCTCAGATTGGCCATTTTTATGGGCTTGCTTTAATTTGGACATTTTCATGGCTGTAGAACTGTAAACTTGCCATTCAAGAAATCCCACTTTTTAAAAGCTCTTCCATTTCTTGTACATTACATTTGGGCAGGTAGCAAGCCAGAACAGATTTCAGTACTGAAAGCTGGGTGATACTGTGGTTTGCAAATACCAAGCATGCTCTCTAAATGGATAAGGGGAAGATCTGTGAGGAGTTGTGATGAGCTTCATAAAGTAGGTGTAGAATACTTTTAAGGGACTGTTGGTAGAAATGTAGATGCTGAAGACACCTCTGATGAGGCTCTAGATAGAAATGAGGTGTATGTTATTGCAAACTGGAAGGAAGGTGTCATGGTCAGGTTCATGTGCCAACTTGGCCAAGTTGTGGTACCTGTTTGTCTGGTTGGGCAAGTGCTGGCCTGTCTGTTGCAATGAGGTCATTTCATAGAATTAAATCATGAGCATGTGAGCTGCATCCACAGCTGATTCCATTTGTAATCAGCCAAAGGGGAGTGTCTCCTGCAATGAGTGATGCTTAATCTAATCATGGGAAGCCTTTTAAGGAGGAGTCAGAAAAGACAGGTTCTATTCCTGCTTCAGCTGGTGAGCTTCTCCTGTGGAGTTCATCCAGACCCTCCATTGGAGTCATCAGCTTCACAGCCTGCTCTGCAGAGTTTGGACTCTGCATCCCTGCAGTCACATGAGACACTTTTATAAATTTTATATTTGTGAGTGTTTCCTGTTTATTCTGCTTCTCTAGAGAATCCTAACTAATGCAGAAGGTGATCCATTTTTTTAAATGGCAGATACTATTGCAAAATTGACCAGCAGCTTTGGCTGGAAGGCATATTTTAAAAATCATGAACTTCCATATTTAGCAGAACAGATTCCCAAATTAGATATGGAGAATGCAGCCTGGTTTCTCCTTGGAGCTTATAGTGAAATGTGACAGGAAAGAGATAAACTGAGAACTGAACTCCTGAGGTCAAAGAAACCAGAAATTAATTTACTTAGAAATTCTGGGCTTCCAGGAAGGTAGACCCCAGAAAATAGTGTCCCACATGAGGATTTAAGAAAATACGGAACCAGTCAGCTCTTTGAGAAAAATCTGGGATTGAAGATGATGTTATCTAGGAAAGATTTGTGAAAACTTCTGTCTGATGGGCATGATCCAAGCCTACTGCATAGAAAGCAAACAGGAGTGTTGTGGGATCTGTATGAATGCAACTTCTGCCAGTATGGAATAAAAGCCTCAGTAAAGGGGACAAACTAAAGGTAAAATAACTTCAGAGGCAGAACTGTGAGATTTAATGTCTGAAATCAAGAAACCATGGGCCAGGAGAGCAGACACATCCAAGTACTTGAAGAGGGTGATTTTGCCCCAAAGGCAGAAGATGGGTCTTTCACTTTCTCATAGTGGGAGAGATGTGTTGCCTCAGGCCTTGAAGAGGGTGGAGCACATTCCTTGGGGATTGAAGAAAGCCTGGATGCCATCACATGGAGGGTGTATTAATTAACGTTCTCTAGAGAAACAGAATCAACAGGGAACACTCACAAATATAAAATGTATAAAAGTGTCTCATGTGACTGTGGGAATGCAGAGTCCAAATCTGCAGAGCAGGCTGTGAAGCTGACGATTCTGATGGAGGGTCTGGAAGAACTCCACAGGAGAGGCTCACCAGCCGAAGCAGGAAGAGAGCCTGTCTTTTTTGAATCTTCCTTAGAAGGTTTCCAGTTATCCAATTAAGCACCACTCATTGCAGAAGACAATACCCTTTGGCTGATTATGAATGGGATCAGCTGTGGATGCAGCTGACATGATCATGATTTAATTCCATGAAATGTCCTCATCACAACAGACAGGCCAGCACTTGCCCAACCAGACAAACAGGTACCACCACTTGGTCAAGTTGACACATGAACCCGACCATGACAATGGGGGTTGAGCATGTGCCTGCAGATGGCAGAGAGCCCAGGTGCAACACTGATGCTTGGAGAGGGTGGAGGTAAGTAAAAGGTGACCTCCCCAATTCCCCTTAAGTTTGCATTTTGAGAGAGGTGGGTCACCAAATAGGTCCTTGGTAAGGGTGGAACTGCCAGTTTCTAAAGCCCTGAAGATAAATGACTTTCAGACTTTGAAGTCTAGTGGAGTTTGCCCTGAAGACTTTAAAAACTGCTTGAGTCTTTTGAGCCCTGTGTTCCTTCCAGTTTCTCCTTATGGAAATAGGGACATTTATCCTATGACAGTTGCTCCTTTGTACATTAGTAGCAAACAACTTGTTCTCAGTTTTACAGGTCCAGAACCAGAGAAGAATTTTGCCTTAAGATAGACCATGCCTGTAACTGACTTTGATGAGATTTTGTACTGTTTCTGACATTGTATTGCATTTGTATTCTTACTGAAGTAGTTAAAGCCTTTCTGATATTGTGATGGAATTAATGTATTTTGCATTTGAAAAGAACATGCCTTTTTGGAGTCCAAAGGGTGGAATGTACCTCTTTGAATCTATTGTGAACTACAGAAAAGTCAAATTCTTTAATGCTCATTCAGTATTGCTAGGTAGGAGCTTTTTTATTATTACCATGGAGATGTGGTCCACCCAATTGTGGGTAGTAACTTCAGATTAGATAGTTTCTATGAAAGTGTGTCCCATCCAATCAAAATGAAATTTCTTACCTAAGCCACTTAAGAGGGAACATTTTGAAAAATCCACAAGAGCCCTCATAGTCAGAGACCTTTAGAGATGAAAAAGCAAAATACCTCTGAGGGAGCATCATGAAACAGAAGTCTGAAGAGAAAGGTAGCATAGATCTACCATGTTTGCCATGTGCCTTTCCAGTTGAGAGAGAAACACTGAACATAATCAGACTTCTTGAATCAAGGTAACTTTCACTGATGCCTTAGATTATATATTTTTATAGCCTTGCTTTAATTTGGACATTTTCTTGGCCTTAGAAATGTAAATTAGCAGCATAAATTATCCCTTTTAAAATCTGTTCTATTTCCAGTATATCACATTCCAGCAGCTACCACACTAGAGCAGGAGGTTTTCCTGGAAAACAGGATTTGCAAATGAATTAAGTGTTGCAGAAAATCTGTTTCATATGAACCCTGATAAAGGCTTCATCATTGTGGAGAGCATGGTAACAAGGACACAAGTAGTTTTGGTTAGAGGTATGATTCTATTAAAAGCAATTGAGTTTAAAAGGGAAGGAGGGTTAAGAGACAGACATTATCAAAAGCCATTTCAAGTATGTTAGTTGTAAAGGTAGTAGAGAAATGTGCTGGAGTAGTAATGATATGTAAAGACAGGTATGTTAAATAGGCCTAACACAATTCCATGGAGACCTATGTTTTGTATCCCTGCTATTTAAATACTTCAATAAATTGAGAAAATCACAAACTCTTTGACTCTGAGACACTTCGTGTATAATGCAGGGTTAAAAATGTGCCCCTGGGCGGGCCACGGTGGCTCAGCAGACAAGAATGCTCACCTGCCATGCCAGAGGATGCAGGTTCAATTCCTGGTGCCTGCCCATGTAAAAAAAAATGTGCCCCTGGCGGATGGTTTAAGTATTAAAATAGGTTATGTACATACATTAAGTTGTGTAACCAACTCATGTTTGGCTATCAATAAAAGATTACAAATTGTGGTTTACAGACACATAAGAATAGGTGTAATAGTAGTAGCACTAATAAGTAGTAAGAATAATTATGATAGTAGTAGTGGTCATGGTAGTATTTGTGATTATGATATTAAAAAAAACTTTATTAATGGAATTTATATCATTTTTGAATGCTTACAACCAACAGAAAATATTCTGAATATTTTACATCTTTTCTTATTAAGGGAGAGATATTTCATATGCAAATGTTTTTATTTATTATGACATGCAAGTAGCAAATCATGTCAATCTTGCTGAAATTTGCACTATGTGTATTAGTTTTCTACTGCTCTGTAATAAAAAAATATAAACTTAGATGCTTAAAACCACACCCATGAGAGACTGCTGGGAAGATGGTGTAATAGGATAAGCCATATTCAAGTCCTACTCCAAAGAACAGCTAGAGAAAGGACAGAAAAAAATCTTGGAACGTGTTTCCAGCATGTAAGTGACTTTGGAGGGTATTCTACATGACATACAGAGGCTCTGATTGAAAGAATTGAGACTCAGACAACCAGAGACCAGCCATCTAGGACAAACAGTTTAGTGTGTCCATTTCCAGACAGAGGCTTGGGATGTTCAATAGTGGATGGACAGGCATATGGAGACAAGGAAGCACCAGTACAGAGTCCCAGATCTGTGAATATACATGCACCATAACCCATCACCATACTTTTGTGGCCCTCCCCATGCACCACATTCTGGTTCACATCTGTCTCACAAATACAAAGCTTCAGACTACCGAAGGAAATCAAGATCCAAAGCAACCCTATCAAGATATTTACATGACATGAAGAAAACAAGATCACTAAGCATATGAAGATGCAGATAGATATAGCAAATTTTATGAGCAAATAAAAACACTGGAAGAGACACAGACTTTGGAACAGCTAATCAAAGATGTACATATAATTTTACCAAATAAAATCAGAATGGCTAATGCCATAAAGGAGATCAAGAAGACACTAGAAGAGCATGAAGAAGAATTTGAAAGAATAAATAGAAAAATAGCAGATACCACAAAAATTAGAAATGCTGTAGACCTAGTCAAAAATATACCAGAAATACACTGCAGGAGATTTAAAGAGGTAGAAGAGAGAATAAGTGAACTAGAGGGCAGGACAACTGATTTTGAAGATATAAAGGAGAAATGACAAAAATGTTGGAAAAATTTTAATTGGATATCAAGGAAATGATGGAAAAAACAGATTGCAAAAATATAAGAATCATCAATGTCCCAGAAAGAGAAGAGAACAGTGAAGAGCTAAAAAGATTAGTGGAAGATATAATGGGCGAAAACATCCCAACCTTTATAAAAGACATAAATATGCAAATTAAAAAGCCCAATGAACTCCAAATAGAATAAATCCAAAGACGCCTACCCTAAGATGCATACTAATCAGTCTGTCAAATGTTGAAGTGAAGCAGAAAATCCTGAAAGCAGCAAGCATAGAACAATCTACTACACACAAGGAAAACCACATAAGACAGTTCAGACAACTCAACTGGCACCATTCAGGTGAGAAGGCAGTGGTATGATATATTTAAAATCATGAAAGACAAAGATACCCAACAAAGAATTCTGTACCCAGCCAAATTGTCCTTCAAAAGTGAAGGAGACACGTGGAGAAGTCTTGATATTCTCACAAACAGTGGGGACAACTAAAGCAATAGGCTGAGCCCCCAATCATGGGGTTTGTTCATAAGTAACTTAACCCTGCAAAGGATAGGGTAAGTCTACTTAAAATTAGACCAAAGGGTAACCCCCAAGAGAACCTCTTCTGTTGCTCAAATGTGGCCTTTCTCTCAGCCTAATATGATAAGCAAGCTCACTGCCCTCCCCCTCTCTATGTGGGACATGACTCCCAGGAGTGTGGACCTTCCTGGCAACATGGGACAGAAATCCTAGAATGAGCTGGGACTCAGCATCCAGGGACTGAGAAAATCTTCTCCACCAAAAGGTGGAAGAGTGAAATGAGACAAAATAAAGTGTCAATGGCTGAGAGATTACAAACAGAATCGAGAGGTCATCCAGGAGGTTATTCTTATGCATTAAATAGATGTTACCTGTTTAGTTAAGGTGTCATGGAGAGGCTGGAGGGAACTGTCTGAAAATGTAGAGCTGTGTTCCAATAGCCATGTTTCTTGAAGATAATTGTATAATGATATAGCTTTTGCAATTTGACCATGTGGTTGTGAAAACCTTGTGTCTGATGCTCCTTTTATCTACCTCACCAACAGATGAGTAAGACATATGGATTAAAAATGAATAAATAATAGGGGGAACAAATGTTAAAATAAATTTAGTAGATTGAAATGCTAGTGATCAATGAAAGGGAGGGGTAAGGGGTATGGTATGTATGAATTTTTTTCTGTTTTCTTTTTTTCTGAATTGATGCAAATGTTCTAAGAAATGATCATGATGGTGAATATACAACTATGTGAGGATATTGTGAATTATTGATTATATAACAAGAATTGAATGATCATATGGTAAGAATATTTGTTTGTGTGTGGTTATGTTTCATAAATAAATAAATAAAAAGTGAGGGAGGGGGCAGTGTACTGGTGGCTCAGTGGCAGAATTCTCACCTGCTGTGCCAGAGACCCAGGTTTGATTCCCAGAACCTGCCCATGCCAAAAAAAAGTGATGGAGAGATTAAAAGTTTCACAGACAAACAAAGCTGAGAGATATGTCAACAAGAAAACTGTCTACAAGAAATAATAAAGGGGGTTCTGTTGGATGAAAAAAATAAACAAGAGAGGGAGGTCTGGAGGTGGGTACAAATTTAAGGAAAACCTAAAGGATTAAAATGAGAAAGAAGGAAAAGAACATATAGATCTGACAAATAAAATCCAAAGAATAAGATGGTGTATTCAAGAAATACATTTACAGTAATAATTTTGAATATTAACAGATTAAACTTACCAATTAAAAGATACAGATGGAGAGAATTAATTAAGAAATATAATCAAGCTATATACTGCTTTCAAGAGACTTATCTCAGACACAAAGATACAAGTCGGTTGAAAGTGATAGTATTGAAAAAGATGTTCCATGCAAGCTGTAACCAAAAGAAAACAGGAGTAGTTATATTAACATCAGACAACATCTTATCAAATCTAAAGACATGATAAGGGACAGAAAGGACACTATATATATATATATATATATATATATATATATATATATATATATATATATATATATATATATATATATATATATATATATATAAGTAAAAAGGACATTTAACCAAAAAGAAATCACAATCATAAATGTATATGCTTACAATAAAGTAGCTCCAAAGTATATTAAACAGGGTGCATGGATGGCTCAGAGATTGAATGCTCACTTTCCATGCAGGAGACCTGGGTTTGACTCTTGGGCTACACACCCAGAAAAAAAAAAGATTAGCTAAGTACATGAGACAGACATTGGCAAAACTGAAGACAGTAATAGATATTTCAACAATAATAGTAGGAGACTTTGATAACCACTCTCATCTATTGACAGAACAAATAGACAAAGAATCAACAAGGAAATAGAAAACTTAATTTGATAAATGGATTAGACCTAAAGGACATATATATGTCATTTTATCCCAGTACAGCAGGATATACATTCTTCTCTACTGCCCATGGAATATTCTCCAGGATAGATAATATGCTGGGGCAAAAGAACAGGCTTTATACATTTATAAACATTGAAATTATTCAAAGTAATTTCTATGAACACAGTGAAGGGAAGCTGGAAATCAATAACCAACAAAGAACAAGGAATTTGACAAATATATGGAGATTAAATAAAACACCCTTAAACTGGTACTTAGAACAAATTTCTAGAGAAATCAATAGCCATCTGAACATGAATGAAAACAGGAATACAACATTTCAGAATTATATGATGTGACAAAGGCTGTGTGAGAGGGAAATGTATTGTCCTAAATGCCTGTATTAAAAAAGAAGAAAGAGCAAAAATCGAGGCTTAACTGCTCACCTTGAGAAACTTGAGAAAGAAGAGCAAAGTAACACCAAAGGAAACAGAAAAAGAGGAATAACAAAGATTAAAGCAGAGTTAAATGAATAGGAGGAAAAAAGAACAATAGAATCAATGAAACCAAAATTAGTTCTTTGAGAAAATGAATAAAAATTGAAGGGCCACTAGGAAGGCTGACAAAGGAAAAAAGAGAGAGGATGCAAATAAACAGAATCAGAAGCAATGGGGGGGTCATCACCACAGACCCTGTAAAAATGAAACCAATCATTGGAGTATCTATGAACAACTAAATTCCAACAAACTAGACAACTTAGATGAAATGGATAAATTCCTGTGAACACTCAAACAAGCTACACTGACTCAAGAAAAAATAGAAGACCTCAAGAAACCAATCACAAGTAAAGAGATTCAGTCTTCAAAAATCTTCCTACAAAGAAAAGCCCAGAGCAAGATGGCTTCATAGGGGAATTTCATCAAACATTCCAAAAAGAGCACCAAACCTGCTCAAACTCTTCCAAAATACTGAGGAAAATGGAAGACTACTTTATGCATTTTATGAAATTAGCTTCTCTTTTATACCAAAACCAGGTAAAGATGCTGCATGAAGAAAAACTACAGGAAAATATCCCTGATGAGCATAGATGCAAAGATTCCCAATCAAATAAAAGAAACACAAACAAGTGGGGTTTATGCCAGGAATACAAGTATGGTTCAACACAAGAAAATCAACTAATGTAATAAAGCACATTAACAACTTAAAAGGGAAAAATCATGTGACCACCTTGATTGATGATGAAAAAGCATTTAACAAAATACAACATCCTGGAGAGGGTGCCAAGATGGTGGCTTAGTGAGGTATGGGATTTAGTTCATCCTCCAGAACAGCTACTAAACAGCCAGTAACAGTACAGAACAACTGCTGAGACCACGTCAGTGACCAGACACCCAGCGAACCCCAGTCTGGACCACCTGGACTGACTGCGAACCCCTGTGAACTGTGAGTTCCCCAAGCTGGGGAAGCTGGGGCACCTCCCCAACAGGCTGCTTCCCAGAGGGCAAAGGAAAGGGACTTTGCCAGCAGCAGAGGCTGAGTGCAACTAAGCTTCAACTGTGGAATTGATTCACAAATTCTGACTACTAAAAGAAGGCCCCCAGCTCAGCTGAATCTAGTCAAAGTGGTGGTTGCTGATTTTTGCCCTGGTGTCGATGGAAAAAGAAAAAAAGAAACAGAGGTTTTTTTGGATCAGATAGCACATAATACTTAAAGGGGTCTGGGCCCTAAAGGAAATAAGGAGGAACATAGGATCTGAAGGTACACAAAACAACATACCAACTTATGCTCTTGATTTGCAAAACTTCAATAAATGGTGCCTAGAGAACTGGATATCTACATGCAAAAGAATAAAAGAGGATCCATATCTTGCACCCTATACAGAAATTAACTCAAATTGAATCAAAGACCTAAACATTAGATCTGAGACCATGACACTTTAAAAGAAAATGCAGGGAAATATCTTATCAATCTTATAATAGGAGTCAGTTTCCTAGACCTTACACCTAAAGCACGAGCATCGAAGAAAGAAAGAAAGAAATGGGAACTCCTCAAAGTTAAACTTTTGTGCATCAAACATCTTCATCAAGAAAGTAAAACGACAGCCTACACAATGGAAAAGAATATTTGGAAATTATATATCAGATAAAGGTCTAGTATCCAGAATATAAGAAGAGATTGTTCAACTCAAGAACAAAAAAGACAGAAAACCCAATTATGAAATGGTCAAAAGACATGAAGAGACGCTTCTCAGAAAAGGATATACAAATGGCCAAATGGCACATGAAAAGATGCTCAACTTCCCTGGCTAGGGGAATTAGGTAAATGCAAATCAGCACCTGGATTTAAATTTGGATTTTATTTTTTAATGAATTATGTGTATGTTTACTTGTATATCTCTCTGTATGTATGTAAGCATATAGTATCTGCACATATTTCCTGTGAAAACAAAGATGCCCAAGAAAAGAAAGCTGATTCCATTGGAAGTGAAGTGATAAAGTGATTAGTAATGACTTACAGCCAGAAGATAAGAATTCACCTCAGATAAAGAATAGAAAGTTATTTTCTCTAGGTATTTGGGTCTATAATACAAACGAGTCCATCATAAGCTCAATATAGACTTATAACAATGAGTTGTCCATGTCTTGCCAGTATTCTCCAGTGAGAAATTAATACTCTAACAAAGGTAATAGAATGGTTACTGAAATGATATTTATGTAAATGAAAGTTCAAGAATTTCAACCTTTGCATTATGATGCATAAGCCACTGTTTGAGGTTGCATAGGATATTTTTCTCAGTCCCACTTCTTTGGATAATAGACTCAGTCCCTCCACAATGAACAAGTGAGAGTACACATCCAACCCATGACAGTCCAAATATACCATCCCTGGACATAGTGAGGGGATGGGGTCCTTCAAGGGAGCAATCACCATCATTCCATTTCATGAGCCCTAGCAGGCCCCAATCTAGCAGGCAGATAGGTGGATCTGCCTCTTAAGTCAGGGTATTGGCAGGATGTGATTTGGAGAACACTCAAAGTAAGACTGGTTACAGTATGGAGAGAATAAGACCAATGTGCAAAGAGAACTGAGTTGAGAATTAAAGTTAGAGAGGCTTCATTTAAAGCCAGATCCATTTGAGCTTGAAGCCAATGTTTACATTTAACCTCATTTTATGGGAGAATGATATGCTAGGAACATTTTTGAGTAAGGGGATTTGCTAAGATCTTGGGAACCTTATTCATCATGTGGCTCAAGTTTCTGTGGTGACTTCTACTCCATTTGTATTCTAACAAGCATTTAGACTTATTTGTTTACTTTGGAATTTTGATGAATTCTTGATTCTGTGTTTTAAAACCTGTCAAAACTTTGTTTCATTTTAAATACATTATATTTACAGTGAATAACATTGTGTAAATCATTTAATAATTGTGAAACTTGTGAATGCCAAACTAGTTGTACTTGATTAATAAATATTAGTTAAGGGGTTCCATATAAATGATGGGAGTTTTAAAGTATGTAATAAAAGTGTCCTATTCAACAACAAAAAAAATTAATTGGGTTCCTGTGTGTAGAGAGCCGCTTTCCGGGTTTGGCCTAGTGGACACGCTGCAGCCTGCTCTAGAGTTCCCCCCGCCCATCGAGTGAGCCAAGATGGCACCCGCATCCTGCCTCCGCGTATGACGTACGCGCCCACCAACCCTATCTTCCAATCACCTCTGTATACGTGGCACTAACCTATTGGGTTTGGGCACAGTATATAAGAGGTTACCCGGACAGGGTGGGTGGAGACGACCCACAGGGAGCCGTACCTGACGGCCGCACAGAGGTTGTCTCCCCGCGGGGTGCTTAGGCCCGCATGGAACCTGTAACAGAGAATGCAAGCTTAACTCCAGTAAAGGTCTGTGCTCACAACTGCTACGTGTCTTGGACCTGTGTTTCTCACCAGCGCGGATTTGTCTGCGTCTCTCTGTCTCTCCTCATTGTCTCACCCGCCGGCCGGGGGCTTGACGCTGAGCGAGAAGTCGCGGACAAGTGGTGGCCCGTACGGGGAACCCTTCTGCTGCCTTTCCCCGAGCTGGTGAGGACGCGCATCTTGAGTTCGCAGCGGACTTCCCGCGCTTGATCACCGCGAGAAGGTGAGTACTTCTTATTACGTGAGAGTTAAGGGCTGTGGGTGTTCAGGTAGCCCCAGTGAATCGGGAGAGCTCCCCGATTGATTAAAGTACAGTGCCGACTGCAAGCATGGGGCAGTCAGGAAGTTCACCTTTGTTAGCTCCTTTAAAGACCCTTTTGAAGCAGTGGGGTATCTCGGTTAGGAAGAGTTCCCTCCTGCGGTTCTTAGACGATGTTGCTGCTTTTGCACCTTGGTTCGCCCACTCCGGGAGCCTTAGTCTGCCTTCCTGGTTAAAACTTGGTAATGACATAGAACGGGCGCGCAGGACGGGCCTTTGTATGGACCCGATCCTGGTCCCTATCTGGGAAACCGTCCGTGCTTGCCCTGAGGCAGAGTCTACTTCAGGCCTCAGTCCATCTTCCGCCCTGCTGCAGGCACGGCACGCGCTCCAAGAAACTCAAGTTTCGTCTGCGGACGGCTCCCGTAAAGGCAAGCCGCCAGAGTCTGGCGCTAGTTCAGACACCTCTGACTCAGAGTCAGATGGTGATGAGACCGAGGGTGCAGACGCGCCTCCGCTGATCGATTGGGGGAGGCCCCCTGTCTCACCCACGCAGCCTTCCGCCCCGCCAGCGCCTGCTGCAGGGACGCGGCGGCTTCCGGTGAATGGTTTTGGTGATCTCGCCAAAAACCCTCACCACGGGCTCCCTCTGGTGGCCGAATCAGGTAATTACAGTGGCTGTTCTCCAACTTCTAAGCGCTTGTTAAAAAGAATGGGATATGTCCCTGGCAAAGGCTTAGGAGCCTCATTGCAGGGACACACCATGCCCGTACAGACTGCTTCCAATTTTAATAGACTAGGCCTGGGTTTTTCCTAGGGGCCACTGAGGGGAGACTCCCACCCACACCTATAAAACTAAAGTGGAAGACCAGTACCCCGGTGTGGGTGCCTCAGTGGCCCTTACCAAAAGAAAAGCTGTCAGCATTGCATACTCTAGTGTTTATACAGCTAAAAGAGAGCCATATCATTCCCTCCACATCGCCTTGGAACACACCCGTATTTGTCATAAAGAAAAAATCAGGCAGATGGAGATTGTTACATGATTTAAGAGCCGTTAATAATTGCATGGAGTCCTTAGGACCTGTTCAGATGGGGTTGCCCCTTCTTTCAGCTCTGCCAGAGCATTGGCCTATTTTCATCTTAGACATCAAAGACTTACTAAAGAAACAGAAAGGGGGAATAGGTCACGGCCTGTCCCCAAAGGCTCAACTGTCTATAGCCTTGTTTACGTACAATTTTTTAAATGAAAACTCACAAGGAATGACACCTGCCCTACAGCACACCACTCCGAGTCCTCCACATAGAGGTCTAGTCCGTTGGAAGGATGTCCTGTCAGGACAATGGCAAGGCCCTGACCCAGTGCTCAGCTGGGCCAGAGGCTCTGTTTGTGTTTTTCCCCAGGAACCAGGACGTCAACCTGTGTGGGTTCCAGAAAGACTGGTGAGAACCGTGACATCGCCCGAGGAGGCCACGGAGCTGTTGCCTAAAAAACCAACAAGCCTTCAACCTGAACCATCAGATCAGGCCTCCAACTCTGCTGATGACGGCGGCGACTGACGAGATAGCAACGAAAGCGCCGGTCACCCTTCGATTGTTTAGAAGGGGGACCAGTTTTAATAACCCCCGTTGCCTTCGACCTTTCCAAACTGGGCGAGACTGTACAAAGTCTGTGGAACCGAGTCACCTCATGGTTCTCTTGGCCCAATTTGACTACTTGGATTCTCGTGGCAGTGGGACTATTAGTGGGCTTAGTCACTGTTAAATGTTTGTTAGAACGCTTGTTCCAGACACAGCAGCAACTACGTGTTTCTACCATGTTAGCTATGTCTTCCCAGTCAAATGTGGGTGTGCGTCCCTCCTCGATAGATAGCCCGTCTGAATCACCTGGGGCAAAGCTCTTGTCAGCAAGGTTTGTTGCAGGCTCCCTGGCCACTACCCGTGTTTAGCTAGGCACCAGAGGCTGTTAATTTTGCGCGCCTAGCCGCCTCGACGGTGGAGCTGCGGCCGCAGTCCTGGCCAGACTGGGCTTGGCTCTAGCCATTGCACCGAGGCCTCCGCAGCGTTTCCTATGCCCTGGCTGTCGCTCTCATAATCCCCGCTTGACCCAGTTGCGAGGCGAAGCACTGCAGGGAGGAGTCACGTGGTATCCAGTTCACGGACTCTCCGGTCTCTATATGAGGTGAGCATTCTGGTCGGTGCCAGAGGCTCCGTCGTGTGATGACGCGAGCCTAGTCCAGACTCCCCAAAGCACCAAACTATGTTGTGAGCCACTCAGGCCCACGGGAGCACCATCATCAATAGAGACACTGGGTACAAGAATACGGTCTACGGACCATGCCTCTTATAAAAACAAAAAGGGGGAGATGTAGAGAGCCGCTTTCCGGGTTTGGCCTAGTGGACACGCTGCAGCCTGCTCTAGAGTTCCCCCCGCCCATCGAGTGAGCCAAGATGGCGCCCGCATCCTGCCTCCGCGTATGACGTACGCGCCCACCAACCCTATCTTCCAATCACCTCTGTATACGTGGCACTAACCTATTGGGTTTGGGCACAGTATATAAGAGGTTACCCGGACAGGGTGGGTGGAGACGACCCACAGGGAGCCGTACCTGACGGCCGCACAGAGGTTGTCTCCCCGCGGGGTGCTTAGGCCCGCGTGGAACCTGTAACAGAGAATGCAAGCTTAACTCCAGTAAAGGTCTGTGCTCACAACTGCTACGTGTCTTGGACCTGTGTTTCTCACCAGCGCGGATTTGTCTGCGTCTCTCTGTCTCTCCTCATTGTCTCACCCGCCGGCCGGGGGCTTGACGCTGAGCGAGAAGTCGCGGACACCTGTGATTAGATTAGACCCACCCAGGTAATCTTCTTTCTGCCATATAATGCAACAAAATCATTGGAATGGCACCAGGGTATGGAGGTTGTGGAGGCCATCATAGAATTCTGTCAATCAGAGTAGTATAACTTCAAATGTAGTGGATTTCATATTAATGAGATTTTCCAATAGGTTTTATTCTGTCTTAAATGAGAATTCATTAACTCATGGTTTTGAGGCCAGGAGAGGTCCAAAATTGAGTGTCAGCAAGGCATTGTTTTCTCTCAAAAGATGATGGTGTTCAGGGTCTGACTGCCCACAATGCTTGTGTTCCTTTGCTTTCTTGTCATATGACAATGCACATGGTTATATCCTCTCCATTCTTCTTTGGGTTTCATTGGTTTCTGACTACCTGTTCCTCAACATGGCTTTTTTTTCCTGTGGTCTTCTCTATCCAGTAATAGGACTAAGATAAAGAACAAGTTATTTTTTTCCTGTGATACACAACCCAATCTACCACATCTGCCTTACTTTGCTCTTGACTCTTCAATCTTCCCATAAATCTTGGGAAAAAATACTCTATTATTTTAATTGTACAACACCCCCCCCCCAGAGTGCACACAATTGCTTTGGGTGTAAGTGAAAGGAATGTAAGTGGTTATGCCTTTCATTTGTTGCACCAGGATGATGAGAAATACAGAGATAGTAGGGGAATAAAGTAGAAGATAATAAAGAATATGATTAGGGACCTACAAGATAAAATCATTATTTTGTCTTTTTAGGAGCAATTAGAGAGAGAGATGAAAGAGTGAGTATGAGACCAATATCCTCATTGTCATAGCATCCTAAATTTTACATTTTTTTCCTGTGCTTTCATGTGTCCCACAAAATTCTTTCCACTGTTAGTATAAAGCTGAAACCTACCAAGGCTTATCCTAGCCTCTCCTTGATTGCTAACCTGTGCAGTGTTCAGGATGGAGTACTATGGAGGGATATCCCAAGCAACCCTGAGTGCTTTGAAAAATGACTGTGTTTCCTGAACTTCTCAGCAGAGAGGCATTACTTAGAAGTCTTGGTGGGAGAGAGGGGAGAGTGAAAGTTAGACATCTGTCAAGACACAGTGTCAAGAAAGGGGGAAACCACACCATATCCCAAGAATGGAGTCTTGTCCAAGTGACTACTGAAAGGGAATGAATACATGGTTCTTGCATCACTAGCTGTTCCAGCTGGAATGACCTCTCTGCATTGAGATTTTTCTTGGGCTAAGAAGCTAATGAAATTCTTTTCACTGTGTCATTCATGGGTCTTTATGTCTAAACATTCAACCAGCTCTTCTCTGGTGTTCTCTGACCTTATTTTTCATCTGTGTTATGACTTGTAATAGCTTGCCATCTATGATGGAAGCAGAGTCAGAAAATTGTGCATCCAGGAGTCCATTTGACCCTACTTCTAATTTTAGAATTCTGTTCTCAAGATAAGCCTCATACCAAGAAATGGCTCCTGGGGTAGAGGGGATTGTACAAATATGCTATGCCTCAAAGGATGCCTCTATTTAGGTTAGTATCATTGTTCATATGAAAAGTCCCCCATACAGAGAAGAGAGAAAATATGAATATTTATACTTGGAGGTGCATTGTGGAGAATAGTAATTTTATAAATGTAATAATTTCATTAAACCCTGTGTCCACAAATTTTCTTGATGAATCTTTCTTCACTTTAATGAACTTTTTATTAAACAGCATCTTCCATCCATATATTATAATTTCTCAATCCCTTCAATGTCTTTTCACTTCAAATCTTCTCCATAGTAAGAGTTAGAAATGACAATTCTTGAATTGGCTTAGAACAATCAATTATTTATGTTGGTTCCAACTCCCCCTTTCACCGCTACATTGTACCAGCGTTAGGTCCATAACTCATATTCTTCTTCCTCATCTTTTCTCCTTCATGTCTCCTTTTTCTCTTCCCCATTGTCTTCCCCCTCTACTGCTCTTCTTATCCTTCTCCTTGTCCTCTTACTCATCCTCCTCCTTCTTCCTCCTCTCTCTCTTGTTCCTTCCCTTCCTCTTCCCTGTCCCTTAGTTTTTTATGCTCTTGAACTTTCCATTTTCTTCTGTATTTATATATTTAAAATATTTCCTTGGTACATTCAAATTTCCTATAACTATATTTAACTACTCTTAAATCCTCTTTATTCTGGGATGGACTTCTATGGATTATTGAATTAATTCCTATAAATTTAATATCACTGATTCCCAGACCTTACCTCTCTGTGACTGTGACTTTTGTCTTTATATTTGATGTATTTTTATCTTATAAATTTCACAGGAACTTGACACAATATATCTGTGTTCTTTTGATCACAAAATTTACTAAAATGTAACACTCAAACAAAATGTCTTTCAGTCTCAGCTACTTGTTACAGTTCATATATGTTGAAAAATTAAACTAGCCTCACAGTACTGCAAAATGTTTGTTATAATTGATGTGATTGCTTTAATTTCAATGTCACTATTTGAGTACATTTTTAATATGATGATAATAATATTGGACATATTTTAAATCTGTTCTGTATTTTCCCCCCAAAATTTTTAAAATCATTGAAGTCTAACTTTGTATCATTTTTCTCTATATCCAGCATAATAAATAATTGAGGACTCCAACTCTTCTACATGTTAGACTAATATTAATTACTGGCAATATTAATCAGTCATCCTTATAATAATTTATCAGGAACTTATTCTTCTTCTTTAATTTGAACCTTATGTCATGGTTTTCTTTTCCATTCCAGGAAGCATTTTTTGGTTGACATGTTTCATTTTCCTTCCAAAACATATTATTAACATAGTTTTTGTTCTAGACATTTTAACTGCCTTATCATAAGCAAACACTCCCTCTCTCTTTCTTTTAGTTTGGCCATTTGCAAACAGTGGTTTTACTTAGGTATTCTCACATTCCTCTTGTTGGTATTTTACAGCCAATTCATACCTTAGATCTCTTTCATCCTTGATTCAGGTAGGAAGGAGGTTCATGCACTGGAACTCATCTCAAATTTCTCCATCATCAGGGTTAAAACTGGGGCTCATAAATTTACATTAAAAAAACCCTGGCTTTGGCAGGAGGCCATATAGGAGTCATGACAGAGAATATCAGAGAACAGCCTTAAAGTAATAGTCCCTTTTCCATGGGTTCAGGAGTGAAGCAGCACACTAGGTCTGAGAGTATACCTCCTTTGAGGCTCTACCATTCACCAGAAATAAAAGGAACTTGCTAGGCAGGAAATGGACCAACTTGCACATGTCTTCTATCCTTCACCTGGGGTGAGCAGGAATTTCTCCTTACCACCTAACATAACAACCTGGTCTCTACTGACTTCCTTGAATCCCATAATCTCATTATGCATTTTATTATGATTTATGTCAGTCACTAATCTCTTCCTTCATTCCTTACACTCTAAGTTTCCTATTATAACTCCTTCTCCTCCCTCTGCAACTCCTCAAAGAATTTGACTCTTCCTTCTGGAATTCTTGTTCATTATCAACAAAATTCTCTAAATCCACATGTATTTCCTGACTTTCCATTTTCCTTCTTCTTCTAATCTTCCCTGTAATGTCAGACTTACATATTCAACTGCCCTTGGCATCCAAGAAGATATTTTAAATTCAATTCATCCAAAATTTAACCATAGATTTCTCCCCATCTTCTGTCCCTGTGAAAAGAGCCATTCATATTTCCATCTCCGTGGATGACAACTCCATGTTTTCAATTACTGAGGCCAAAAATGTGGTTGACTTTACTCTTGATTTCACCAGTGTACACCAGTTCCACCAGCAAATCTTTCTGGCTCTACCTTCCACATATAACCAGTGTTTAACCAGTCCTAGCTACTCTGCTGCTTTAGCCCTGGTACAAGCCACTCCCACTCCCTCTGGATTATTAATTATTTTCCCAGCAGCCTTCCTACCTCAACTTTTGCATGTCTGCAGCTTCTCTCAACTTAGCAGTTGAATGGATTCTTTTAACATATAAGTCAGTCATGCTACTTATCTGGGGCACATCCTGCTGTGATGTCTCATTTAACTGAAAGTTAAAGTCAACATATTCATAGCCAAAATATTCATAATGAACTTTAATACTTTAGAGGGGCTCCCAGTTCCTTCTGTGATTCCATCTGCCTCCATTATCTTCTCTTTCCATTCTGCTCCTACCACTTTGTCTTTCAAGCTGAGTCTGCACCATCCAAGGCAGATCCAGCACAGGGCTTTCCCTCTAGCAATAGCATCCACCTGCATTTCTCTCTTCCCAGAGGTTCCTTTGACTTTCCCTTTCTTTCATCTCAAAGCCCAGCTGCTCAATAGGACTATTCATTTAGTACGGTAACAATCCACTTTGCCCTAGAGCCCATCCTCTCAACCTCTTCATTGGGTTTGCTGGAGGTTGTTTTTTGTAGAATACTTATCAACTTCTAATATATTATTATCTAATTTTCTCATTTCTTAGTATATTTTTGTGTTTTTTCTTGGTAGAATGTAAGCACCATCAGTGCAAGAATATTTGTCTATTTATTCAATGACATATCACAAGGCACCTAAAACAATACTTTGTGCATGGCTGTCACTTAGTGGCTTTTAATAAAATGAATAAATGATTAACTGTCTTTAGGGCAGAATTAAATGATGAACTTGGTAATATTTTGTCAGTTGTAAATACTTCAGAAATGTTGTCATTGTTATTGTGTAATTTACAATTGGGAATCCCTAACTAATAAATTTAAATGTGAAATGTTAAATGAGTAAAATGAATTTTAGGCATAAACAAAATTTTAACTAAAGGCCTAGTTTGTGGAGATGATAGATTCCAGTGACACAATAATTTGACATACCCAAGTGTAGTCTTATGTGCCTCTATTGCCTGAATTCTTGATAACATCACAGTGACATTTTTGAATTAGGCATTTCTCCAAGTCAACATTCCACATCTCAATACATTTTACTCCATTGGGGTTTAGGAAACTTTCAATAAACTTATAGACTCCATAGACCTTTAGTTTTGAAGTGACACTTCTATGTTTGTGTACCTCCCTCCATCTGACATGTACAGTTGCCTTCTCTATTAATGTGTTGTCTTGGATGTTTGATCTGCTCTCCTTCATATTACTTGTCCCAGTATTGTAAACCTCTCTCTTAAAGGTCCTTGTCTTTTTTATTATTCATCAGATTTTTTCAGTCCAAACCATGCTTTTTTTTTCCCCTTTTGGACGTATCTTTCTGCCAATTGCTGATTAAATTCTTTTATTTCTAAAATGGATGATTTAACAATCAAGTTCAAACTTTAGACTCCAGATTATCCTGAGATACAACTTTCTGCAACTATGTCTGTATTTTAGCAGAAAACTGGAAGATTAATTTAAACAATTAGCAGGATGATTTCTTGTGTCCCTCTCCCCCAAATCAGATGACTGGTTTGTTGTGTAAATCAACTAAATACCTTAATTATTGTGTCTTGTTGAGATAGCCCCTACTGAAGGAAAGTTGGAGGATAGTAATATATGGGGCTAATTGGGAATGGAAGTAAAATTACCTTATTAGCAGGCAGAAGTACCTGAGGAAATTTAGAGTTGTGATTTCAATTCCTAGGGTCCCAATGAGAAGAGAAATTGGGAAAACTGGGATTTATTAAATCCATCTGCTCTCTGAACACAAACACACTATGAATGCTTCATGTGTGCTTTGTGGGCCTTTGGTGTATCTACTGCTCTTACAACAGAGAGAGGAGAAGGATGGAGGTGATTTTCATGAGTGTAGAATGCATATTCTACAAATATGAGTTCATCTATATGGAATACTCACTGAATTTGTGATTATATCTATCCAAAGGTACCAATAACCATTTTGATAATATTTTTGTCAAATGACTAAAATTAGTTATTCTAATTTTTCTCTGACAAGAGCATAAAAAGCATGCTTGCATATATACAATCTACTTGATTAGGAATCATGTTACAGTTTGGATATCCTGTCGTTAGTTGTTTTTTTGTTGTTTTTTTTTCACTGAAAATATTTATTATATTTTATAGCCATTAAAATTATGGTTACTTAAAAAAAGAATCTCAGTCCAAAATATGTACATAATTCCAAAAGAACCTCAAACTTTAAATGTTCACTTTTATTATAGTTCATTTGTAATTTCCAGTCACCATTATATTCAAAGCTTATTCAGAGAAATAAACCAGAATCACAACAGCAGAAGATCTTACAGTACTCTATCTCACTTAACAGTGAAAACTATCTTCCAAGCCACATTCAAGAAGCTGATGATATAAGTTTTGGCAGTTTTCAGGAAATAATAGCCAAACAATAATTAGATCTCTTTGTATCCATTAATATTTACTGAGTACCTCGCCCTGCAGTTAACATTGCATTAAGAGCTTAAGGACAAGTAGTTTGACATTCAATAAGTTAAAAAAATATATATTTAAGATTTACAATATTGTTCACAGAATTTTTAGTATAGTTGTATTTTGAGGCTTCTACTGTTGAGAAATTTGAGGCTCGCGTTGTCTCTCCTTTAGTCCCAACAACTCCGTTTTGAGTTCTCCAGGTTTTGGTGGGATTTCAAGTATTGTCTAGAAAAAACAACACAAGATCACATAGATACCAGTGCTTTCTTAGACTGTAATTAACCGTGACCTGCTGTCGTTAGTTTTTTTGTTTTTTTGTTTTTTTTTTAATTTTTTTATTAATCAAAAAAAAGAAAAAAATTAACACAACATTTAGAAATCATTCCATTCTACAAATGCACTCAGTAATTCTTAGTATCATCACATAGATGTATGATCATCATTTCTTAGTACATTTGCATCGATTTAGGAAAAGAACTAGCAAAACAGCAGAAAAAGATATAGAATGTTAATATAGAGAAGAGAATTAAAATAATAATACTAATTATATATATATATAAAAAGGAAAAAGAAAAAAACAAAAACAAAAGATACAAACACACAAACAAACAAACAAAAAACCATATTTCAGGTGCAGCTTCATTCAGTGTTCCAACCTAGTTACATTACACTTAGGTATTATTGTGCTGTCCATTTTTGAGTTTTTGTATCTAGTCCTGTTGCACAGTCTGTATCCCTTCAGCTCCAATTACCCATTATCTTACCCTGTTTCTAACTCCTGCTGGTCTCTGTTACCAATGATATATTCCAAGCTGATTCTCGAATGTCGGTTCACATCAGTGGGACCTTACAGTATTTGTCCTTTAGTTTTGGGCTAGACTCACTCAGCATAATGTTCTCTATGTCCATCCATGTTATTACATGCTTCATAAGTTTAGTCTGTCTTAAAGCTGCATAATATTCCATCGTAGGTATACGCCACAGTTTGTTTAGCCACTCGTCTGTTGATGAACATTTTGGCTGTTTCCATCTCTTTGCAATTGTAGATAATGCTGCTATAAACACTGGTGTGCAAATGTCCGTCTGTGTCTTTGCCCTTAAGTCCCTTGAGTAGATACCTAGCAGTGGTATTGCTGGGTCGTAATCCATTCTGCCATTCTTTGTCTTTTGATTGGGAAATTCAGTCCATTAACTTTTAGTATTATTACTGTTTGGATGATATTTTCCTCTACCATTTTGGCTTTTGTATTATATATATCATATCTGATTTTCCTTCTTTCTACACTTTACTCCATACCTCTCTCTTCTGTCTTTTCGTATCTGACTCTAGTGCTCCCTTTAGTATTTCTTGCAGAGCTGGTCTCTTGGTCACAAATTCTCTCAGTGACTTTTTGTCTATAAATGTTTTAATTTCTCCTTCATTTTTGAAGGACAATTTTGCTGGATATAGAAGTCTTGGTTGGCAGTTTTTCTCTTTTAGTAATTTAAATATATCATCCCACTGTCTTCTAGCTTCCATGGTTTCTGCTGAGAAATCTACACATAGTCTTATTGGGTTTCCCTTGTATGTGACAGATTGTTTTTCTCTTGCTGCTTTCAAGATCCTCTCTTTCTCTTTGACCTCTGACATTCTAACTAGTAAGTGTCTTGGAGAACGCCTATTTGGGTCTATTCTCTTTGGGGTGCGCTGCACTTCTTGGATCTGCAAATTTAGGTCTTTCATAAGAGTTGGGAAATTTTCAGTGATAATTTCTTCCATTAGTTTTTCTCCTCCTTTTCCCTTCTCTTCTCCTTCTGGGACACCCACAACACGTATATTTGTGCGCTTCATATTGTCATTCAGTTCCCTGATCCCCTGCTCAAGTTTTTCCATTCTTTTCCCTATAGTTTCTGTTTCTTTTTGGAATTCAGATGTTCCATCCTCCAGTTCACCAATTGTAGCTTCTGTCTCTTTAGATCTACCATTGTAGGTATCCATTGTTTTTTCCATTTTTTCTTCTTTGTCCTTCACTCCCATAAGTTCTGTGATTTGTTTTTTCAGATTTTCTATTTCTTCTTTTTGTTCAGCCCATGTCTTCTTCATGTCCTCCCTCAATTTATTGATTTGGTTTTTGAAGAGTTTTTCCATTTCTGTTCGTATATTCAGCATTAGTTGTCTCAGCTCCTGTATCTCATTTGAACTATTGGTTTGTTCCTTTGACTGGGCCATATCTTCAATTTTCCGAGCGTGATCCGTTATTTTCTGCTGGTGTCTGGGCATTTGATCAGATTTCCCTGGGTGTGGGAAGCGGCTGGTTGAAAGGTTTTTCTGTGAAATCTCTGGGCTCTGTTTTTCTTTTCCTGCCCAGTAGGTGGCGCTCGTGGCGCTCATCTCTCTGCACGGCAGTCGGCCCACGTGGAGGCGGGGGTCGCTGGCCGCCGCGGCTTGGGAGAGTGCCGGTCCTAATTGCCCAGCTGGCCCGAAACGCCAAGCGTGATGGGAGGGCCCCGCTATCCAACGTTCCTAGTCAGACCGGGGAGCCACGTGCGTGGAGGGGACCCCAGTCGCCAGCCGCCCGGGCCGGGAAAACGCGCGCCCCTCGGGTATCTCACCGCAGCAGATTCTCCCTGCCCGTTCAGCTGTTCCAGAATGGGGTACGCTGTCTTTTTGGTCTCTGTCGTGACTCCGGGAGCTGTTTCATATTGCTTCTGTTTCTTTAGTTGCTTTTCTGGAGAAGGAACTAAGACCCGCGCGTCTTACTAAGCCGCCATCTTCTCCGGAAGTCTGTCGTTAGTTTTTAATATTAAGGTATAAATTTATAAATGCAGATGCCCTTCTTCCACCCTCAAAAATAGTTCACCATGTTGGCTCCAATATTAACAATACAACTTTCTATTAATTGGTGTACCTATGAAATTCTTCTACTACCTAAGACAATGATTTCTTTCCATATCAAACAAATAATTGCTAGCAAAAATATGAGTAAAAGTGTAAGTAAAAAACTAAGTAAAAACTCAGAAATGGATAGCACAATATTACCTAACTGTAACACAGTTATGTTAGAACAGTGAAAGAAGCTGAACGTGAGAATGATGGAGGAGGGCTGAGGGCACAAATGAAATCAGAAAGAAAGACAGATGATAAAGACTGAGGTGGTATAATCTAGGAATGCCTAGAGTGTATAATGATAGTGACTAAATGTACAAATTTAAAAATGTTTTTGCATGAGGAAGAACAAAGGAATGTCATTACTGCTGGATGTTGAAAGTAGATGATAATTAATATTTTAAAATTTCACCTTATGTGTGAGACTAAAACAAAAAATGTTTATTTGGTACAAAATTTGTATTTTGACTAGTGCAGTTCCTAATATAACTTATATAGACAGCTTAATTGAACACCATAAGTACATGGAACCTTGAGTAGGGCATACAATTTTGTAGGTTTGTCCAGTGTGATGCTCCATTAAATCCCAGAGTGATGTGAACAGTGAGTAGAAAAGTATTTGAAAAGTCCCCTTGGGGGAATGGTGAGAAAGAGGGAAAATTCAACTTCTCCAAGTGGAGAATTCTTGATATTCTCACAAACAGTGGGAATAACCAAAGCAAAAGTCTGAGCTCCCAATCTTGGGGTATGTTCATATGAGAATTAACCCAACAAAGAATAGGTCAAGCTTACTTAAAATTAGGACTAAGAGTCACCCCCAAGAGAACCTCTTCTGTGGCTCAGATGTGGCCTCTTTCCAGTGAACACAAGAAGAAAACTCACTGCCCTCCCCCTGTCTATGTGCGACATGACTCCCAGGGGTGTGGACCTTCCTAGCAACATGGGACAGAAATCCTTGACTGAGCTGGGACTCAGCATTAAGGAATTGAGAAAAACTTCTCAACCAAAAGGGAAAGAGCAAAATGAGACAAAATAAAGTGTCAATGGCTGAGAGATTCCAAACAGAGTTGAGAGGCTATTCTGGAGATTATTCTTATGCATTAAATAGCTATCACCTTGTTACTCAAGGTGTAATGGAGAGGCTGAAGGGAACTGCCTGAAAATGTAGAACTGTGTTCCAGTAGCCTTGTTTCTTGAAAATGATTGTACAATGATATAGCTTTCACAACGTGACTGTGTGATTGTGAAAACCTTGTGTCTGATGCCCCTTTTATCTACCTTATCAACAGATGAGTAAAACATACAGAATAAAAATAAATAATAGGGGGAACAAATGTTAAATTTAGACTGAAATGCTAGTGGTCAAGAAGGGGAAGGGCAAGAGGTATGAAACATATGGATTTTTTCTGTTATCTTTATTCCTTTCTCTGAATTGATGCAAATGTTCTAAGAAATAATCATAATGATGAACATGCAACTATGTGATGATATTGTGAATTACTGGTTATATATGTAGAATGGAAAAAACATATATAAGATTACTTAACCCTATTTTCCATATATCTGCAGAGTAAAAACAACATGATCCTGCTCCATTTGGGTAGGACTAACTATTGCCTCAGCTGTTTTGTAGACATCTAGCATTGCTTAGGAACAGTGGAAGTGAATAATGGCCCATCAGTATTTGTATCCTTAGACTAGCTCACCAATTTTAACTTCATGAAGTAGTAAATACATTTTATACTAAGGCAAATTCTCATGGTCCTCATTTTCTGTCTTGATCTTACTAACTTTCATAGAGTTAGGAAGGGAAGCATCATTGCCTCATACCTTAAGGCATAAGCAAATGATTCCTGTTGGTTTAGAAATTCCCCCAGGGTTGGCCTGACAGGGGCTGTCAATGAAGCCTGATTACCATCAGTCTCCCTCCCCACTATTTCCTCAGGACAGCTGCATCCATTTGGTCACCACCATAAACCCTTCTGCACAAACATCTTGTTCTTTTGAATTTGTAGAGGAATTGTTCATGATCAGATGTTGCCTCACTGTTCTCAAGTTGTACCTGGATGGAGCACGTGCATACACCCAGGAAGACAGAAGACATCCTTTAGCAGACTAAGGTCCTCCCAAAAGATCTTGACCTTCCAATTCTTCACTTTTAATGGTGCCTAGAAGTAAGCAAGTAAAAATAATGAGTAGACATCAGGATTTAGGGGATCAACTCCAGGGTCTACAATTCTCAGTTGGTTTGTGGCTGGTTTGAAACTGTCTTATACCCCAGAAAATCCAAATTCATTAAAATTCATTCAATATTGCTGGGTAGGATTATTTACATTGTTTCCATGGATATATGACCCACCCAATTGTGGGTGATACCTTCTGAGTAGGCAGTTTTTTGGGGGATGTGTTTTCCACCATTTTACTGGAAACCTTTAAGAAGGAACCACTTAGGAAAAATATTTTAAGGTGTTTTTACTAGCCCACACAGCCAAAGACCTTTAGAGAGGAAAAAGTAAAATACCCCTGGGGGATTGTTATAAAACAAGAAACCAGTAGTGAAAGCTTATAGGCATCCCATGGGCCTTCCCAGCTGAAAGAGAAAGCCAGAAGATCATCAACACTTTTCATTAGAGTTAATGCATCTTTCTCTGAATACCTTAATATGGACATTTCCATAGACTCACAATTGTAAATTTGCAATTTAATAAATTCCATTTGAAAAAGATTTTCTGTTTCTGGTATATTACATTCTGACAGCTTTAACTCATTAAAACAGTTTGTTAAATAGCAAAGCCACATGGAATGAATCAAAGGAATACACAAACAGAAATTAGGAAACCCTCTTTGTTCTTGGAAGATTTATAGTTAATAACAGACAAACTAAGACATAAAAGTACACAGTAACATACATATCATAAATGTTACTTGTTTATTTATTCAGATAAAAGGAATATTAGCTCAAAGGAATATTTTTATCAATGCAAAATGATATCTAAAAGTTGAAATATGAAGGTGGTGAGGAGACAATATGACAAAAAATAAAAAATATACACATATATTTTTATGTTTTATTTTCTGTTTTGTGTTATTTTTTATGTTTTCTTTTTTGAAATGGAGAATGAAGAAGATAAATTTATCAGTTGCAAAGGGCTCTAAAGATGTGAATGCTATGATAAGTAACTTATATGATATGGTAGTTTGTCAGCAAATTATGACTAATTCCTTTGTTAGCCATGCAATAAATCATTTGACATCAGCAACAACCAAGTTTAACTTCTCTGAAGCAGTACATTGCAGATAGCTGTGCCTCCAATACTCCAGCAACTGGGACAATTATAAGTTCCTATAATAGAGCCAAATTATAGTCATACCTTATGTGTCCAGAGCAGTGTTGAACCTTGCAAAAATGTTTAAGCTGGGAATGTAAAATTCACTTCTCCTAAGAGAATAAATAGGATGAAAATGGAAAGGGAGGAATATCTGAAATATGTTGAATGGCATTGCAGAAGGGTAGAAATGTCAAAATTCCATAGATTACACTGTCATTTTATGAGTAATTTGAAATATATACTACTGAATCAATGAAAATCATGTTAAAATTTTGGGAAAGAGAATAGCATAAGGGTCACAGAAATGGGAAATGCCTATTACAAAGTGGAACAACAAAAGTCAGAGTTTATGTGTGGGACAAAGCATAGGATTATCACAAAGATGTTATTTTAAGAAATATATTTGACAATCACCTGAGAACAGGTAAGTTAGATGGTTCAAAGATATTTCTAATATATACTAGACAACTTTTAGAGAACATAAAATAAGATCAGAAATATGTATTTTTAAATCAGCATTGAAGAGAGTGTTATGAAATTCATGGGATTGGGGGGGTTGGCTAACTATCAGCTGGTGACTGGTAAAACTTGTACGTTCTTATACTACTTCCTTGCTTTGAAGTCACTGGCTTCACATCCTAACTACTTGAAAGCATAGCCACTCTCTTTAATTCACTATTTACAAGTTAAAACTCTTTAATATTCAAGACAAAAAATGCTTTGCACATAAACTAAATCTCCCTGTTCCAGGAACTGAAAAACAACATGTTAATTGACTTGTGATTTGAGGTGGAACTTTGTATTTTGGGAAAATTTCACTCATTTTCTTTGATCAGGATCTATAGGGAGAAATATATTGCACCTAGTGATCCATTGTAGTCATGTACACATTCACAAATATCTGAGTTAAACAAACAGTTTAAAAATAGTAGCCTAGGCTGGAAGATGGCGGCTTAGTAAGACGCGCGGATCTTAGTTTCTTCTCCAGGACACCTACTAGGGGAGTAGAAACGATACAGAAAGCGCCCAAAGCCACAACAGAGATAAAAAAGACAGCGTACCCTATCCTGGAACGGCTGGCTGGCTGAGAGAAGCAGCTCGGGTGAGATCGCCGAGGCGCGCGGGCCTTACCGGGCGGGGCGGGAAGCCGCCGGAGTTACTCCCTTCCCCCTTCCCGGGCCGGCTGGGAGAATTGGAGAGGCGGTCCCCTGAAACCAAGGCGACTGGCGCCCACACCACGCGCAGCCCCCGGACCAACTGAGAGAATTGGATCGGAAATCCCCAGCCCGCGGAGAACGGTGACGGGTGGGGGAGGCCCCTTCCAAACCCGTGACTCCCGGGGAACGTGCACTCTCTCGGGCGGGCCGCTGCCGCTGGCGCCCTCCCGCCACGCTTGTTGCCCAGGGCCGACTAGGAAATTCGGACGGGCTCTTTCCCTGGCTGCGGCGACCAGCAACCCTCCCTGCGTTCGGACCCCGGGCCGGCTCAAGCCGTTTCGGCTAGCGAACCCCCAGGACGGCGAGAGTTTTCCAAAGTTTAAGGTCCCACAGCACCTTTTACTGGTGGGACCCGCAGACAAACGGGTGCCACGAGCGCCACCTACTGGGCAGGATAAGAAAAACAGAACCCAGAGATTTCACAGAAAAATATTACAACCTTGCTGGGTCCAACACCAAGAGAAATCTGAATAAATGCCCAGACGCCAGCAGCAGAAGATAACTGTCCACGCTCAAAAGATTGAGAATATGGCCCAGTCAAAGGAACAAACCAATAGCTCAAATGAGACACAAGAGCTGAGACAACTAATCCTGAATATACGAACAGAAATGGAAAACCTCTTCAAAAATGAAATCGATAAATTGAGGGAGGACATGAAGAGGACATGGGCTGAACATAAAGAAGAAATAGAAAAACTGAAAAAACAAATCGCAGAACTTATGGAAGTGAAGGATAAAGTAGCAAACATAGAAAAAATAATGGATAGCTACAATGATAGATTTAAAGAGACAGAAGATAGAATTAGTGATTTGGAGGATGGAACATCTGAATCCCAAAAAGAAACAGAAACTATCGGGAAAAGAATGGAAAAATTTGAACAGGGTATCAGGGAACTCAAGGACAATATGAACCGCACAAATATACGTGTTGTGGGTGTCCCAGAAGGAGAAGAGAAGGGAAAAGGAGGAGAAAAACTAATGGAAGAAATTGTCACTGAAAATTTCCCAACTCTTATGAAAGACCTAAAATTACAGATCCAAGAAGTGCAGCGCACCCCAAAGAGATTAGACCCAAATAGGCGTTCTCCAAGACACTTACTAGTTAGAATGTCAGAGGTCAAAGAGAAAGAGAAGATCTTGAAAGCAGCAAGAGAAAAACAATCCATTACATACAAGGGAAACCCAATAAGACTTTGTGTAGATTTCTCAGCAGAAACCATGGAAGCTAGAAGACAGTGGGATGATATATTTAAAATACTAAAAGAGAAAAACTGCCAACCAAGACTCCTATATCCAGCAAAATTATCCTTCAAAAATGAGGGAGAAATTAAAACATTCTCAGACAAAAAGTCACTGAAAGAATTTGTGACCAAGAGACCAGCTCTGCAAGAAATACTAAAGGGAGCACTAGAGTCAGATACAAAAAGACAGAAGAGAGAGATATGGAAAAGAGTGTAGAAAGAAGGAAAATCAGATATGATATATATAATACAAAAGGCAAAATGTTAGAGGAAAATATTATCCAAACAGTAATAACACTAAATGTCAATGGACTGAATTCCCCAATCAAAAGACATAGATTGGCAGAATGGATTAAAAAACAGGATCCTTCTATATGCTGTCTACAGGAAACACATCTTAGACCCAAAGATAAACATAGGTTGAAAGTGAAAGTTTGGTAAAAGATATTTCATGCAAATAACAACCAGAAAAGAGCAGGAGTGGCTATACTAATATCCAACAAATTAGACTTCAAATGTAAAACAGTTAAAAGAGACAAAGAAGGACACTATATACTAATAAAAGGAACAATTAAACAAGAAGACATAACAATCATAAATATTTACGCACCGAATCAGAATGCCCCAAAATACATGAGGAATATACTGCAAACACTGAAAAGGGAAATAGACTCATATACCATAATAGTTGGAGACTTCAACTCACCACTCTCATCAAGGGACAGAACATCTAGACAGAGGATCAACAAAGAAATAGAGAACCTGAATATTACTATAAATGAACTAGACTTAATAGACATTTATAGGACATTACATCCCACAACAGCAGGATACACCTTTTTCTCAAGTGCTCATGGATCATTCTCAAAGATAGACCATATGCTGGGTCACAAAGCAAGTCTTAACAAATTTAAAAAGATTGAAATCTTACACAACACTTTCTCGGACCATAAAGGAATGATGTTGGAAATCAATAATAGGCAGAGTGCCAGAAAATTCACAAATACGTGGAGGCTCAACAACACACTCCTAAACAACGACTGGGTCAAAGAAGAAATTGCAAGAGAAATTAGCAAATACCTCGAGGCGAATGAAAATGAAAACACAACATATCAAAACTTATGGGACGCAGCAAAGGCAGTGCTAAGAGGGAAATTTATTGCTCTAAATGCCTATATCAGAAAAGAAGAAAAGGCAAAAATTCAGGAATTAACTATCCATTTGGAAGAACTGGAGAAAGAACAGCAAGCTAACCCCAAAGCAAGCAAAAGGAAAGAAATAACAAAGATTAGAGCACAAATAAATGAAATTGAAAACATGAAAACACTAGAGAAAATCAATAAGGCCAGAAGTTGGTTCTATGAGAAAATCAATAAGATTGATGGGCCCTTAGCAAGATTGACAAAAAGAAGAAGAGAGAGGATGCAAATAAATAAGATCAGAAATGGAAGAGGAGACATAACTACTGACCTCACAGAAATAAAGGAGGTAATAACAGGATACTATGAACAACTTTACGCTAATAAATACAACAATTTAGAGGAAATGGACGGGTTCCTGGAAAGACATGAACAACCAACTTTGACTCAAGAAGACATAGATGACCTCAACAAACCAATCACAAGTAAAGAAATTGAATTAGTCATTCAAAAGCTTCCTAAAAAGAAAAGTCCAGGACCAGATGGCTTCACATGTGAATTCTACCAAACGTTCCAGAAAGAATTAGTACCAATTCTCTTCAAACTCTTCAAAAAAATCGAAGCGGAGGGAAAACTACCTAATTCATTCTATGAAGCCAACATCACCCTCATACCAAAACCAGGCAAACATATTACAAAAAAAGAAAACTACAGACCAATCTCTCTAATGAATACAGATGCAAAAATCCTCAATAAAATTCTAGCAAATCGTATCCAACAACACATTAAAAGAATTATACATCATGACCAAGTAGGATTCATCCCAGGTATGCAAGGATGGTTCAACATAAGAAAATCAATTAATGTAATACACCATATCAACAAATCAAAGCAGAAAAATCACATGATCATCTCAATTGATGCAGAGAAGGCATTTGACAAGATTCAACATCCTTTCCTGTGAAAACACTTCAAAAGATAGGAATACAAGGGAACTTCCTTAAAATGATAGAGGGAATATATGAAAAACCCACAGCTAATATCATCCTCAATGGGGAAAAATTGAAAACTTTCCCCCTAAGATCAGGAACAAGACAAGGATGTCCACTATCACCACTATTATTCAACATTGTGTTGGAGGTTCTAGCCAGAGCAATTAGACAAGAAAAAGAAATGCAAGACATCAAAATTGGAAAGGAAGAAGTAAAACTATCACTGTTTTCAGACGATATGATACTATACGTCGAAAACCCGGAAAAATCCACAACAAAACTACTAGAGCTAATACATGAGTACAGCAAAGTAGCAGGTTACAAGATCAACATTCAAAAATCTGTAGCATTTCTATACACTAGTAAGGAACAAGCTGAGGGGGAAATCAAGAAACGAATCCCATTCACAATTGCAACTAAAAGAATAAAATACCTAGGAATAAATTTAACTAAAGAGACAAAAAACCTATATAAAGAAAACTACAAAAAACTGCTAAAAGAAATCACAGAAGACCTAAATAGATGGAAGGGCATACCGTGTTCATGGATTGGAAGACTAAATATAGTTAAGATGTCAATCCTACCTAAGTTGATTTACAGATTCAATGCAATACCAATCAAAATCCCAACAACTTATTTTTCAGAAATAGAAAAACCAATAAGCAAATTTATCTGGAAGGGCAGGGTGCCCCGAATTGCTAAAAACATCTTGAGGAAAAAAACGAAGCTGGAGGTCTCGCGCTGCCTGACTTTAAGGCATATTATGAAGCCACAGTGGTCAAAACAGCATGGTATTGGCATAAAGATAGATATATCGACCAATGGAATCGAATAGAGTGCTCAGATATAGACCCTCTCATCTATGGACATTTGATCTTTGATAAGGCAGTCAAGCCAACTCACCTGGGACAGAACAGTCTCTTCAATAAATGGTGCCTAGAGAACTGGATATCCATATGCAAAAGAATGAAAGAAGACCCATCTCTCACACCCTATACAAAAGTTAACTCAAAATGGATCAAAGATCTAAACATTAGGTCTAAGACCATAAAACAGTTAGAGGAAAATGTTGGGAGATATCTTATGGATCTTACAACTGGAGGCGGTTTTATGGACCTTAAACCTAAAGCAAGAGCACTGAAGAAGGAAATAAATAAATGGGAACTCCTCAAAATTAAACACTTTTGTGCATCAAAGAACTTCATCAAGAAAGTAGAAAGACAGCCTTCACAATGGGAGACAATATTTGGAAATGATATATCAGATAAAGGTCTAGTATCCAGAATTTATAAAGAGATTGTTCATCTCAACAACAAAAAGACAGCCAACCCAATTACAAAATGGGAAAAACTTGAACAGACACCTCTCAGAAGAGGAAATACGGATGGCCAAGAGGCACATGAAGAGATGCTCAATGTCCCTGGCCATTAGAGAAATGCAAATCAAAACCACAATGAATATCATCTCACACCGACCAGAATGGCCATTATCAACAAAACAGAAAATGACAAGTGCTGGAGAGGATGCGGAGAAAGAGGCACACTTATCCACTGTTGGGGGAATGTCAAAGGGTGCAACCACTGTGGAAGGCAGTTGGCGTTCCTCAAAAAGCTGAATATAGAACTGCCATACGACCCACAATACCATTGCTAGGTATCTACTCAAAGGACTTAAGGGCAAAGACACAAACGAACATTTGCACACCAATGTTTATAGCAGCATTATTTACAATTGCAAAGAGATGGAAACAGCCAAAATCTCCATCAACAGAAGAGTGGCTAAACAAACTGTGGTATATACATACGATGGAATATTATGCAGCTTTAGACAAGATAAACTTATGAACCATGTAATAACATGGATGGACCTAGAGAATATTATGCTGAGTGAATCCAGCCAAAAACTAAAGGACAAATACTGTATGGTCCCACTGATGTGAACGGACATTCGAGAATAAACTTGAAATATGTCATTGGTAACAGAGTTCAGCAGGAGTTAGAAACAGGGTAAGACAATGGGTAATTGAAGCTGAAGGGATACAGACTGTGCAACAGGACTAGATACAAAAACTCAAAAATGGACAGCACAATAATACCTAATTGTAAAGTAATCATGTTAAAACACTGAATGAAGCTGCATCTGAGCTATAGGTTTTTGTTTTGTTTTGTGTTGTTTTGTTTTGATTTTACTATTATTACTTTTATTTTTTTCTCTATATTAACATTCTATATCTTTTTCGGTTATGTTGCTAGTTCTTCTAAACCAATGCAAATGTACTAAGAAATGATCATGCATCTATGTGATGATGTTAAGAATTAATGATTGCATGTGTAGAATGGTATGATCTCTAAATGTTGGGTTAATTTCTTTTTTTCCGTTAATTAAAAAAACCAAAAAAAAAGAGAAGGGATAATTGGAGATGAAGGGATACAGACTGTACAACGGGACTGGATATAAAAACTCAGAATGGACAGCACAATACTACCCAATTGTAATGCAATTATGTTAAAACACTGAATGAAGCTGCATGTGAGGTAAGGTTTTTTGTTTTTGTTTTGTTTTTGTTTTTTTTCTTTCTATTATTGTTTAATTCTTATTCTGTTGTCTTTTTGTTTCTTTTTCTGAATCGATGCAAATGTACTAAGAAATGATGAATATGCAACTATGTGATGTTATTGAGAATTGCTGATTGTACATGTAGATTGGAATGATTTCTAATTGTTTTGTTAATTCTTTTTTTAATTAATAAAAAAAAAAGTCTAAAAAAAAAAAAAAAAAAAAAAAAAAAAAAAAAAAAAAAAAAAAAAATTTAACTAAAGAGACAAAAAACCTATATAAAGAAAACTACAAAAAACTGCTAAAAGAAATCACAGAAGACCTAAATAGATGGAAGGGCATACCGTGTTCATGGATTGGAAGACTAAATATAGTTAAGATGTCAATCCTACCTAAGTTGATTTACAGATTCAATGCAATACCAATCAAAATCCCAACAACTTATTTTTCAGAAATAGAAAAACCAATAAGCAAATTTATCTGGAAGGGCAGGGTGCCCCGAATTGCTAAAAACATCTTGAGGAAAAAAAACGAAGCTGGAGGTCTCGCGCTGCCTGACTTTAAGGCATATTATGAAGCCACAGTGGTCAAAACAGCATGGTATTGGCATAAAGATAGATATATCGACCAATGGAATCGAATAGAGTGCTCAGATATAGACCCTCTCATCTATGGACATTTGATCTTTGATAAGGCAGTCAAGCCAACTCACCTGGGACAGAACAGTCTCTTCAATAAATGGTGCCTAGAGAACTGGATATCCATATGCAAAAGAATGAAAGAAGACCCATCTCTCACACCCTATACAAAAGTTAACTCAAAATGGATCAAAGATCTAAACATTAGGTCTAAGACCATAAAACAGTTAGAGGAAAATGTAGGGAGATATCTTATGGATCTTACAACTGGAGGCGGTTTTATGGACCTTAAACCTAAAGCAAGAGCACTGAAGAAGGAAATAAATAAATGGGAACTCCTCAAAATTAAACACTTTTGTGCATCAAAGAACTTCATCAAGAAAGTAGAAAGACAGCCTTCACAATGGGAACAATATTTGGAAATGATATATCAGATAAAGGTCTAGTATCCAGAATTTATAAAGAGATTGTTCATCTCAACAACAAAAAGACAGCCAACCCAATTACCAAATGGGAAAAAGACTTGAACAGACACCTCTCAGAAGAGGAAATACGGATGGCCAAGAGGCACATGAAGAGATGCTCAATGTCCCTGGCCATTAGAGAAATGCAAATCAAAACCACAATGAGATATCATCTCACACCCACCAGAATGGCCATTATCAACAAAACAGAAAATGACAAGTGCTGGAGAGGATGCGGAGAAAGAGGCACACTTATCCACTGTTGGTGGGAATGTCAAAGGGTGCAACCACTGTGGAAGGCAGTTTGGCGGTTCCTCAAAAAGCTGAATATAGAATTGCCATACGACCCAGCAATACCATTGCTAGGTATCTACTCAAAGGACTTAAGGGCAAAGACACAAACGGACATTTGCACACCAATGTTTATAGCAGCATTATTTACAATTGCAAAGAGATGGAAACAGCCAAAATCTCCATCAACAGAAGAGTGGCTAAACAAACTGTGGTATAACATACGATGGAATATTATGCAGCTTTAAGACAAGATAAACTTATGAACCATGTAATAACATGGATGGACCTAGAGAATATTATGCTGAGTGAATCCAGCCAAAAACTAAAGGACAAATACTGTATGGTCCCACTGATGTGAACGGACATTCGAGAATAAACTTGAAATATGTCATTGGTAACAGAGTTCAGCAGGAGTTAGAAACAGGGTAAGACAATGGGTAATTGAAGCTGAAGGGATACAGACTGTGCAACAGGACTAGATACAAAAACTCAAAAATGGACAGCACAATAATACCTAATTTTAAAGTAATCATGTTAAAACACTGAATGAAGCTGCATCTGAGCTATAGGTTTTTGTTTTGTTTTGTGTTGTTTTGTTTTGATTTTACTATTATTACTTTTATTTTTTTCTCTATATTAACATTCTATATCTTTTTCGGTTATGTTGCTAGTTCTTCTAAACCAATGCAAATGTACTAAGAAATGATGATCATGCAGCTATGTGATGATGTTAAGAATTAATGATTGCATGTGTAGAATGGTATGATCTCTAAATGTTGGGTTAATTTCTTTTTTTCTGTTAATTAAAAAAAAAAAAAGAGAAGGGATAATTGGAGATGAAGGGATAAAAAAAAAAAAAAAAATAGTAGCCTAGGATGTGCTAGGGTAGTCTAAGGGGGTGCACGCATAGTTCAGTGGTAGATCTCACCTGCCATGCAAGAAACCAGGGTTCAATTCCCAGTCCATGCACTTCCTCCCCAAAAACAAACAAGCAAACAAACAAATTCAACAAATGTTGCTGCAATAACAGAATACTCACATGGAAAAATAATGAAATGTGACCCTGCCATACAGCATACAAAAAACAAAACTGCAAAAAAAAAGTACCCTGCTTTATTCAGGGAAAATATTCTGCTATCATCTATTCCATAGAATATCATTTTGAAAAACTGTGGGTTATCAGTGATTAGATTTATTTCCTGACCTTTTCTCATGTCATTGTCAGCAGTATAAAGACCACCACTTCAATGTGGGGAGAATATAGGATACCCCCAATAGTCATTTGGTTCTGCTACTCCATTTTCCAATTTTGAGCCATGAAGAAAAAAATGTTTCCCCTAGATAAAGAAGTTATGAACTATCACATTATTATAATTGTTAACCAATTAATTACTAATTTGCAGAGCTCCTACTCTGTGCTAAACATAGTAACAGTATAAAAGGTAAAAAGATGTCTACTACTCAATCTCTCCTTTCCCAAGTAGAGGAACATGGATGAGTGCGGACAAATTCACAAGAAATACAGTGCATTTCTATGCAGAAGAATAGATGCACAATTAACCAAAATATGAAGGTATTAATAGTGTCTATAGAAGTACTTAAGCAGTGCTATCTAGTGAGAAGCATGTAAATACCAATTCAAGATGTTGAGAAGGAACCATATACATAGGATAAAACATCGATTATATTCTCTTCAAAGTTTGAATTTATGGGTGAAAATGGATATTGTACCTTCACAAGACCATTCAGAAAAGGAATATCTGTATTCTACAATTTAACACCCAATTCTTCCATTAAGTGTTGTGTGATGACGCACAAAGCCCCTTCTAGAGATACACTGACAAGAGGAGAAAATCATAGAGGCAACTTGGTTAGAGCTGAAAAGTTATGATGTCATCATTCATTTTCTCTTTTAAATTGCAGCAAGTATTCCATTGAGGAGATCATTCAACCACATCTCAGTTGGAAAAACTAAGATCAGAAGGAAATTTTAACTTAAATTATCCTGACACCAGTCTCATCAGCTTTCACTGCATTCAGACTTGTTTTCAGCTACTCATTCTCAGGTTTCTCTTATTTCACAGGATACACAAATTGAGAGCCATGAAGTTGCACGACAGTTTGTTTTAAGACCCTGGAATTATCATGCTGATTAGTTGTCATCTTTTTTTTCCTTCTTTTCTTTTCCTGCCTTGCTTTTTTCTCTACTTTCTTTTTTCTTTCCTCATATATATGTATATGAGGATTGAGCAATGGTCACTAAAAATGAAGAATGAATGACAGAGTCAAATAATATTTTAATCAATTTGGATAAAACAGAAAATCATTCACAAAGTTCCCAAATATTTTGTGTTTGTGGGTGTTTTAATGCTTTCTTTTAATTACAAAACTAATTCATATTATTGATTATTATTTTATAAATAAGGGGTAATGTAAAAATGAAAATTCCCCTAATTCTTATCTCTCTCTTTCTCCCCAGAAGTCTTTTTAGCAATTAAGTGTGCAATCTCAGGTATAGCTTATGACAAAAAAATGGAATTATACTGCTTATAATCTTACTAAATGCAATATTTTTTATTATGCTTGTATGAAATTAATATATTTTGGATACAATCCAGGAAAAATTATATATATGTACTTATTTAGTAATTATTTCAAGTTCATAGAAGTGTCATCTTTTATGAAGTCATTCTATAACTATAAATATATGCATTGTTTCCAATTATTATTGATTATAAACAATGCTATAATGGAGATATTTCAACTGGAGGATTTACATATTGGTTTTTTAAAAATGCAAGACATATTTCCATATGCATAGAAATGGATAAGAAATATTTGATATTTAAATTTTTATGAAAGATGGATGTTTCTTTTTGTAAAATAATGTCCACAATGTCAAAGGATATGAGTATTATAAATACTGATTTTTATTAAGTGCACTTCAACATACTATTCCAGTTTAAACTTCAAGATTTCCCAAGAATGTGCTCATTTCCCTACATTTTTCCTACTCTGTATATTGCCAAACTTTTCAATATTTGCCTGTCTAAAATTTGAATGTCTGATATTTATGTTTTAACTTTTATTTCCTAAAATTATTAAGAATATTTGAAATAGTTATGTCATTTGTTTGTAAGTGATTGTTTTCCTGTGAACTATTTCTTCAAATCATTACCTTTATTTTTGATAGGCTTTAGTGTTTACTCAGAAAGCCGTAAGTCTTTGAATTGTCATGCTCAATCTTTCTAATAGTCCCATTATTCTTCAGGCTATATTAGCAGCATTTTTTGGTTGCAGGTTTCTTAGTATGTGGTCACATTTCTTTCATATTTTGCTTCATAGCACTTGAGAATTGAACGTTGCCCAACAAGATCTACCTAAATCTGAGAAGATTGGGGGAAGAAAACACAAAACAAACATCAAATTTTCTTATACTCAATTTGAAGCTGTTATGTACCTCAGGAAAGCCATGTCCTTTTTCCTGATCCAGGGTTGTGGAGCAGCCAAGTTTCTTTAATTCTGTTCAGTTTTGTGGGGTGGAAACTTTGGATTTTTCCCAGGGAGATATAGCATACCAGTTGTGGTCTTTTGATTAGATGGAGATGTTACTCTGCATATTCAAGGTGGGCCTTGATTAGTTTATGGGAGCCCTTTAGGAAGGAACCACTTTGGAAGAAACTTCAGAGCCAACACAGTGCAAGATGTTTGGATATACAGAGAGAAAATGTCCCCAGAGAAGTTGTTTGAAACCAGAAACCAGAGGACCAGTAGACAACTGCCACATGCCTTTCCAGCTGACAGAAGTGTTCCTGACTCATTACACTGTCTTGAGTCAAGGTATCTTTTCCTGGATGCCTTAGTTTGGACATTTTTATGGTCTTAGAACTATAAATTTGTAAGTTAATAAATTCCCTTTATAAAAGTCAATCCATTTATGGTATATTGAATTTACAACAGCATTAACACAGTATAACACATGGTATGGTTTCTTTCTTAAAATTTAAATGTTTGGGTTGTAATCTGATTTTGTGTAAGAAATAAATTGACATCTACACATTTTGTTTTCCATGTGGGCCTTGCCAATTATTAGGCTGTGTTTGAATTAATATTAAATATATGTATTACACATAAATATCTTTTTTTGTTAGAGAAGTTGTAAGTTTACAGAAAAATTGTGCAGAAAATATAGGGTTCCCATATACTTACTCCCATTGTTTGACCTTTTAAATGATATTTGGATAAATGTTAAGGATAGTTTCTCTTCATTGCACTATTCTTTCATACAGAATTTGGCTGCCTATTTTCATGATCATATTTTCCCATTCCCTATTTGTATGAAATATTAGCCTTATTTAGTTCACATAGAAATTTGTATATTCACCCACATTCTTCTATATTAAAAATAATGTCAAACACACACACCTGCACACATATATACACATATGGCAAAGACGATAATCATTTTAGATGAAAAAACAATAAAAAGGTAGATTAAATTTCCAAGATCCTACTATCAAGTAGTATTGGACAGGGCTTGTTTCAGGGGATTTGGGGGGTACTTTGGAAGAAAATAGTCTTGTATTCAATTTCTTCATAACAGACCTAATTAAGAGATGGAGTGTGTTGAAAGGGAGAGAGAGAACTTGATATTCAAGTACATGGTTTATCTACTCAAGTAATTTTAAATTACCTCAAGAATAATAATCAAATGAGATGTGTTTTGAGATAGAATATCTTTATGTAATAGTTATTTCCACATGCTATTAATTGATTATTTGGAGCTCCAGTTTGAGTCTGAGATTTTTTCAGGAACTTAGGAAGTTAAGTCTTGATTTTTTGATGCTTGTATTATCAATGGTATAGCCTTGACAGGATTTAAAATTTTTCTTCCTTGGAATTAAAGAAAATATTACTAGTGCTTAAGGATGAATATGGTAAAGCAGAGTTCCTGGGTTCAAATATCAGCTTTTCACCTTTTTAGATTTGCTCAACATACATGTCCTTTTTGGTAAATCAGGATTAATAACATTAACAGATGCATATTGTTGCTCCCTTAATGTTGGTTGTTATTTTTATCACTGATATTGCTCTCCAGATAGAGTAGAGACAACAAATGTATAGAATGCATGATTGCACCCTAAGCCATTTCTTCCTTTTGGGTTTTTCTGACAACCCTGATCTGGAGAAGATCTTATTTGTGGCCATCTTGATTGCATATTTCCTGACCCTTGTGAGAGACACCACAATAATCTTGGTGTTTCTCAAGGACCACTACCTCCAAGCTCCCATGTACTTCTTCTTCACCCACCTATTTTTCTGGGAACTCATTTTCACCACTGGCTCCATCCCACTGCTGCTCTATAACCTTACTGGATGCACAAGGACCATCAACTACACAGGCTATGATAACATCTTTTCCTGTTCCTGGGTCTCCGGGGTGTGGAGTGCCTGCTCCTTGCAGTCATGGTATGTGACTGCTTTGTTGCAGTCTGCAAGCCCTACACTATATTATAATCATGAATCCAAGGTTCTTCCTGGTGTTGGCATCTGGGTCTGGGGCTGTGTGGTAGCTAATTCCTTGGCCATGTTTCCATTGACTCTGCACTTACCATGTTTTGGGCATCTTCACATGAACTACTTCCTATGTGAGATATCAGCCCTGCTCCAGATGGCCTGCATCAATACTGTGGCCATTGAAGGCATTGAATTTGTGCTGGCCTTGTACTCTCACCCTTTGCTTTCATACTAGTCTCCTATGGTTACATAGTGAGGGCTGTGTTTCAAATTTGGTCAGCATCAGGGAGACAAAGATCTTCAACGCCTGTGGTTCCCATCTCATCATGGTGTGACACGTCTATGGAAACATCATCTACATGTACATGCAAACCTGAAAAAAGCTCCTCCCAGGACCAGGGCAAGCTTCTCACTCTCTTTTATAACATTGTTACCCCACTCCTGAACCACCTGATTTAGAGAATGGTTATAAAAAGAGGGCCTGAGGTCACTGAAGAGGGGTTACTGCTGAGTAAATGATAGAGTGGAAATGAGCATGGGCAAAAAAGACAGTTGGATGTCAATAAACCACACCCCATGGCTGGATACCAAATCCATTATGAGTCCATTATGAGTCAAATCCATTATGAGTACGTGGTAGTATTGAGTTAGCTCTGGTCTTGCACCATGACTCAGTACTTATTTGCCATTTCTTGGATTTCTATAAGAAATCCAAAATTCAAATTTGTATGTCTGGATGTGTATACTCTCCCCAATACATATTATACTAAAACCCCTACAGATGATCTATAAACTTGACCAAAGATCAAAGGGCAATGAACACTTATAATGGTGAGCTTCTCTTACCTTATACCAGAGTGCCTACAGGAAACACATTTTCCTAATTAGAGATATTTTTTGCCTTTAAATCATTAACTGCATTCTTGGTGTTTTAGTCAGAAAGATTACAAACCTTCTGTCATTGCTCTTGACATGGACAAACTGTGTGGTCATCCCTTATCTGGCAAACATCAAACATGGAAATTCAGCACAATTTGGTGTTTCTACCTGCCAACTTTCTATCCAAGGCCTTTCATTGAAATATTGTTTTCTTCTATGCTTCACCCCAGTCTTTGTCACTTTCCCCAAACTCTTGTCTGGGAATCTTGGGAAACCAAGAAGTTAACCTATAGTAATGATAACAGGCTCATTTAAACCTAAAATTAATTTTTAAATGATACATAGGCCATTTAAATGCTAATGTGTCATTATTTCTCAAGTACATTTCATTATAGTTTTTAGAAGAACCTGATATTTTGCTGATTTCCTGCTATATGTCAGGTACTTTGGATTTATCTGATCTTCCCAAAATTTATCTGAGACCAGCATGACTATAATTTACTCCATTTGATTCAATTAAGACTTGAGTTTTGGAAGTTAAATCATTTGCTCAAGGAGAATTGAATCAGGGATTTACTCCAAGTTCTGATTCCTAATTCCTGCTGTTTATACTGTGATGTGAATTTTAAAAAATATGTATTTCAGCTCAGAATCCTAATTTATTTAATTTTCAGGTGTAAAACTCAATGACAACAATTACATTTGAATTATTGCCCTATATCACCACTATCTGTCACGAAAACTTTTTCATCACCCCAAACAGAAACCCTGTATTTATTAGACAATAACTCTCTATCTCCTTTCTAACTCCATGTAAACATTTACTATACCTCCAGTTTCTATGTATTTGCTAATTTTTGATATTTCATATAAGCTACATCACACAAGATATGGTTTTTTAAAATCTAGATAACTTTACACAACATTAGGTCATCAAGATTGTTGCTTATGCTAGAATTCATTATTTTCTATGGTTGAGTAATATTCCATTTTATGAATAAACCACATACTTCATCTATTCATTTGTTGATGGATACTTGGATTGTTTTCACATTTTTAAGCAAATTTATGGAGATATGTTCACATACTATACAATCCATCGACAGTGCACAATCAATGGCTTTTAGTATAATCACAGTGTTGTGCATTCATCACCACAATTGATTTTATAACATTTTCATTACTTCAAAATAAAACCCCCATATACTGTATCAATCACCACTCAATCCCTCTATTCTTTCCCAGCCCTATATAACCATTAATCTAATCCCATCTCTATAGTTTTATTTGCATTTACATGTTATAAAATTTGAACCATAATATATGCAGTACTGTGTGTTTGTTTTCTTTTACTTAGTACACGCTTTTAAAATACTATTTATACATATTTTGAATTAGCGAAGTTGCAAATTTGTATAAAAGTCATGCAAAAATACAATGTTCCCTTGTACCCCTATTGTTGACACTTTACATTGGAACCTTACAAAGGAATTATCCACTGTTACAATTGATAAAGGAAGAGTTAATTACTACAAACTATATTCCATAGTTTGCAATAGGGTATACTTTTCCCATAAACCGACCTTATTATTAACACTTGTAAGATTGATGTGCATTTATTATAATTTATGAAATATCTTACTTTTATTTACACTATTAACCATAGTGATTGTCCACAACAGGGTTCACAGTATTGTATAGTCTATGCTTTATCCTCTAACTTTCCTTCTAGTAACAGAAACAACCCCAAACTTCCTCTTTCAACTACATTCATAAGCATAATTCAATGTTGTTAATTACACTCACAGTAATGTGCTTTGATCACCACTATCCATTTCAAAGCATTTAAAATCAATGTAATAGAAATGAGGCACAAATTAAGCATCAGCTCCTCATCCTCTACTTCCATTCTATCTCCTTGTAATCTATGCTCTAGATTCTAACTTTTGGAGTTTGCTCACTATAATTAGTTCATATCAGTAACACCAGGCAATAGTTGTCCTTTTGTATCTGGCTTTTCTCACTCAAGATCATGTTGTTGCATGCCATCAGGAATTCATTCCATCTTATAACTGAATAATAAAACATCATATGTATATACCACATTTTCTTTAGTCATCCATCAGTTGATAGATACTAGGGTTGTTTCCATCTTTTTTTCAATTATGGATAATGCTGCTATGAACCTAGGTGTGAGAATGTCTGTTGGATCACTGCTTTCAGTTATTCTGGGTATATACCTACTAACAGGATTGCCAGATCATATGGCAATTATATACTTAGCTTCCTAAGGAACAACCAAGCTGTCTTTGAGAGTAGCTGTGCCATTTTACATTACCACCAGGAATGAATGAATGCTCCTATTTCTCCATATCCTCTCCAATGCTTGTAATTTTCTGTTTCTTTTCATAGTGGTCATTCTAGTCGGTGGGAAAAGGTATCTTATGTACTGATTGCATTTCTATAATAACTAGTGATGCTGAGTATCTTTTCATGTGCATTTTGGCAATTTATATTTCCTCCTTGGTAAAATGTCTATGCAAGTCTGTTGCCCTTTTTAAATTGGGTTGTTGGTCTTCTTATTGTTGTGCTTTAGGGTTTCTTGATATATTCTGGATATCAGACACTTATTGGTACATAGTTTCCAAATACTTTTTTATTGAGTGGACTGCTTGTTTGCTTTCTTGAAAAAGCTCTTTGAAACACAAAAGTTTCTAATTTGAGGAAGTTCCATTTTTCCTTTTTTCTTTCATCGCTTGTACTTTGTATGTAAAGTATAAGGAACCACTGCCTACCAGAAGATATTGAAGAGGCTTATTTTCATTTCCTTCTATGAGTTTTATGGTGCTGGTTCTTATATTTTTATCTTTGATCCATTTTGAGTCAATTTTTGTATAAGGTATGAGATAGGGGTCCTCTTTCAATTCTTGTGCAGATGGATATCTAGTTTACCCAGCCCCACTTGTTGAAGAGACTGTTCTGTCGCAGTTAAAGGGATTTGGTAGCATTGTCAAATATCAGTTGGCCATAGATGTGAAGGTCTGTTTTTGAACTCTCAATTTGATTTCATTGGTTGATATATCTATATTTATGTTATTTCTATCCTTTTTGACCACTATAGCTTTGTACAATGCTTTAAAGTTAGAAAATGTGAGTCCACCTACATCATTTTCCTCCATCTAATTCTTGCTCTGGGTATGTGGTACAAGTTTTCACCTGGCTCAATTTTTCCAGTTTTTTCACTCACAGAAGAAATCTTTCTTTCCTCAATTTCTTCTCCCAGAAACTTGAGAAGATGTGTTTGTTTTACCTTTCTCTATTTTTTCTCACCTTTTGATGATTTTAGCTGCTTATACATGGAATACAAATTCTGGGAGGTAGATCACTCTGGAAAGGAAATTCTCAAGTCAGTATTTCCAAGCCAAACTATGGTCAGGGACTTATGAATGGGGTATGGACCAGTTCCAAGGAGTCCTGGAGAGTAGGGCAAACAAATCAGTGAAAATCCTTTTAGACAGCTCCCTCAAGCTGTGCTTTCTTGGCCTCTTCAACAAACTGTTCCCTTCAGCCCTAAGGAAGTTCTGCATATTTAAACCTCTACTGCCTTTCCCAGTTAAGAACAGGGTTGAGCCAATGGCTATGATATTCCCTGTGTGCAGTGGACTAAAACATCAGTTCAGAATCAGGATGCAGCAATCTAAGTTTACTGAACAAAGGCCATGATCATTACTCATCAGTGTCCCCACCCTATGCTTTTGTGGAAAAGGGCACCAACATCCCTCTCGATCTGCAGCAGCTGGCTAGGGACTGAAGCTGAAGCAGCTCACCTCAAGAGAGAGAATGGCCACCAGTAGGCACAATGGAACAAGTTGCCCACAGTTCTTTTCTGCAGCTTCTCAACCTCTTCATCCTGCTCTTCCTTGCATGCTGCCATGCTCCCTTGGCTTCTGGGGTCCCAAAATAGTTGTTCCTGACAGGTTCTGCCTGTTCACTAACCATGTTTGGAGGAGTAGTGAGTCCTGAGGTTCTGTACTAGGCCATCTTCCCCAGAACTTCATTTTTTGATTATTGTGAATAATACTCCTCTAAGCATTGGCATATCTGTTAAAAGTTTCTGTTTTTTTTAACTTTTCTTTATTAATTAAAAAAATTAACAAACAAAACATTAAGATATCATTCCATTCTACATATACAATCAGTAATTCTTAATATCATCACATAGTTGCATAGTCATAATTTCTTAGAACATTTGCATCGATTTAGAAAAAAAAATAAAAAGACAACAGAAAAAGAAATAAACCCACTTGGGATTTCTTATTCCTCACTGACATTGCTATGCCTTTAAAAAATAAATTTTTATAAAAATCAAACTAATTTTTAACCAATGTTTTATCTGTTTATTCCTCTCTCTGATCCTTACTAACTAAATAACATCTTTAGGAATGAAAGCAACTACTCCTGCTTGGTTTGTTTTTGGCATTGTTTTTTTCTCTTAATCTCTTCCTCTCTCATTCTGAGACTTTCGCTTTCAGTCTTTGTTTCCCAGATGAAAAGGCAGTTTGATGATAGCCTATCAATTAAAATGCAGAGATTTTTCAGGATTTTGGAGCTTGGAAGCAGAAATCCATTGTAGATTTGACTTTTAAACTGACACCCAAAAATTTTGTTTGTATTTATTAAACATAGTGGGTGAAGGATATTTTAGGTGGAGAGAAAATGTCCTGAGTGTACCCTGGGTTGAAAAGACTCATGTGACTTAAATGTATATAAATATAAAAAAAAGTTTTTGTTTTTAATTCTTTGGAGTGTATACCTAGAAATGGGATTGACAGCTATGGTGGTTTGAAGTTGTATTTACCCCAGGAAACTTTTTTCTTTTCATTAATCTTTTCCCGTTAATCACAGCTGTGGCAGTGAGCCCATTTTAGGCAGGATCTTTTGGTGAGACTAATTAACTTATAATGTGACCTATCTTATCAGGTGGGTCTCAATCCTCTTACTGGAGTCTTTTTTAAAAGGAAGAAATTCAGACAAAGAGAGAGAAATCCATAGATGCAAGAAGCTGAAAATAAAGAAACATGGAAAAGAAGGGAGATACTAGCAGACACTGCCATGTGCCTTCCTATGAGGCAGAGGACCCAAAGATTACTAACAGCCATGCTTAGGAAAGAAAGCATCACCTTTAGGATGTCTTCATTTGGACATTTTCATGGCCTTAAAGCTGTAAGATTGTAAGCTAATAAATTCCTGTTTTAAAAAGCTAACACATTTTATAGTACCTGCTTTTAGCAACTTTGTAAACCAAAACAGCAGATAATATGGTAATTCAATGTGTATCTTTCTGTGGAACTGCAAAGCTGTTTTCTACAGGAACTATACCATTTTACCATATCATTTAACAAATGTCAGAGGGTTCTGAATTCTCTGAATCCTTACCAGCCATCCTAATTTTCTGTTTTATTAATAATAACCATTCTATTGGGCATGATATTGTGTCCCACTGTAGTTGTTATTTGTGTTCCTCAAATACTATTTATGTTGAACATCTTTTCAAGTGCTTATTGGCCATTTATATATCATTTGGAGAGACATGTCTATTTAAGTCCTTTGCCCACTTTTGAATTGGGTTCTTTGTCCTTCTGTTGTTAAGTGATAGATGTTATTCATATATTCTGCACAGTAAACTCATAAGATCTGTGATTTCCAAATCATCTTCCATTCTGTAAACCATTTTTCCACTTCTTGATGTTATCTTTTCATGAAAAGTTTTTCTTTTATTTTGATTAAGTCCAACTTATTTATGTTTTCTTTGAATACCTTTTGGTGTATATTGAAGAATCTGTTGCCTACTACAATAGCCTGAAGATTTTCCCCTTTATTTTCTTCTGAGAGTTTCATGGTTTTCATTCCTAAGTTTTAAGTCATTGATCCATTCTGGATTCACTTTTGCATGTGCTACATCAATTTTGAAAGGCAAAAATCTTCAAGCATTTGACACATTATATCAGACACTTTAGGACTAAAGACCATGCATTGTTTCCATTTTGTATATTATACAAATCAGTGTTTATCCCACTAAATATGCAAACAAAATTTATGGGGATCTTGTTAATATGTAGCTTTTGTTGCAGTATCTATGGATTGGGAATCAGATTCTGTATTTCTGCACACCTCCAAAGGTATGGCTTTGCTGCTTTCAGAGAAAGACACAGTCAGTAGTTAAAGTGACAGGGCAAACTTTATTAAAACTTCTGAAACAGAGGAGAAAAGAAGCAAAAGAAGCAACTCTAACATAGAAGTAGCTATACTTTCTAAAGTACACAAGATGGAAGGGAAATGGGAAACTGGAAAATTACTGAGAGCCTTTGGGGAAGATCTAAGAGGGAAGGGAAAAGTGGAACTGGAAAATTACCAAGGAGTCTGGGGAACTTCAGAGTGGGTCTTACTTATAGAAGAGAGACAGATAGTTGTGCAGCCCTTATGAGAATAATATAAGAACTCAGGATGGAGTCAGGTCTCCACACAGGTATTGTCTAACATTAAGGAAGTCCACATTCAAGTTTAGAAAAGACTTGTGTGCAAATTTTGGACAAATATCAGGGCCAAGCAGAGTCTCTTGCAAAGATTTGTACTGCTTTTCCTCAGTTCACACTCTGAACACCACCATTTTTACTGGCATTTGGAAGGCAAACATATTCTGGAATAAGTTGAAACAGTATTCATAGACTGTGGTGAAATAAACTGGGGGGGTAATTGCCCTCATTTAGCCTCTACTCCCTCAAGGACCTGAATTCCTACCCTGTCTCATTCTCAGTATCTACCATTGCACCTTACCTGGGAGAAGAAGGGCTCAAGATCCAACCACAAGGAAGTCATTTAAGGGTAGACAAAACAAAGCCCACTAGAAGGAGGATTTCCCTTTACCTAGGAGATTGTTGAATATTAGGAACCCCAATAATAACAACTAGTTTCATCATTCATCCCTTTGCCTTTCACTCAAATTTTCTTTCATCTTTTCCCACCCCTTTACAAGCTATTCTACTCCCCCTCATTGGACCCTTAATTATTTATCTATTAATTTCCCTCCTAGCCCTTGTTTTTTTTTTTTGGAGAATTCTGCATCTTCGGGTTTCAGAGCCTCTTTGGCATTGGAACCATTTGGTGGTTTTAAGTTTCTGAAAAATAAACTTAATAAGTAAAATTTTATATGGCCCTACATATTTTTAGGGTTTTTAGAAACACTGTTGGTGGGGGTTTGCCTTATTGCAGCAGTTTGCAATATCTGGCTGAAGCTTCCATAAGAGTAACCTCCAGAATAACCTCTCAAAATGATATGAAATCTCTTAGCCATTGAAACTCTATTTCTTTTCCTCCTTTTTGTCAGTTTATCCATGATGTCAGGGCCAGTTTCATCCTTGGTGCTTATGTCTCCCAGCGTTAGGGCCAGTTATGCTTTGTGATTTCAGGGCCCTTTATGTTTTATGATGCTAGTGCCAGGCTTATTCTTCTGGAAATTATGTCCCATGTTGAGGGGAAGTTCAGAGTTTGGCTTAGAAAGTGACCATATTTCAGTGACAGCAAAGATTTTCTGGAGATGGCTCCTAGGCACTAACTCTAAGTAAGTTTAGTTTATTATTATAGAAATAAGTTTTATAAGCCTCATAATTGGGGTCTTGCCTACTTGGGGAATTCCTAATAGTTTTATTTTTCCCAGTTCCTCAAGGGAATTTACAGATACTTTTTATTTTCTGCCTTAAATATTCTGAAATGCAGAATATAGAATATTAACTTGTATAAAATATTAAAATTTTGTTCCTTATTTCAGGTTGCATGTTAAATAAAATTGAATTATGTTGTTTAATTCACTAGACAGATTAAATTAGATAGTGCACATTTTAGACAAGATAAACACTTTCTATCTTACATAATAGTTAAAACTTTAAAATATAGATACTAGTATTTTTTACCTTTTATATTGATTTACCTTGTTTAACTAGATTAATTTCATCACAACTTTAATTGGAGTTTGATCTCTTCTAGTTTTTTAACCATTGCTGTAAGGACCCATGCTAATATTTAGAGCTGGGGACTTAAATTTGGGTTTTAGATGTTTCTGTGTAATATCTGTGTCTGTGCAACTTTAAAGCTCCAGGGAATTATTGGGCTATACAAAGAGTAAAACATTCCAGAATTTAAAGACAACTGTCAAAGCTTACAATCTGAGTTTCAATTTTTATAAGTATATTTAAATGAAGCTTTTTCAGAAACAAAAGCCTGAGACAGTTGTTTTATATCAAAAAATCACAGAAGAGGTCTTGCCCTATCACCGCTTTCACATTTACCAGAGTTATACCATTTAACAGATAAAATATATATATTTGTTCAATCTTTCTTTTAAAGTTGAGCACACACACTTTCAGAGAAGTATTAGAGCAAAGCAGTGCAACTGATAATCTGGCTGTCTCTATGATCTACAGCTTCCTCAAAACAACTAAAACCATGATTAACAACACTATACCATTGTTTAACATCATACAGATTAGCATCAGGATATAACATTGACAGTGAGAATATTGTCCAATGTTTAGGAATTTATATAATGTCTAAATATATAAATATTTACTTATTTAAATTTAATTAGTAACAAGATAGAAAATTCCTTTTAACAATTGTGATATTTACCATATCCCTTTTATACAATAAGTTGAGTTATTTTAGCATCTTACTTATACAAAGTGAAAAAAGAAATTATTTGTAAAGGTTTTCCCCTAACAGTGAGAAAACTTGTCTTCTGAAATAAAGGATAATGTTAACATAAACATTAATAAGGATTTTATTCTGATGCAAAATATTCTTGACACAGTACTTGGATACTTAAGAAAAATTATTTTTTAAAATACTTCATATTAAAAGCATATTAACCATCCATATTAATAGAACATAGAGAATTTAACTTCAGTTTTATATGAATATTCAGCTTGATACAAAAGTTTTCCTTTTTTGAAATATACAAAAAATAGACATACTAAGTTTTGGTTAGTACTGATTATGACAGAAGGTATTTTAATAAATTCCTTCTTTATACTTTTCTACAATTATTTAGAATTTATAATAAAAAATGACATTAACAAATAAAATATCTTTCTTTAATTTTTTATTTTCTGTATTCATTCACTTATAGTTTTTATTTATCTAGACTGAATATAATTAGATATAAATTTGATAATAAATTTAAATAGCTTTTGAACTTGCATATTTTTTAATAGCAGTATTCATGAAAGGGAAAGAGAGAGAGGTATTACAAAATAATGAAGGAAGGGAATAAATTTATGCTTGAGCTTAGAACATAATCAGGTATCTATATACTTCATATTTAGAACACATAAATGATTATAATATATTTAAAATTTCTCAGTTCAATTTAGCTTAAATGCTATTTTCTTATTTAAAAGTCTTGCATCTATCATTTCTATGAGGATTTAGATTATTTTTTATCTCTCTGTTTTTTAAATTCTTCAAGCATTTTTATCCCTTTATTGTGATTGTTTTATACCATGCTCTGGTTCAAGTATATTTTAATTAGAATATAAACTTCTTTAAACCAAGAATTAGTTTTTTTCTATTTATGACAGCATTTATTAACAGAAATGTTCTGATTGATATAAATAAATCTAGTATAAATTCAGTTTCTTTCACATACTGAGGTAAAAATGTCCAAGTAATCAACAGCCAGATTCTTTGAAATTTAATAAAGTTATTTAAAAATCCATTTTTAAATAAGCTTCATCATTTACTATTAATATTAATAATTAAAATTATTAACACAACAGCTAATAAACATGCATTAAATACTTAACAAACCAAATATATTAGCTAATAATTAAACAGATGTGAAACACTTATCACTCTAATTTAAGAGTGATTGGAGGATTCCTTAGCATTAAGGGAGTTTTATGAAGGGTAGAAGGCTTGGAAGTATTTTTATGAAGGAGATGAAGTGATAAAGTAGCACAGAGAAGACTGAGATTTTTTTAATTAATTTTTAATTTTTTAAAAATATACAACAAACACAAACATTCTTAACTTATGGTCATTCTGTTCTACATATATAATCAGTAATTTACAATATCATCATATAGTTGCATATTCATCATGATCATTTTTTAGAACATTGTATCAATTCAGAAAAAGAAATAATAAGACAAAAGAAAAAATCCATGCATACCATACCTTTCTATCCCTTTCATTGATCACTAACCTTTCTATCTAAATTTATTTTAACATTTGTTCCCATTATTTATTTTTATTCTGTATGTTTTACTCATCTGTTTATAAGGTAGATAAAAGGAGCATCAGACCCAAGGTTTTCACAATCACACAGTCACATTGTGAAAGCTATATCATTATCCGATCATCTTCAAGAAACATGGCTACTGGAACACAGCTCTACATTTTCAGGCAGTTCCCTTCAGCCTCTTCATTACATCTTGACTAACAAGGTGGTATCTATTTAATGCATAAGAACAACCTCCAGGATAACCTCTCAACTCTGTTTGGAATCCGTCAGCCATTGACACATTATTCTGTCTCATTTCACTCTTCCCCCTTTTGGTTGAGAATGTTTTCTCAATCCTTTGATGCTGAGTCTCAGCTCATTGTAAGATTTCTGTCCCACATTGCCAGGAAGGTCCACACCCCTGGGAGTCATGTTCCACATAGACAGGGGGAGAGCAATAAGTTTGCTCGCTGTGTTGAGTGGAGAGAGAGAGGCCACATCTGAGCAACAAAAGAGGCTCTCTTGGGGATGACTCTTAGGCCTAATTTTAAGTAGGCTTGATCTATCCTTTGTGGGGTTAACTTGGGGTTTCATAACAAACCCCAAGATTGGGGACTCATTTTATTGCTCTGGTTGTCTGCACTGCTTGTGAGAATATCAAGAATTGAGAGTATGAGGCTGCAGATCATTTTGCCATTGCACTGAATGAAATTAATAATTTTAGTGAGGGGTTTGATGATCGACAGTGCCATCCTGTGGCCAACATTTTTGTTGCTCTAAAGGATATTGTGGCCAAGCCAGATTGCAGAAAAATAAATTTCTCTGGTTTTTTTTTTTTATTGGAGTCTAAATTTCAATTAAAATGAAGGGGTTGCTACATACTAGTGATTTTGCTTGAAAGAGGCTTATGGAGATCTGTTCATGGAGACTTATATTTTGCTCCCTTTGTAGCTAATGGTTACCAGCTCCAATGAAGGTTTACAGTCTTCCTGGGGACTTTTATCTAGGGATGTGCTGACTCTTGTTGGAGATCTGTGCATAGGTGGCTTATGGACATCTGCTCATGGAGACTTATGTTTATTGGATCCCTTCAAGGCTAATGGTTATTAGCTTCTTTGGTGGCCTATGGGCAGGTATAGGTTTAAGTGAAAATGCCTACATCCTTGATCCAATAACAACAAAAAAGCAGGCATCCCTGGTTTGTTGTCAGGGACCAGGAGAGTATATGCAGTATTTCCCTCAAGGCATTCTCCAGGTTACTTTGAGTGCTGTATGGGGAAAAATGCCCTTGGAGCTGGTGATTTTTGTCTGAGATCAGATTTTTTGGCCAGGTATGCTAAGGTGGGCTAAGGTGTCACTGGGATGTTGGGCAAAACTCTCAAGGGGAGGATCTGGGCAGGAAGGCATCACTTACCTAAGGTTGAATTAGTTATAAGTGTTTGAGTGCCGTGGAGGTGAACTGGCATAATGTTTTGATGGTCTGAGCTGGTGAAGTAAAGCCATCAATTGCATGGAACCCTGACAACTGTGCTGGTTCAGGGAGCATAGTGACTGGGAGGCTGTTCTCATCGCCCTGAGGGGCCAGAAACTCAAATCTCAGTCTAACCTCCATTCTGGGGTTTCAGGACCATTATATTAAAAGATTCTGCACAAGACAGTGAGGCAAAACATATCAGTGTTATTGAGGGGATAAAGTAGGGAGAGAGCAGTGGGAGAGCAGGCAGGTGAGAGCCAGTGAAACTTGCCAGCAAAAGGAAAGAAAAATGGCTCTGGTTCTTTGTTCTGGGAGCTGTGTTTTAAAGGTAAAGTGACACCAGGAGGGGAGGGTGACTATTAGGTGGTATGTTGTCCCTTGATTGGATGGGGGCTTGTTGATTTATGGTTTGATCGATTACTGAGGTATTGATGCATTATTCTCCTTTGATGTGCAGCTGCATGTATCAGGCAGGGTGAGACACTGGTAGGGGAGGGTGCTATCAGCAGAAGCAGATTATGACCATATTTCTCATTGTTTGGGATGTCTTCATTCACCTAGAGGATACAACACCAGCTAGTATGGCAATTGGTTCATATCTGGATCCTTGGACCTGCCAAAGTCACTGAGGAAGGGGACTGAGCATGCTCTGCATCAAGAATTCCTTTTGTTCTTAGAATTCTTTTCCTGAGAACTAACATATATCATCAAACATTTCAAGATTTTGTTGTCAAAAAAGTGAATATCTGTATAATTATATTTTGACTTTATTTCCTTAGTCATGAGTGAGAATACTTGAAATGTTTATAGGTCACTTGTTTGTGAGTGATTTGTTTTCCTGTGAACTGCCTCTTGAAAACATCACATATTTTATATCTATTTCTAGTTGATCAAAAAGCACTTAGACTTCCAAATGTCATCTGGAATTTTTCTAAATAGTGTCTTTATTCTTTCAATTTTGTAAGTAGTGTCTCTTTGAATATAGATTTCTTTTAATAGGCCATCAAATTTATTCATTTTGTTTCAAAGCTTCTGATAATTGCAACTTGCCTGTTGAGAAATATCAAAATCAATATGATCAGAAATTTAAAAAAAAACTATCTTCTTTTGTTATAGTAGTTGTATGTTTTCAGTCATTTTTTCCTGTACCATACTAAAGTATCAAAATAGGATTAACAATTAAAATTAAGTATCAGTGTGTGAGAAGGAGCCAAACATGATGAATTGTATTCTTTTACATGAATGATTTTCTATTCCAATCATTGTTGGAGAATCACCTCCATAGATACTTTAATAGTTTTACTAAGACATTTAGTACTTTGCAGGCTTCTTTCTGGTTATTAACCATTTGATTTATCTGTTGCCTCCCAGTCAACTTTCTTTTCTCTCCTTTTCCCCCCACTGATACTGCATTCTTACTTATTAAAGTTTTGTTTTCAGTATCTACAGCTTCCTCTTTATTAATAGTATCTCACCCTTTTCACTCAGACCAAAAGGCAAAATCAATACTGACACAGTAATAAAAAGGAATAAAAAGTTAAATAATGTTTTGTCCTGATATAATGAAGAACCCAGACATGTTATAACTCAAAATCAAGTCAACAACTCAAATTTATATGGACTAGATGCATGTTGAGATGACTTGCAAATGGAGCAAAGCAGGTTTTTCCACCATGGGGAAGGAAGACAATTAAAGCTCTAACAGATAGGGCAAAATTGCCTACAAACTACATAGGAGGGAAAATAGCTGACACCCAAAGAATAGTCTAGAATCTGATCAGCAGAAAGGTGTGCCATATAAGGGGGTGCATAAGTTTAATTGGAAATATTTTTTCTATATTACTTATAACAGTTTTGCTCTTTTGGAGCATGTACAGATAAATACAAATGAATATATATATTAATTTTCCCTTTTGAAAAGAATAAGAACCACTTTGCCCCTCTCTTCCTTAGAAAATTTTAAAAACTTGTCATTTTAAATCCTCTTTCTGTACTTTTGAGATATATGTATATCACTTCAAAAGCTAAATAATATTTTTGCCAATTTTAAAACCCAGAAACTTCTTGATCACAATGACTTGAGTGCCAATTCTTTGAAATGTAAACCATGAAAGAAGTTAGCACCCTTATCTCCCTTTTCCATGGAGTTTAATTTTGATGTCTTGTTTCAAGTTGTAACTAGCTACCTGCCATAGAGATATGAGAGGTTTATTTCTTTGAATAAAAACAATTTATAAACACAAGGACCTGTCCATCCAAGTTTCAGGGAAATTTATCAGGAATGTTGGGCAATGAATGGTGTTGTCAAAGTAAGCTTTCTTATTTGAGGTCTAGTTATTATTTATCTTTTGAATATGGATGTGATAGGCTGGATGTGATTAGCCATCTAAAAAATGAATATCTGATAATTATGCTTTCTATGCAATTTCCCTAGCAGATTGCCTGTGATGTACTACATTCTGGTTTAAAGCTTGTTCAATAATACAAAAGTATTTCTTTCTCTTCTACCTTTGTGTTATCAGACAAAGGTAGTGGACTCTTTACCTGATGCACTCAATGGGCAATTCCTGAGACACTGGGGTTTCAAAGACAGAAAGAGCTTATTATTAGGCATGAAGTAGGAGAGCAGTTGGCATATCACCCCAAAAGATGTATCCCTGAGTTTAGGGCATTCAAGGTTTTATGGATTTGAGCAAGGGGAGATGAGCTCATTACAATTTCCAACAGCAATTTCTAAGTGGGTAAGGAGGCAGTGTTATTATTATCATTTCAAAAGGAGAACTTAGAAAGGAAGGGAGACTGGTTTTCATTTCAATACTAAAGGTGTAAACTTAAAGGAAAGGAAATAGTTAACTTTCAAATAGCAAAATCTAGCCAACACAATTTACAAATGCAAGGGGCTGGAGCTAGTTAATGACTGACTTCAAAATCGTCATTAGCATTAGCATTTGGGCCTTTACCCTGTAAGTTGTATTAAGAAAATGACCAGAAAAAGGAAATAACTTCTCTGACAATCACAAAGGCACAAGATAAGGGCTTTTACAATCATTCAGATACCAGGGCAGCTGAATTATAGTTTAAGGATTTCAGGTATCCACCTTCTGTCTACTCCAATATACCAGAAAGCAAAAAGGAAAATCTATATAATGATTCAGTGATCAAAATCATCCTTAAAGTCTAGTTTCTCAGTTATATCTGTGAACAGGTTTTCTGGGTTGGGAAAAGATTTTTTTTTTTTAGTTAAATTTCCCTAACAGTTGCTTCATATATAGCAATCATGCTTAGGAGTTTACCTGTATTTAGTCATTGAATACTTAAGAAATATAATAATGTGAGTGATGTTATCATATTTATTTTTGTAAATTAAAACTTTAATGTACCAAGGTTTTTTGTTTGTTTTTGTTTTGTTTTTTTCATCATCAATCACCATGGCCTAGGGGGTGTGAAAAACAATAATCAGCTAGACCCAAGTGCCATGTCTCCCTGTAACTAGAGAGACAGGATGTTGTGATTGGAAGCTCTGTCAAACCACATGGAATCACCAAATAAAAGTCTGATGGATAAGCAAAACTGATGTTACCACTTCCCTAGACTGTGTGGTCATCTAACAAACAAGGACACTTGGAATATTTCCTTGGAATAAGGAAATCTGGAATTTTTCTAAATTTAAAGGTCTTGGGATTTTCTTTTAAGGGGAAAGACACAGAGACTTAAATATCCAGTCACTGGGGGAGTGGGGATTTGACTGATGATATTTTGGTGATAGCATCCTGAACACTAATATTTTACACATACGACTTACATTAAGCTTTGACCAGGTCTTGTCTTAGTATAATGCTGTGCCCTCAAAAATTAAAAAGAATGATAGTATTTCTCCAACTAGGCAAATGTTAGGTTTTTTTTAATCCAGACTAATGCCTCCCTCTTCCCATCAATGACACTTTCGACTGAATCTTGTAAATATTCCTCAATATGGAAATTTGTAAATGTGAAAAAAATTGGCCATAAATGCATTTTCTACCATCCTTAGTCAATGAAATATCTAACTTGATAGTTGTCAAGCTATTTTTATTATTGCCACCTAAAGGAGCTGATTTTTTCAGTCACAGCACTTCAATAATTTAAATAGAACCAACTTCAGGTACATACATACACATTTATAAAATTCAAACAATTTAACTGAATGATACATTTAAATGTATCACATTCTTAAAAAATCCCCCCAAACTGACTCAATATATGAAAAAGTTAGTTTGACAAATTACAGACCACAGTGAAATAGTAAGGGTAATTACTTTGCATTTACTAGTAAGACAACAGTCTGTGGACTTTTATGAAAAGACTTCTAGACAATGTTAGAACAAAGATTGTTTTTAAAAAGTACAAATGATCTCAAAAATATGACTGTACAGATAACAATTTCTTTGACCCTCTAAGTACCCCAGTTTTTACTTTAAAATGCTAAGCATGAGCTTAGTGCTTAGAATTCTACCTCTAAATGTCTAAATGTGAGGCAAGATCATGATTATGCTAGATAAGATTGAAAAAGGAATTCAAAAATCCACTAACACTATTCTTTAGAAAATCCAAGTACAGAAAAACCAGGAAATATTATAAATCAGGAATAATTAAAACACAAAGTACCTCTGCCATCTCACTGCATCATAAACCAAATAGTATGAAAGTGTCAGAGATAAGACTTATATAGGACAACAAACCTTAAATCAATAATTGTTAGTTCTTCTCAAGGTAATAGGATAAACTTGCAAACCATGATGTCAAACAAATAAGAGATTTCTCTAGGGAATTACTGTATATTGGGGTGAGGGTTGCTTTGTTTTAATTTGACCTACAGTGCCACAGTGATGGAAGTTTTAAGATGTTTATTAATAAGGCAACACCTTCCTGGACTAAGATACCTATGTCACCTGTACAGAGTTTACATTAAAAACAAAACTCACATAGACCATGTGGAAAACTAGTCATAGGCTTCCTGTTGTATTTTCACAGATATCAACACTAAGCTTTGATTAAAACACTGGACATCTCATAAAGCAGTCTCCATAGTTACTTCATCCTTCATTCTCTCATGTTCATGGAAGTGATGGTTCTCAGACCCAGCAATGATGTACACTTAAAAAATTTCTGGAAGAACTGAGGAAAATATTGGTAAGACCAAAAAAGAAAGCTTTGAAATGTGTAAATGGAAAAGACAAACTAAGCTGCCAAGAAATTCCTAAAAGTAAAACTGTGAGGACTAGTTATTTGCAGTGTCTATATGAATTCTTGTAAAATAATGCTTTTTTAAAAAGGCAAATGTGCCTATACCCAAAAGGTATGACATTCTCATCAAGGCATTGATGCTTTAATGTCTAAAACCCTGTATATTGACATGAGAATAAACTTGTAAGCAACTCCAGAAACTAATTTCCTGTACTTGGATTTAAAAAGAATAGAAGGTAGAAATGTGCCTTTTTAACCTACAGTAAAATCTGAAGCACAGATACCTCATTATCTCCCATTAGTGACTAAAATTAAGAGTTGATATTTAAAATATAAATTTGCAAAAAGTGAAGTATCACTGTTGGCTTAAACACGACTAAAATAGAATGTATTGGACTTAGAGTTCAAAAAGTAATGTTTTATATTATGTATATAATATAAATTACTTTGTACATAAATTAAAGTACTTTCAGTAATACACCATTTTGTTTGAGGAGGTAAAAATAGTATATGTAGCTGTTGCATGAAAGACAATGTGATATTTGTGACCACTTAACTTATGGGCTTGGATTTGCAGACAACACAGACTTCAGTGGTATAACAAAAATAATTTATTAGGAAAATAATTAAAAGGTTGTTAAAAAATAACACATAGTTGCATCACCAGGCAGGATAGCACCAACACCTGAAACAAAGATCCTCCTTTCCTCTCAGATAAGATTTCTTCCCTCTTCCCCTCCTACTCCTTCTTTTTCTTCCCTCTAACTGCTTGCATACAGTTTATATGGTATCTTTACACAATCGTGACCAAATTCCAATGGCCTTACATGACCGGGCCCAGCTTGGTTCTCTGGGAACTGGCTAGGGGTGGAGAGGAGTTTCCTGGGACCTAGATAATTTTATCAAAGTACATCTCCTTCTGGGGGCCAGTCATCACAGCTGGAGTGCACTTCAACAAGTTACGTTGACAATGGCAACATCACTTGAGCAGAACAGACTCTACCAATTCACCTTTCCCTTACAGTACCATAGTTCTTCCCTATTCCCAGCACTCTTGATTCAAATTACCATACAATTCCAATAAAATGCATTTAATTTCCCCTTTCCAGCACACTAAGGTTATTTGAATGGCAATAGTTTTCTGTATATAATTTACACTATTGGCAGTTCACTTTAATGTCACCACTAAAAGGTGGAAATAATAAAATACAGGGCTTACACTGTTATAAATTATTTATATTTTGACTTACTTTAAGTAACTCTTAAGCAAAATCAGTGACAAAGAGTAAAGTTCACATCTGTAACAATTGAAAATACAGTGTACAAACCATTAAGACCAAACAATGCTACTGGTAGAATTATCTGCAAACCACATAGCAGGCACAGCCATTCAGTTCCTAATGAGAGTTAGAAACTCCTTCTGAGTCTTCAGTTTTTCCCAGAACACACCCAACATCATGCTGGTCCAAGTTTTGCTGTACATTTTCAGTACTCTTTGCATTATCATACACATGTGTATTGATTGAACCACCATACCAAGTCCAGCAGGTTTCAAGTCTTCTGCAATTGCTACAGCAATTTGTTTTGTAACATGCTCTTGAGCTTGCAATCTTCTATTATAGATTTCTACAATTCTTGCAATCTTGCTAAGGCCAAGGATTGGTTTGCTAAGAAGATAACTAATATGGATCTTTCCAACAAATGGATGATATTCCAATTGTGAAAACATATCTATGTCTTTCACAATCACCATCTTATCATGATCTTCCTCAAATACAGTATGTAAGAATACTTGAGACGGTTTTCTGGTAGCCCTTGTTGAAGAACTGTATGGCCTTGCCTTGCCTCCAGGGCATGTGAGCAGCATTGGCCACTGGGGATCCTCACCTGATGAGCACAGGAGCTATGAGTAGGTGGCCATCAGGTTAGGGAGGTTCAGATTTTATCCCTTTTGCCACTGGACCTCTGGCCCTTCCAGCCATCCTTGGGCTGGGCACTCTTGGTCTCAAGCCATGATGGCTTCTCCATTGACCAGCTCAGCCCAGGCCCCATGGCTCCCACTAGGGGAGCCCTTTACTGCACCAGGGACCCTGAGGCTTCTTTGTCATTGCTCCCACTGTGTCCTTCTGCCTGAGAGGGACACTGAAGCCCTTCTGCAATTACAATTGAACTTCCCCTGTGACCATGAGTAAAGGACTGTTTTGGATTCAGCCTGGGAAACAAACCCAGCAGAGTGCAGCAGTGGGCTCAAGAAGTCTTTTACATTTTGTGTAAAATAGTCTTTTTTTGTTGTTGTTAAAATGGAAAGTAATTTTCTCTGTACACCAAATAGATTGCAAGCACTGTCATGATAAATGTGTAGGAATATGTAGAGCAACCTAAAACAATTCAGGTTAAATGAAGTTAAATGTCTATAAATGTTATGGCAATATAATCCAAAGAAGAATTTTTTCTTCAGTTAAGTTAATTATATGTTTCAGTAAAATAAAGGTGATAACGGATTAAAGCAAAAGTTAGCTTGTGTTAATTTTCTTTAAAGATAAATTTTCAGCTGTATTAATCTTTGCCAGTTAAATGTTGTGAATAAAATTTTCAAATAAATGCAAAAAGAGAGAAAGGAATTGCTTGCCATTTTTGTTTGAATAGTCTAAACACTGCAGACAAACTATTAAGACAACTGATCTGGGACATAGTGTAGAACTGAATACGAGTCTCAAGTTGTGCTAAATGTTCATCAATATTCCAGCATATTTTTTTCCATGATGTGGTCTAATGCCAAACTAGATCCCAATTTATTAAAGAAACACATGGAATACTGTCCCTTTTTTGTTTTTTTTTTAAAGGTCAGGTATACTTCCATATACAAAGGCTGGTTTTCTGAGGAGCAGTTTACAGGAAGTAGTCTGGGGTGAGCCAGGTAACATGAGGCTTTCTACAGCAAGGTACTGTTTCAAAATGAAGGAAGGAATATTCTAGAGTGCCATCTAATTCCACGATAGTAATCTGATTACCACATGGTAATGATAATTTAATGCACTGAAATAGTAACCACACTCTGATCATGACACCAATCACATTCTGCCATTAAAAGTTGACAAGCATGAGAAACCAGTGTGAGATCATTGACATGGTTAAATGTCTCAGAAATGTCTTGTTCAAATGTGTGGTCAGCACCACATGAAAAAATACCCCACCCACCAGATTATCTTGGTCTGACCATAACAAATCGCACATTAGGCTATCACATAGAACTTCTTATAAACCAACGATGGCTCTTACATGATCAATTATATCTATGGATGGAGAGAGGTCACCATAGAGGCAGAATATCTATTCATCTACTCAAGCTGCAAGTAGAAAACAATCAAACACATCTGAGAAATATTTCCAAACATTAACATTTTCATACATTCGTAGACATATTAATCTTAAAAGCCATATATTGAGTAATTTGTTGGCATTTGTTGTTTCCTCTCAATATTGTAATGCATTCTGTGTAAAGCACTTTTAATGGCACCAAAAGAGTCTCAGTCTCCACTGAATAATAATCTTTGTAAACATAGTCACCCATGGGTGGATAGTTGGAGATTCTTGTGTCTGGAAGATAGTATGAAACTCTGTCAAAATTATGTAAGATATTTTTTGGAAATTACTACAAAAGTAGTTTGTGGTTAAAACCTTCAGGAAGACAAAATTATTCCAAGAAGTAAATTAGAGAAAGAAGAGTTGTGAGCCAAGGAAATAATGAGAAGAATTATAGATAATGACGCAGTCAGTTGAGGCAAAAGTCTCCTTGACAGAAATCAAAAGGACATGACTGAGGGGCAGACAGAAAGTCATCCTGAGTGAGGAAAATTTCCATATATCCATTATGTAATACAATCTATAAAAAGCAAGCTGCAGAATGCTCAATAGATTGTATTTGATAATTCCAAGGACAAAGGTAAAATTAGTTTTAGGAGGATGTTAGAAAATAAAATCACAGATTTCTAGGCTTAAACAGTGAATAGGAGTGGGCAGCAGTGATTCCTGGAGCCTGCCTCTGCAAAAAAAAAAAAAAAAAAAACCTCTGCAGCCTCTACTACTGCCAGTTCTTAAGAAAAAAAGAAAGACTTTAGGGCAATGTGATGGTGGCTCAGTAGGCAGCATTCTCACCTGCAGTGCCCAAGACCTGGGTTTGATTCCTGGTGCCTGCCCATGCAAAAAAAGGTGGAATTATTATGTCTACTCTATAAGAAGATTGTCTGAGAAGGGAAGGAAGCTGTGAAGCAGTATAAAATTGGGGATGTGGGGAGGATGGTGATGTCACAATTTGTGTTTTCTTAAGGATTGGGGCAGAAAATAAACAAAACATGTTTCTACATTTCCATGGGAAACAGTCAGTAAAGAACATTGAGGTTCTCTGTGGGTATAATTGATGGAGTAGAAGAGAGATAATAAGATCAATAATACATGGAGAATAAAATAAAATATTGATGGATATGATCCAATAACTGCTTAAATTGAATCACAGAAAATAAATCAATTAAAGCATTTAAATCACAATAAGAGGGAAAATGCTAGTAGGTATCTCTAAACCAAACAAAGCTCCCATCAATCAGGGAAAATATTAACTCCCTCTTTCCCCAAAACATAAATTCTATGAAGGTAGAGTCTTACTGACTCCTTGTCTTCAGTGGCTGGTGGCCACTAAATTTTCATGAATTACTTTTCCTTTTTGCATGGGCAGGCACTGGAAATTGAACACAGGTTTCCTGCATGGCAGGTGAGAATTCTGCTACTGAACCACCATCACACCATCCTCTCATTAATTACTTTTGAATGTATGAATAAAGCAATGAAGAAATATGCAAAACCTTGATTGACATTTGAGTATGTGTAACCACTGGTGCAAAGTATCTAGAAGACAGAGAATGACTTAGAAGTGGGAGGAAAAGAGCTATGTCACTAATGATGCAGGAAACAAAAAGGAGCAATGCCCTTGTGGAAATTGGCCTTATGTAGTATGAGGGACACTACCGGTATTGTAATGGAAGGAAAGAATGAGCAGATGACTACAGAGAAATACAATAAAATCCATCATCCAAGGAGGGCTTATTTGTCTCAGTACTTTAAGTGCCATATTTAGATCATTTTATTGAACCTAAAAAGAAATGTATGAAGGGTATAGGGCTCATGACAAACACTGACTTCACCTGCCAGTATCCACTTCCAATCACATGATGAGTGAAGACAGAGACTGACTTAGATGTGCTCATTGCTGCCATAAACCCTGATATTCACTGCTAATACTAGTAGAATAAAAAGCAAGGGCAACTGATTTTTTGTGATAGGTATTTGACTTTTTTTCCAAGATAAAGTTGAGAACTTCTGCAAATACTGACCCATCATAATAACTACTGTGCTATCTCTTCATTCATTTACCACTTGTTTTTAGTGTATGACACCCATAAACACAGATACTATTACAACTGTAACAAAAAAATCAATACTCATTCTCACATACTCATAATTACCCTCTCCAACTGAAATATTCTTTATGAGAAGGAATCTAAACACATAGACACTTGAACCTATTAAATAATATTGCTTTGATTCAAGCTCCAAATGCTGGGTTTGGGTACTATGTTAACGTGAATTGCCCAGTAAAAATACAAAGAGCCATGAGAACTATGACATCTATTGAATGATTGGGCTCCTTGTCTACTTATTCAATAAGAGAAGTATGGGCTGAAGAATGTATCTTTCCTCTTGGAGGCAGTAGAGTGTTTGGCAAATACATCTAGTCAGAACAAGAGAGCAGAGTTCTAGTTAAGAATATTTTAACTTATTATTTTTATAACTTTAAAGATAGGAAATCACTTTTAATCCCCACTTTTCCCATCTACATAAAGTATGCTTCTATCAGGCAGATTCTTATAGATGATCAAGTCAAAACAGGATTAATTAAGAGGTGCACAATGGTTACCTGAATCTCTAGAGAGTCATGCTCAGGTGGGTGTTGTGACTAACTAACTGACCCTAAAGGGATCCCCATTGATCTGCAACTCTCAATGTCCACACTTTTGCATGCTCCTCTCATTTTGAGGGTACAGGTGGGACCTACATTTTGTTTCTAATCAATAGAATATGGCCAAAGTGATAAGATACCCTTCCCATGATTAAATTTTAAATGGTAAAGATGAAGGTCTTTTGCAAATGTAATTAAAATGCCTAAATCCATTGACTTTGAGATAGTGAAGAGGTTGAACTGGGTGGCCCTAACTTAATCATGTAAAGGCACTAAGAAGAGGACCAGGCTTTCCCTGAGCTCAGTCTAATTCCCACTGGCTTTGAAAAAGCAAGCTTTCATCAGTTCCATCACCACAAGAAAATGATTCTTTGAATAAGCAAACTGAGCTGGAAGTATAGTCTTCTCTAGTTAAGCTTACATGTGAACATGCAACCCAGCCAATACCTTGATTGCAGCCAATGAATTCCTATCCAGAGAACACATCTACATCATACCCAGTCCTGGCACATGGAGACAGTGACATAATAAATGTACATGATGCTTTAAGTCATGCTTTAAATTTGTGGTAATTTGTTACACAATAAAAGTCTAATAAATTGTCTTTGTAAGACCAGTAGCTGATAAGTATCAGTGACTGGTATAAGGTCACACATGCCCTAAATGTGTGAGAATAGAGTCAAAGGAATAAATACTATTAGCTCAAGTTCCTTTCTTATTGCCATATGAAGGGATTTTCCATTGATCATATCAAGAGACCTGGGGAACACTTTCATTGGGACCATATAGTGTCAAAAGTACATCTCAATAGCAAACAGTATATTGTGTACAGATCACATCATTTATCCCTCAGAACCCTCTTTTATGCCTTGCCTGATCAAAAGTACATGTCCCCATACTGGAAGTTCTGGCTACAGCAATTAAGCAAGAAAAAGAAATAAAAGGCATCCAAGTTGGAAAGAAGAAATACAACTTTCACTGTTTGCAGAGTACATGATTCTATATTTAGAAAATCCAAAAAAAATCTGTAATGAAACTACTAGAGCTATAAACTAAGTACAGCAATGTTTCAGGATCCAAGATAAACATTTAAAAATCAGTAGTACTCTTTACAATAAGTAATGAGCAATCTGATGAAGAAATCAAGAAAAAAATGCATTTACAATAGCAGCAAGAAAGAATGGAATATTTAGGAATTAATTTATCCAAAGACATTGTTGGGGACCAGAGGCTAACCTAAGATGGCGATTAAGCCAACATGGCTACCCTGGCTGATGCAATAGCACCTACATATTACAACAAGGTTCTTCACGGAAATAGGTTCCTGCCAAGAGTCTGTCCTGCCCCTTTTTCCCCTGGCAACAAGTGCCACCAATCATCTAACCAACCCTTCCTGCCGGCACGAACTCCCTCCTATCATAATGCTCCACATAACCTACTTCCCTCCCCAAGTCGGTATATATACACCCGGCTTGCTTAACAAAATTTGCAGCTTGATCAGAATCCTGTCTTGCTGTTCTTCTTGTGTCTCTCTGTCCCATAGCCATTCTGCCCTCAGCAGGTGGTGGACCCCATTGACTGTCCTGCAGGTTGGGACAAGACGTAAAAGACTTATATACAGAAATCTGAAAAACATTGCTAAAAGACATCAAGGAAGACTTAAATAAGCAGAAGGACATACCATGTTCATGGATTAGGATACTAAATATAGTTAAGATGTCAATTCCACACAAACTGATTTACAAATTCAATACCAATTACAATTCCAACAACTTATTTTACAGAAATAGAAAATTGAATAACCAAATTTATTTGGATGAGCAGGGTGCCTGAATACCTAAAAATATCTTAAGAAAGAAAAATGGAGTGGGAGGTTTCAGACTACTTCACTTTAAATCTATTACATGGTTAAAATGGTCAAAACAGCATGGTACTGGGAAAAAAAGATAGGTAAACTGACCGATAGAATTTAATTGAATGTTCAAAAATAGACCCTCTCCTCTAAAGAAAAATGTTTTTGATAAGGTGGTCAGGTTGACTTAGTTTATTTCAGAGCAGACTTTTCAACAAATGGTGCTTGGAGAACTGGATATCCATATACAAAAGAATGAAAGAGGACCCCTATCTCACACCTTAGACAAAAATTAATTCAAAGTGGAATAAAGGCCTAAATATTAGAGCTAAGAGCAAAAGCTTTTAGGAAAAAATGCAGGGAAATATCCTAAAGACCTTGTGGTTTCTCAGACTGTAAACCCAAAGCACAAGCATTGGAAGAAGAAATAAATAAATGGAATCTCCTCAAAATTAAATACCTTTGCATGTCAAAGTACTTTGTCAGGAGAGTAAAAATGTAGTTTACACAATGAGAGACAATACTTGGATACTGCATATCAAAAAAGTATTTAATATTCAGAATATATAAAGAGATCCTGCAACTAAACAATAAAAAGACAACCCAATCAAAAATAGGCAAAAAATATGGATAGACACTTTTCCAAAGAGGATATACAAATGGCTCAAAAACATATGAAAAGAGGCTCAACTTCACTAGCAATTAGGGAAATGAAATCAATATCACAATGAGATATCTTCTCACACTTACCTTAATGACCGCTATCTACAATGGCCATTATCTACAAGTGAAAAACTACAAGTTCTGGAAAGGAGTGAAGAAATAGATACATTTATTCACTGTTGGTGGAAATTTAGAATGTGCAGTCACTCTAGAAGACAGTTTTGTGGTTCCTCAGGAAGCTAAGTATAGAAGTGCTCTATGATCTAGTATTCTCATTACTAGGTATATGCACAAAATAACTGAAATCAAGGATATGAATGAACATTTTCAATTTATAATGACACTATTGACAAATTCCAAAAAATTGAAACAGCACAAATATTCATCAAGAGATGAGTGGATAAACAAATTGTAGTACATATGATGGAATATTATGTAGCTGTAAGACAGAATGAAATAATGATACATGTAACAACATGGATGAAAGTTGAGGACATTATGTTCAGTGAAATAAGCCAGAAACAAAAGGACAAATGCTGTACAGTCTCAATATCAACTAACTATAATGAGCAATTTTTGAGAGTTAAAGTTGGGAATACATGTCGTTAGGAGATAGAAAGAGGGTAAAAATTAGGCATATGATGCAGAAGGAGTATAGAAAGTCCAACAGGATTGAGTGTAAAGATTCAAAAATGGAAAGCACAATAATGTATAATGGTAGCACAATACTGAAAGTAAAATGAACAATGCTGAGTGTGAGCATGGTTGAAATTGGTATGCTAGTGGCATGTATGAAATCAGAAAGTAAAATAGAAGATAAAAACTGGGACTGTGTAACTCACTGAAACCTAGAGTGGACAATGATGGTGATTAAATATACAATTATGAGGAAGTTTTTTACATAAGGGAGAACAAATGAACGTCACCATTGTAAGGTGGTAAAAATGGCTGTTTTATGACAAAAATAAAATAATGCAAGCTAGGGTCTATAGTTAATGGCAACATTGCAATATTCTTTTATTAATTGCAATGAAGACAATATACCAAAACTAAATGTCAAAAATTGGGGATATTGGGGGAATATGAGTTTCTTATTGTTGCTGTGTTTTTTCCTTTTTTTTCACTTCATTCTTTGGGGAAGAAATGGAAATGTACTCATATAGATTGTGATAGTGAATTCATAACTATGTGACCATCCTGAGAGTTGCTGATTGTATAATTAGAATGGATAGTATGATGTGTGCATAAAACTGTGTAAAATATAAATAGAAAAATAATACAGATCCTAGAGAAGATTTGGAGAGAATGATATACCTTTTCCCTGTTGGTAGGGAAGTAGAAATTTGCAGACCCCCTGGAAGGCAATGTGGTAGTTCCATAGGTGGCTAAGTGTAGGGTTGCCACATTTCTTGAAACCCTGTTATTAAGTAGGGCCACTAATAGATAATTGTTGTCTTGTGTTTACAGTGGCATTATCCATGATTTGCAATGAATGGAGGTGATCTAAAGGTACGTTGACTGAAGAATGGAAGGGGAAATTGTGATGTATTCCTACAATGGAATATTGAGCTGCTGCAGGAAGGAATGAAGTCATGAAACATGGAAAAGGGTGAATTAAACTTGAAGGCATTATGTTGAGTAAAATAAACCAGAAATGAAAGGATAAATATTGTATGATCTCACTAATATAAATTAATTATAACAAGCAAACCCTGAGAATTGAGTTGGAGTACATAGGTTCTCAGGGATTAAAAAATGGGCAGAGATTGGGCTATTGGTGATTAAGCAGTAAAGAATGGCTCAATAAGGTTTATTGTAAAGGTTTCTAGATTATAAGCTCTCATAGCAGTCATATCTACTTCTGAGTTTTATCTGTTATTTCTAAATTCCAAGATGCTGTGTGTTTTGTATATAACCTGATAAAGCCCTGGAATCTTGGGTATATTTGTGACACCTGTAACTCAGAGTTAGAGTTCTGCAGCTCTGAAAGTCAATATTACGCTGTACAATAATTGCTAAAGAAGGTGAAAAAGAGATCAGACTTTGATTAGAGAAATGAATGAAATGGACCTAGTTAGGATAAAGATAAATCAGAACATAGATAAAAAATGATTAAATTTAAGACCAAAAAGCTTTTAGTGGAAAATGTAGGGAAATATCTTAAAGATCTTGTGGTAGGAGGTGGTTTCCCAGATTGTGTACCCAAAGCATAAACATTGAAAGAAAAAATAAATAAATGGATCTCCTCAAAATTGAATACCTTCGCATGCCAAAGTACTTTGTCAGGATTGTAAAATCTCAATTTCTGAGTGAGACCAAAAGAAGAGAGTTTATTTGTTACAAAGTTTAAGTTTTCTTTAGTATGCTGTCCAATTTAAGTTGTCTGATCAGTTTATTTAAGCAATTTAATTACAGGAACCTAGACCAAGGAATGAGATTCTGTTATTCTGTTTAGGCTCATGTTATACCCCAATATATTCCAAAGTATTTTCTGCATAAGTTAAAAATGTATTTGCAAAGTCACCTTGAGGGACTAGGGGAAAATGTGGAAATATTAAATTTCTCCACCTCAGGAATCCTTGATACCCTTTCAAGAATTACTGACTCCAAATTTAATAAGCCAAGCCCTCAAACTTAAGGTTTGCCCTTGTAAAACTTGTTTCTCCAATGGAGAAGCTAAACCTACCTATAATTATGCCCAAGTGTCACCTACAGGGAACCTCTTTTGCTGCTCAGATGTGACCTTTCTCTAAGCCAACTCTGAAAATTCTCACTGACCTCCCCCTCCCCTATATGTGGTACATGACTCCAAGGGGCTTAAGTCTTCCTGACAATGTGAGACATGACTCCTAGAAGTGAGCCTAACCCTGGCATTGTGAGATTGAGAATGCCTTCTTGGCCAACAGAGAGAAGAGAAATGAAGCAAATTAACATTCAGTGGCTATGAGATTCTAAGTGGAGTTGAAAGGTCATTTTAGAGGTTACTCTCCTGTAAACTCTGTAGATGTTGCAAATGGACACAGTATGCAAGACCCAACCAACAGTATTCCAGAAAACCCTAAATAATACCCAGGGACCTATCTAAGATGCTATAAAATTTTTCTTATCAAATTTACTTTTCTTAAAACTTAAGGATTCCATATAGTTCTTATGCCAGACAAGCCCTGAAATCCATAAATACCATTTTCTCCAAGAATATCAACCAGATTACTTCCTCAACCTCATAAAGTCAACACTGCTTTCCAGCACAAAAATATCAAAATGCTCATTGTCCAGATATCCCCCAAGATTGAAAGAATCATCAAATGAGAGGGAAGAGGTGTACCTGAGAAATTAGGATGTATCAAGTAATATGACTCTAACTCATTATATACTTTCTTCTTTTTAGTTTCTAGTGTGTTAGAGTAGCTGGAAGAAAATACCTAAAATTGTTGAACTGTCATCAAGTAGTCTTGATCTTTGATGTGATTGCACAATTTATTGTTTTTATCTTGTGACACTGTGAAAGTAAAATCCTTGCAATATCACTTCATTACCCAATGTATGAATAGATGGGTAGTAAAATAAAGATAAAAATGTACATGTCTCCAACATGGTAGAATCATGCATAGTTTCATGAGCTACAGTATCCCCATAATTTAGTGAAATATTGCAATCATATTCCCAACCATAATGTAAAACATTGATCAGCACTGGCATGCTTTGTAAAAGTGAGATGTATAGGGGAAAGAGAAAAAATGAAGAAATAATGAAACAAAGTAATATAAATAAATCTTACCTACTTGCCACCTCTGACTGGTGATATGGTCTAAGGTGCTACCTATACCTTTCATCTTTACAGCCATAAAATTTTTCTTTATCTTCTGTAACAACTCCCTTGGTGCTATTATTCCAAAGCCTCATTTCTACAAGACTAGAGTCCTCATGGTCTTCTCTTTACTTGATTGCTGATACATGCCATTGAGCAAAATCACTGGGTATTGAGTATGAGGTGCCCCAGTGAAGCCACCAAGTTCTACATATGACCACTGCATAGAAGCAACCCCACTTCCCCTTAAAATTGGAATCAATCTCCCCATCCAATACAGTGATCACTTTAATCACCTCTGAGTTTAGTAGAAAGAAGAAGCCAAGTAACCAGGAATTAATCTCAGCTTTTAGTTTTACAGAATATGAATGCTTTCCCTAGTGAAATAATTCCTCTCAAGGACATTAGAACTTCAGTACTCCCTGAAATCAAAATATATTTGTTGGAATCACAAACTTCACAATGTACAAGAATGAATAGGTTTACCCCCAACTCAAACCTAGACCTTAACACTCTGGTCAACATCACATGTTTGCCATTGGTTTAAAGAGCATGCTACATCAAGGAAAACAGCACCCAAATCTTGCAGCCTGTTATCTAAGAAGTGGTGTTATAACTGAGCCTTCAACAAAGCATTGCACTGTTTCATCGTGCCAATTCCTTCTTTGAAAATGAAATTAAATAAATACATGTGTGATCCCTCTACTATATTTTAGTGGCCATAAAATATATCCCTTGATGAGAAACAATGATCATTGACATTAGGCAGCAAATAGAGCTGTGATTTTAAAAAGTCACTCCAATATTCCAATAGCAATGTATTCTAACACAGTATTCTTTTCCAAAGTAGAGAAAATAATTGAAACACTTAGACCCAGAAACTGATGAAATGCTCATATTGACTTCTTTTCTCACAGAGGTCTATGTTCAAAAAGTTATGCAACACTGCCACTTTGAAGAAATAGAAGAACTTAGGCTCTATTGGATAGTTTAAATATGTAATATCACAACCTGTTTTTACCCAATGAAGAATATTAGGCCTTGGAAATTACAGTATAATATAAGCAATGTAATTAAATAGTGATGCTTTCTCAACATTGGTTAAATATGTATTAGCCTGAATTTAATAAATCAATTATTTCTTCTTAATTTTTTTCAGAACTCCAATAAGCACCAAGTTCAATGATGATTGGGGATTGATCATAGGTATAACAACTGGATATAAATAGCTAAAACTTGGTCCAGCTCTGATATAAAGCATATTATGCCAGTAGTTCCTTAGACAGTCATCACATCATGTAAGGGATTATTAACATTCCCTTGGCCCTCAAAAGCATGGAGAGAGTATGCCCTTATAAGATGTGTGGATGGAAATAAAAAGAAAATTATCACTTAAAAGTTGGTCCTTTCCTGGGTGGGCCATGGTGGCTCAGCAGGCAGAGTTCTTGCCTGCTATGTTAGAGACCCAGGTTCAATTCCTGATGCCTGCCCATGCAAAAACCAAAAAAAAAAAAAAAAAAAAAAGTGGCCCTTTCTTAAAATTTAGCAAATTTACTAAGGAATAATTTACATATCTTGAAATATTAAAGCTTTGATAAAGATGTCAGTGCAATTTATTTTCTAGTAAAGAAATCTCACAATGAAAATGTCAATTTCGCTTGAAGCAAAGTAGATCAGCAAATATACTTACAAAGGTAATGAACAAAGCACTGAGTCAAGGCCAATTACCATGAATATGTATACTATGGGATACATAAAGATTGAGTATCATAATCTTAAAATTGGTCTGTAAAATTGGAGATCATTAAACATGAGTGTCAGCAAAGATCACTCTGCCCCTATCATAGTCTTAAAGAGGAACTTGAATTATTGAGTTAATGAAGGAAATATTATTCCTCCCAGGAAACCTCTAGTAAAATTTTTGTGGATTCTAGAAGTGTAAGAGAGAAACAAGTCTTTAAGCTAGAATGTGAGGCAGCAATCCCGTAGGATAGAATTTGTCTAGCTTTTTGGTTGCTTCAACATCCTTTATCTCTAAGGCACAAAAGTGAGTAGAGTTTATGAATATCTTTAGATACAGAAAGGGCATCTTATATAACACATTTGAATTGGGCCAAACTCTCTTTTCCCATTTGCTCTCCCCTTTAGATCATCTTTCCTCATGTTAATAAGCAGTCTGCATTCATATATGCCTCCAGAAGTATCTTTCCCCACCTGTTATCAGACAAAGGCAGTGAATTCTTTTGACTGGGCACTCAAATGACCAATTTCTGATAGCTTCAAAGAGAGAAAGAGTTCACTACTAGGCATGCAGCAGGAGTTCAGATGGCCTCCCACCACAAAAATCTTTCATTCTGAGCTGTAATAATTCTGATGTTTTTATGGCATTATAATATGGGCAGGTTTTGTAATAATCAGTACAATGGCCCAACATGATGGAATTAGGAGTGATTTAAATATTGAGCATGAACATATTGATAACGTCTTAGTTACAGAATTTATGTAAGAAAATGCCAACCTCATTATGATGACGGACATGATTTTTAGTATTATAATGAGATGTAGGTGACTTATAGGTTAAAGTCTATGTGACTGGTTGTGTTGGGTGGGCCCATTTTGGTTAGATTTGGCTTTTGTTATCAAGGTAACTTTGGATGGGTTGGGTTAATTCTGGGCTTCCCAAGACCATTAATGAACATTAGGGGCTATCTTTAGTGGACACAGGATTCTAAAATTTAAAAAATCTGGGTAAATGGGCATAAGTGAAGTGAATTATAAGATTTTTACAAAATCACAAGGGCAGAAGATGAAGGCTATGCAATAAAGGTAGCTGGATTACACTTTAAAGATATAAGGTATTTCCCTCTGTCTACTCCAATATGCCAGAAGACAAAAAGAAATATCTATATAATGATTCAACAACAACAATCATTCCTTAAAACCAAATTCCTCAGTTACAACTCCTCCCTTTCATTTGATCATTATTCTGTCAGTCTTGAAGGGTATCTGGGTAACAACTGTTCTAATTTCTTTATGGCTGAAAAGGGGCTTTGTCCTTAAGGACAGAGAGATTAGCTGGTTGTAGTTCTTGGAGAGTCCCTTATTTCAGGATTTCAGTGCTTGTCTGACACTGGAACACTTTGGAAGCTTTATAACTCTGAAAAACAGGCTTAATAAGTAAAACATTTATAGATCCCAAAGTATCCCTTAGGGTTTTCAGGAACACCTAAAACACCTAAATGTTGGGCCTCACCCTATTGTGGCAGTTTGCAATATCTTGCAGGAACTTGCATAAGAGTAACATCCAGATTTGAGTTCTCTTCTCCATTGAAACTCTATCTCTTTTCCCACTTTTGGCCAACTAATCCCATGATGTCAAGTCCAGGCTTACACCCCTGGAAATCATGTCCCACATAATGGGGAAGAAAAGCGTTTGGCTTAGAGAGAGACTGCATTTGAGTAATGGCAGAGGTTCTCTGGTTATGACTCTTAGGCATTAATTATAAGTAGGTTCAGTTTGCCATCACAGAAATAAGTTTCATTAGGGCAAGCCCCAAGGTTGAGGCTTTGGCTCATTAATTTGAGAGTCCCTCTTGGTTAAGAATGTATCAGGAATTCTTCAGGTGGGGAGGTTTAATAGTTTCATTTTTCTTCAATCTTCAAGTGACTTTGCAAATACTTTCCTATTTTCTCCTCAACATATTTTGAAATATGTGAGGGTATAACATTAACTGGTACAGAATATTAAGATTTTATTCCATATTCTAGATTCCATATTAAATAAAGCTGAATTGAGTTATTTAAATAAACTGGCCAGATAGGTTTAATTAGATAGTATCTTCTAGAAAATTTAAATTTGAGGATCAAAAAGTTTTTCTTGTGGTCTCACACAAAAGTTTTAAAATACAGGCTATATTTACCTTGCCTATAGAATTTCCTTAGTAATTCAGTTTCAGCCACATCTGTAATTGAAGTGTGATTTCTTTTTTTAAACAGTTGCTGTATGTTGTAATGCTAACTTTCACAGCTGGAGGACTAACTCTGTGTTTCAGGTATCACACAGATACTTAAACTTCCAGAGAACTACCAGAATTATTCAAAGAACAAAGTTCAGAAATAATAGTCAAAGTTACCATTTAAGCCTGAATTTTCTTATAAGTATTTTTAAATGAAGCTACTTTTAGAAATGCAACCATTAGATAGTTATTTCTTACATTGAAACACTATGCCAAAGGATTTGTTCTGTTTCATAATCACAAATTTGCTAGTTATGCTAATTAACAGATATAATTTATATATTTGTCTTATCTCACTTTTAAAGTCTCTCCTTGTTACCGATGAAGCTCTGACCTATAGCTGACCACATATACTTTTAGAGAAGTGTTAGAGCAAAGCAGTGTGACTGACAAGTAAATATGGCTGGTTCATCAATCTGCAGCCCTTTTCTAAGAATATCTAAAACCATGACTAACAACATTATACCACTGTTTAAAATTATACCAATGAGTATCTGGATGCAATGTGGCCAGTGAGATCATTATCAAGTGCTCAGCAATTTTTATACAATCCTTGAATATATGATAACATGTTTCCCATGCAAATACAGCTAATAACAAGATAGAAAAAATCTTTTAATTGCTATAATACTTCTCAAATAACTCCTATCCATATTTTAAGTTGAGAAAGGCTCATAGCTGAACCTTTGAGGGCCCCCACCCCAGGAATGTCTTCTCTTACTTATGTGCATCTTTACCAGTTCCTGAAGGCTGGGGGAGGGGGTTTCTATCCCAGGAATGTGCCTTATCTCATCCGCCTGCAAGAAGGGGTTTGGGGATTTTCCACAGAGAGCATACCTAAACCAGAAAGAGGGGGAAGCCTGTCTGCTACAACATGAACATTAATAAGGTTACTATTTGTTGTAAAATTTTTGCCTTCTATACAGAATTCTCAGATGATGAATAAAAACCTAAAAAAAACTTTTCATTAAGAAAAGACTAAAAATATACCTTATTTTAATATTTTAACAGAGAGAAAACTAAACTTCAGTTTTTTAAGAATACACAGTTTGACACCCAAGCTTTCTTTCTTGAAATATATGACAAACTGGCTTGTAAAGATTTGGTAAGCTTCGACTATGACAATTCACTTTTACAATTTTTTTTACAACTCTCAATATTCATTCAGGACTAATAGTCAATAATGTCTACAACAAACAAAATTTACTTGGCTAAACTTGCCACCACTTGTACCCACAATTAAAACTAGGTCATTTGATTCCAAATAATTTATTATTTCAAAGACACCACACTGAAAAAAAATGCATTTCATTATTTAAAAAAATCCATATTAATTGCTAACATTTCTCCCTATTAAGACATTTTCTCATCAAGTTTTAGCTTAAAAGATTATCAAGTTGAGTTGTCTGACCTGCTGTTTCCTTCAATTATCCCTCAGTGATGCAAATATCATTGATGTTTCTCTAATTCTAAAGAGTCTCTGTTATTTTCTTCACTTGAACCACATTAGTTTCTGTTTTGTCTCAGGCCCTATAGTTTCAATCAAACCCAAAGTCTCCTGTATTTTTACAAGCTTTTTGAGAAAGTTTTTCACCTCTGAAAGTGAGATAGACATATAGAAGTTCATCAGGATATAGCTCACTATTGAGCAAAAGGTTCACATAATGCATGGGCATGCATGGGTTTCTTTGTTTCTGTGCTAAAGGTTGAAGTTGATTGACAAACATTTTGGTAGAAAAGGATTTATTTTAATTCAATTCCTAGAACCAAATTATTTATTTGGCTCTTACCATTTATCTAGGTCATTCAGGATATATCTAAGAAGAGGGAAAGGCAGTCTTACTTACCCTCACACATCATACAAATTTGTGTGAATAAAGATCACATTTGTAAAATGTGACAGAAAAATACCTCAATTTTTCTGGTTTTAAAGAATTACTTTGAATAATCTTTTTTTGCCTCATTTTTCCTTCTTCCACTTTTGTTCCCAACTTAAAAGTAGATTATATGCCTCCAAATTTCTTTTGTAGTAAAAATTTGTATACAAGATAAAAATATGCTGAAAGAACCATCTGTTGGGTAGAAACTAGAAATGAATTTGAATTGAATAGGCTTAGAATATAGATAACAAAAGGCAACCTAAGGGGAGAGAGGAAGCACAATGGAGCTTGCTTGTTGGGTGAGAGGAAGAGAAATTACTGGGGTATCATAACCTCCAAGAAGACTATTAATAGGCTAATGACCTGAAGCAAATAGAAACATATGGTTACCTGATGATCAACATTTTTATAATTATCAAAACAACCACATAACCTCACATGTACAGTCCTTTATTCAGCACCTTTCTATGCAGAACTATAGTAAACATTTTACAATTAATCCCTTCATTTAATTCTTCTACTTGAAGGTAAACAATTTATAGACAAAGAAAACAAAGCTGAGAGGTTAAGTAACTTTCCCAAAGAAACATACCTCATGGGGAGTGGAGTCAGAGCTTAAACCCAGGTCTATGCTGAGGAAAGGTAGGAGAAGTGACAATATCTCACACAGAGGAGAAAGGGCTACTAGCCATTACAGTGCATTAGATAAATGGCACCAAGACCCATGGCCAATGCAAATGCTTGTCCAGATTCATTTATTGTGCTTTCCTCATAAGCAGCAGAAACATTAGAGGAAACCTCATTAATGAGAATGTTTTAGTCCCACCAGCTCTGGAAATGAGAGACCAAGATATGAAGCAGTGTGTGAGACTCAGATACTTCCCTTTCCTTCTTTACCCCAGGGATTTTAACAAGAGTTAGAGCTGCAGTTAGTGAATCACTGTCTCCTGGAGGTTTGGCTTGACACCATGTCTGGCACCCCTAAGTCTTACAACAACATCATGTTCCTCATCCCTAAGGCTTGAAACATTTAAGTCACCTCTAACTCATGTCTCTCCCTCACTTCCCATATTTACACAATTCACTCCTCCTCCTCATTTTACCAGTTCTTTCCTCTGGTTTCCTATAACCACATCTTCAGGCAGAAGCAAGCTCCTGTAAGGATTACTGCAACATCTTACATGCTTCATCTGTCAACCCATGTGTCAGCCCAGCCTTCAAGCCTCAGTTTATTCTGCACATTGGAGTTAGAAATACTTGCCCTTCTCCCTGTGCTTGAATCACTCAGAAATCACCTCTCTCTTATTTTGCCTGGAAATCAGGTACTAAAGCCTTCCACCTGACCCTTTAGACCTTTCACAATACTTGCCCAGCCTCCTTAAAATCAACTTTTGTTTCTAGTGAGCAACAATATAACTTCAGTTATATTGGGAGTCTCCTCACAGTCTCATAAATATAACTAATTCCCACCACAAAGGCATCCCTCTTATTTTTCACATTACCTGATGAACCTACCATCTTTGCCTCCCTCTCCAAATTTTGCCCACTTGGCAATGTCCATTTTTAATGAAAACTTCCTTGTTTGCCTCAATGCTCATTCATTTAGCTCTTCTGAAACTCCAGAAATTAATTTAAGTGATATTTCTGTTCAATGCAATAAAGCAAACAGTGTTCAGCTTATCATAGGCCCTTAATAAATGCAAATTATAATTATTTACTCCAAAAATGCAAATATGATCAAGTCACTCTTTGCCCTGAAATCCACCAATATTTTCCCATTGCCTACATGATTAAATCCAATATCCATTAGCGAGGCATATAAGACTTTGTTCATCTTTCCAGATTCAATTTTCATCACTCTCCTGAACCTATATTCCATCCACTCTGAGCTGTCTCCTTTGTCCAATTTGCTCTGACACCTCAATGCCTTTGCTGACGTTTTGCCCTATACTTGCTATGCACATATTGTTCTTATTCTTTCTTTAGTGCTTAGGTTACACATCACCTTTCACTCCACTCCCACCTAATTATTCTTTATGCAATGTACATCTTTCTATGGAGTATTTAACATGTTTATTATAACTATTGTGTCTCTATCTGTCTCCCTTACCTACCTTATTCATCCCTGTATGACCTAGGGATATAGTAAGTGCTCCATAAATATTAACTGAATTAAATTAAAAAACTAAGAAACTCTTCTATAACCTACACTTGGAGACACAAAATCATGACACCTTATTTCTAATATGCTTTGATATCATCTGTTCATATTCATAAACAGAGCCTGGCTATATCTTATTAACTCCCTCAGCCACCTAAGTGCTATACTCTCAGAATGGGTTCTAAATGAATATATACACTTTTTGTTGATAAATTGATTAATCAGTAGTCTGATAAGAATTAATTGTATCCCTTAAAGCTGTCGCTCTACATTTTCCTTTTAGTCTGGGTTGACCTCAGGTATCCTTGATAAGGCTCCTCCTCATAATATCTAAAGTAATGAACAACATAAATAATTTTTATTTCAAAAGTGGGCATTTTACTGCACTGGATAAAAGTCACACCTACTACATCCTTGAAACTGAGTCACTGTTCTAACTCATAGTTTTGTTTTTCATAAGCCTAGCAGATAGTTATCAAAATAATGATTAAGTTCTATAGTATATATTATTATTATTATTATTATTATTATTATTTATATTCAGAAGAATAATGGTTCTTACATTTAGTTCTTTGATTTGAGTTTAAGTTTTGTATATTTTGTCAAATAGAGGGTATTTATTAGTTTGATGTTTGTAATGGCAAAATGACAACAATGAAAATTGAAACAACTTAAACATGAATCCATGGGGCACTGACTAAATCAAGTTTGATATGATGACACCATATAATCATATGTAGTGCAATAAAATACAAATATCAATTCATTTGCAATAGCAACTAAAAGAATCAAGTACTTATCCAGGATGTAAAGAATTTGTACACAGAAAATTATAAAACATTCTGTAAAGAAATCAAAGAAGAGCTAAACAAATGGGAAAAGATTTCATGTTCATGAATTTGAAAACTTAGTACCTTTAAGCTGTCAATTTCATCTAAACATCACTTCAGTCTTCCCGCCCACCAGTGGGAATATTTGTTTTGCATCCATGTGTAAGCTTAAGTGACAAAGGCTCCTTCCTCCTGGCATCTCCACCCCGAAAGCAGGGATGGACACCCTGTCCTAGACTTTAAAAGCTAAGAGAACATTACCAAGTTGAATGTGGTTGGTAAGGGACCAGCCTGTGCCTGGCCCAGCCCTGAAGAGTTTCCTGCATGTCTATCTGCTTCCCATCCCTGGTCCTCCAGCTCCCACACACTCAGTTCTGCAAGCTTATGAGAGCCTTTCAAAATATACATTTTTGGTTAAAACAACAAAAGTCAATTTTCCTGTTTGCACACAAGCCCCTAAGGATTTGATGCTGTGACACATACTTCTGAATCCACAAACCTTTGTTGTGCCCTTTCCCAGTTACTTTTGTCTTCACTTCCATCTACAATTAAAGCTTCCCCAAAGTAGGAACATGCATTTCTTTATGCCTTCCTTGTTACCCATTAAAGCAACCTCCAAATGCTAATCATTTTCCAGAGTCCAATGCTGATGAATTATAGTGACAAAGAAGTGATTTGCATGTCAGTAAGTGTTCCAATAGAAAGATCACTGTGAAATCCAAAGCCATACTGAAAAAGGAAACTCCAATTATTTACCTCAGAGGAAAAAATGTAACCAACATTAATATCAGTGACATCAAGGCTGCCATTTGCTGACCTGCCATCTGTGCTGTTGGCATTTGTTTCAATTACAAGAGGAAGAAACATTAGCTGCAACAGAAACATATCCCCATCTTCTTTCAGACCTTACCCTCCAACAGGGTGATACTTCAGAGATTACCCTTCATAGGACTTCATACATATCTCATCCCATCCCCCACCCCCACAAAGATATATTCTTTTGAAAAAAGCCCTGATTTTTGGCAGATATTTGGCTTTTTATCTATGCTTATCCCAGGTAACAGCACAGACATCTCCTGCATTTCAGATCTAAAGCAGCAGATGACACTGAAGGATAACTTCAAGGCATAGACTTCAGAAAATTATGTTGGATTTTTTCAAAGGGCTTTAACTGGGATTTTCTAGCACAAAATTTTTATCTTCTGTGATTCTGATTCTGAGTTATTTCTTACATAGCAAATAGTTTGTCATCAAAGGAAATTTTCCAGAAGAGATTTTGAAGCAAGCCAATTTAGCAAGTTTCTTTTTATCTTCTTGACTAAGGAACTTCTTTCATTGAGCTCAGGGAAACATATTGAACTAACATGCAGACATAAGACATTAACTTATGTTTTGCTTCCACATCTCTGCATCTAAAAGGGTTATTTGCCACTGAGACAAGCCTGTATAAAATTTTTCCCTTATGGATAGTCTTACAAATAAATGAAATATCAATTTTTAAAATATTGGTAGCAACTAACTAAAGATGAATAAACATGCAAAAATCACATCAAAATCCAATCGATGAACATCAGTGACAGGACATACAGTGTACATCAGTCTGGATAAGCTGAATGAGCTGTGATCCTACCCAGAACTGTGAGTCCCCCAAGCCATGGAGGCCAGCAACCCTCCGCCACAGGATGGATCCCAGAGGTGAAAGGAAAGAGACTAACAGCAAGGGGCTGAGCCCAAGCAAGCTCCAATTGTGGAATTAATTAACAAATTCTGATGACTAAAATTAGCCCCCAGCTCAGATAAACTTTTAATAAAAGCTGAAGTTACTAGTGTTTACTTTGACACAGAGGGGGCAGGGCTAACAGGGAAAAAACAGAGCTTTTTGGATTGGACATCACAAAATACTTGAAAAGGCCTAGACCCTAAAAAAAATAGAGGGGGCATATAGGGTCTAGAGATACATAGAACAATGTACTAACTTAAGCTCTTGATTAACAAACCCAAGAAATGGGGGTCCTGCTCTGAAAAGGATTTTTTTGCTTTGTTTCTATTGCTTAACTACTAAGATATAAATGTAAGGCTTCTCAGGCTCCAACTGCCTTAGGCAAGGGCAGAATTAAATTTGTCTGAGAGGCAAAGAGGCTGGTCAGGTACAACAAGGTAATTCCCTGGAGCCTGTGCCTTCCTCAGGAGAGGGGTGGGGCCCAGGTCAGGTGGAATCCCTCCTTCAAGGAATTCAGACACCAGGGACTGGAAAACTGAAGCCATTAAAGCCAGTCTACAACCTCTCCTCTGTTTCAACCATGACCCCAGCAGGGACAGTCTGCTGAAGTTAAAGATACTGCATCACTTTATGCTGGTGGGACCTACAGGCAGACAATCACCACATACTGGGCAGGATAGGAAAAACATAGAGTCCAGAGGCATCATAGGAAACTCTGTCAACGTGCTGGGCCTCATCCTCATGGAAAACTGATGGAGGTGAATCTTTTCTTCTGAGAGGAGGCCAGTGTGGTCTGGGAAACTGACTGGGGTCTATGATATCTAAATACACCCTCCTAATAAGAAAAATGGCTCCATAAAGGCGGGGTAAGAGACAAGAAAACAAGAATTGAACAATTTTGATACATTAAACAAAACCAATGCTAGAGATCTAGAACAAGCTATAATTAATGTAAAAAAACAGATGAGAACAAAGCCATTCAGCAAGAAAATCCTAGGTAAAAGAGTGGAAACAATCTCCAGAATAAGCTAATGAAGGAAATTAAATGCCTAAATGCCAGCAAAATAAATAAATAAATAAATAAATAAAATAAAAACGGGTCATACTAGGAAAATTGAAGATATGGCCCATCAAAGGCAGAAAACAACAATTCAATTGAGGTACAGGAGTTGAAACAATTGATTCAGGCTGTTCAAATAGACAGAGAAAACTTCATCAAAAATCAAATCGATGAATTGAGGGAGGATATAAAGAAGGCAATAGGCAAACAAAAAAAAAGAAATTGAAAGTCTGAAAAAACAAATCAGATAACATATAAATGATAGGCACAGTAGAAAAGATTAAAAAAAAAAACAATGGAAACCTACAATGTTAGATTTCAAGAGGCAGAAGAAAGGATTAGTGAACTGGAGAATGAGACATCTAAAATCCAACAAGCAAAAGAAAATATAGGGAAACTAATGGAAAAATATAAGCAGGTACTCAGGGAATTGAATGACAACATGAAACACATGAATACACATGTTGTGGGTGTCCCAGAAGGAGAAAAGAAGGGAAAAGGAGGAGAGAAAGACTAATGGAGAAAATCATCACTGAAAATTTCCCAACTCTTATGAAAGACTTCAAGTTACAGATCTAAGAAGAGCAGAGTACTCCAAACAGAATAGATCCAAATAGACATACAGCAAGACACTTCCTAATCAGAATGTTAGATGTCAAAGAGAAATAGAATTTTGAAAACAACAAGGAGAAACAATACATCACATACAAGGAAAGCCCAATAAGGCTATGTGTAGATTTCACAGCAGAAACCATGGAGGCAAGAAGACAGTGGTATATTTAAGATTCTAAAAGAGAAAAAACTGCCAACCAAGTTATATCCAACAAAATCATCCTTCAAAAATGAGGGAGAAATTAACTTATCTCTTTCATGCTCCCCTTACCCTGAGCTGAGAGAGAATTATCCCAAACCATTTTTCATATGTTATCTCTGTGGAGTGCTCAAAGATCAAGGAAACTAAAGCCAGAACAAACTGAATTGTAACTACACTTCCTCCATTTCAATCATTTAGTCAGTATTTATTCAGGCCATATTTAATGAAAGTCAACATTTGGCTAAGTTCATAGAATACTACAGTGAATAAGACAGATGTGTTCACCGACAGTGTGGAAAGGGCAATAGACACCCCCAAAACAAAGGAGAGGGAAAGCTAAATAAAAAGAATAATTACAACAACAAATATGGGACATGATATCATGTGAAAGAAGGAAACAACTCACTGAGAAGGAGGATAATAGAATAGATTCTAGTTTAGACCTCTGTTTTGGTTTGCCAATGCTGCTGGAATGCTATAATCCAGAAATTGATTGGCTTTTACAATGGGGATTTATTAACTCAAAATGTACAGTTCTTTGGAGATGAAAATTTTTAACAAAAGGCATCACAGGATGATTGTTGCATGCTGAAGACAGACTGTTGGTATCTGGAATACCTCTGTCATATGGGAAGGCATGTTGCCCAGCAACTGCTGCTCTTTTGCTCCAGATTTCATTGCTTTCAACTTCTGATTCCAGCAGCTTCCTCACTGAGCTTCTTTGAGTCCTCTCTTATCTTCCCCCAGGACTCTTCTCTATAAGCTTCTCTTAATCTCATCTCTTAGCTTCTATATGTTTTTATCCTCTATAAAAGACTCCAGTTAAAGGATTAAGACATGCACATCTCAATTGAAGTAACCTAACCAAAAGTTCTCAAACACAAAACGTCTGTAGCCACAGGAATAGATTAAAAGAACATGGTCTTGTAGGGGTACATAACAACTTCAAGCCACTATAATATCCTTAAAGGCAAGGGTCAAGGAATTCTTCTCTGAGAAAGTGACATGTGAGCTAAGACCTAAAGGGTAAGAAAGATTGAGCTGCATGGAGTGGGGGAGAGTTCAGAACAGAGGGAACATGTGCAAATTCCCAAAGCAGAAGAGAGTCTGGTGTTCTCTAGGAACTAAAAACAGACTTCAATTGTTGGAGCATTGTGGAAAAGTGAGGCAGTAGCATAATATGATGTTAAAGGATCATCAAGAACAAGAGCTGATGCTGAGACTTGAAAGACACAGCAAGAAGTTTGGATTTTATTTTAAGTGTAGTTTGAAGCTTAGTATTGTTTGTTTTTGCAAATGAAAAGTTCCAGCTGCTGAGACTGTCTAATTCAAACCCAAATTCATTAAGATATGTGAAGAGAATAGCTATTATGCTAGTCACAGGGGCCATTCCATGTGGACTCTGGTGGAGCCTACTTTAAGACCTCCATCGCCCAAGACCTGACCAAAAGTTCATTGGTGGACAGCCCATAAATCTCTTCCTTGGAGATCATATCATTGAGTACCCAGACCCAGAGATCTTTGTGGGGAGGCACCAGGTCATCCAGGGGACTATGCCTGATGACCATATTTTTGTTCCTCTCTCTTGGTCAGTTTTAGCAAGTTTGACAGTAACTGTTTTTTCCAAACCTAAGTACTCATCTGTTGAGATCCAGATTATGTAACAGACCAGTAGACCTGATCTCATGAGGAGATTCAATTGGGCCCCTAACCAGCAGGAGTGTTATGACAAACCTAGAAATTCGAGTTTGGTTAACAATAAGAACATCTACTGCTCCAATTACCTCATCATTGACCCAACAGAACAGTGTGGCTTGCAAGATCACTGTAGCCTCAGTGAGTGAAGTCCAGATGTGTTTTTCTGTGGTAGGGTCTCTCATAGGTGGGCCCTAATAGCACCAAGCTGAGGAAGGGGAGGGTCTCAGAGGTTTTCATTCTCTCATTCTCCCTTCTTCTTCTTTCTCTTTAGTCAAAGTAGCTATTTTCAGGGCATTCTGAGGAAGGGGTCTATATGGACAAATCCCACAAAGTACACTCAACCTAACTAAGTTTAACAAGATTATCTCATTCATTGAGGAGGCAAACTAGTCAAGTCTAAGATCTCCTTACATTTCTGGGCAAAACAACACAGAATAAATCTATATTCTTTTACATTAAAGGCACAATTCTCAATAACTCACTATGTCACAGGGTGTTCATCAGTGCCAGAGACCACCTTAGGCTAACAATTGTCATTGGGCATAATTTAGCTTATAGCATCTCCTATGATTTTTAGTCCCATCACTGGAAATCAATAGCAATTCTTTGGATTCCCTAGGGTCCATCTCTTTTATTTCTACCAGAAAGTGGCTGCTTAAAGAAAAAGACCAATTTAGAATGATCAAGCTTATGTAAACATCACACTAGCCTTCTCCAAGAATGCCCCACAGCTTCCACCAGCACTTTCCAAGTCCCAATGGCAAGTACCCTGCAAATCCTCAGACTCTTGCAAACAATTCAAAAAGCACTACCAGGAGTCCTGTAATCTGTGCTAGCATTCCATTTGTGAAAAGCCTGGTGGGACCTTCAGGCTTTTTTCTGTTCCAGAATAGCATTGTGTTTGACCACACAGCTGACTGTACCCAACTGTCAAGAGCTGAGCTAGAGAAAGCTGAGCTCCTGGGTATCTAGGCCATCATCTGTTACAGCAAGCCAAATGAAAGTAAGTAAAGCCTTTAATCACTTTTAGCAATAGTATAGCAAGAGGCTAAACAGAAAAGCCCCAGTTCCCCTGTGTCTATTTTTCCTTACATATCAGTCCTGGGTTAGGGTCATATACATATGACACAGTGCAGATGGAATGAAGGACATTGTGCTCCATGAAGGTCAAGCAGTGCTCTACTTCTTAACCTGGTTTGTGGTTGTAAATGTGTTCATAATTCATTAGATAATAGTTTTATATTTTATGCACTTTTTGTGGATGATATGTTTTACAATTTAAAATTGTAATCAACATTTTTCAGAGAAAAATAAGAATTTACAGTCAGGGTGATTAAAACCCTGTAAATTTTTAAATTAGAGAATAGTAGAAATTGAGAGCAGATAAGTCTTTAGTGGACATTTCATAATAGCCATTATCTCAGAATGATGGAACACTATTGCAGAGATTTTAGAAAAAGTATCATGATAAGATTCAGAGTTTTAAAGGATCCCTCCAACTGATATGTGGAAATGGATAATGGGAAAACCAGGGTGGAAGAATGGAAAATAGATTTTAATGCGTGACCATATCAATGATCAGACGAAATGTAGTGGTGTACCTTTTCCCACTCACTTGACCAACAAGACAGGGCCTCTCTTGTATCGCTTTCTGTATATACCTAATGCAAATTTCCACATTCTAGGCTGCTTTTGAGTTCAAGCCAAGTTATAACAGAGTGAGAACAAATCAGAAATAGTGTTCCTTTGCAAGATTTAATCTGTGAGATTTTCAGATGAATGCAGTTTGGATAATATGATCTGGACAAGTATGTAGGGAGCAGAGTAGAATAATGATTTAAGGCAGTATCAGCCTCAGCATAAAGCTTGTTTGAAAGGCTGAGTAGGAGCCCCCATGCCTGAGCTTCTGGGTTAGAATCAACATTGTAAATAATTTCACTCAGTGGTCTGTTGCACATTAGAGTCAGAGAATTGTGTATCTGGAGCAGGGGTTCTGCAGTCAGAGGACTTGGGTTTAAACACCAGCTCTGTCACCTTCTCACTGTAAGATCTGGGATCAGTTACCTGAACTTCTCATAAGTCAGTTACCTGACTCAATTTCCTCTTCATAACCGAGCTTAATAACAATAGTGACACCACAGGATTTTTGTGGGGGTTAAATAGGTCAAAGTACTTAGAACGGTGCCTGGCACAGAGCCAGGGCCATGTCAGTGTCGGCTGGGGCACCCGTGGGGTTGCTGCTGCTGGGAAAGATGGCATAGCATGTACAGACAAGATGCTGGTGCAATTCTTTCCACTGGTGACCTGACCTGAAGTGTGATTTAGCAGGTACCAGACTAAACGAACGGTGTGAGGATGCCAAGCTTAGTGGAAGGGTGATAGGTTGAGAACCTCCTCTTGGTAAGGACTAAGAAGCAGATCCTGGCATCCAGAAGGAGCCAGGAGGGACACGGGGCAAGGGTCAGGTGTGGCCTTCAAGCATCAGTCATGAACGATTTGTTCATACCCCGAAAGTCACCTGCAGGTTGCATCATATCTAGGGAAGCTGGGCTACTGTTTCCTGGAGGGGAGGTTAGTCACCCCAGACCACTGCCCATGTTGGGGATAGGCCCATTTTAAATGCCACCTATCAGCTGTGGAGTCTTGGACACATGACCATTAATTGTCCCTTGTGCCCACAGCCCCTCTTCAGTGGCCCCTGAGCAGATTACTGGTCTCTGATGTTCCTTGTGAAATCCTGAAAAGCATCTGGAAGTCATTTAGGTTAAGGAATGAATGGTCTATGAGTTAAATAGTAGTTGGCTTTCATAAAAATCAGCACAGTCCGTTTTGTGGACTTCTCTTAAAAAGACAATCGAACCACATCGTCTCTTGTATTTGTTTATTTTTTACCCTTGTTCATGTGATTTTCAGAAGGTTACATGAGAGACTGGGTGAAGTCCTAATCCAAGGCTTGTAGAAGAAAAGAAAGCACCCTTTCCTTGCACCTTGCATTTCCATTCTCGAGGGATCAGGAAGGAAACCTTTTGTAGGCAATGCTGGGAGACCTCAGAGTAAAGGCTCAGGGCCACCTGAGGCCAGCAGGCACTCATCTGAGTGAGCCCTTCTTTCTTCCCCACTTTGAATGGTTGTGGGTTTTGAGATATTTTGTTCCAGTTTCCCCTATTGTTTTCCTCCCCTTTTTTTAGAGAGGTTGTGGGTTTCCAATGTCCCCTCTTTTATAGCCTTTCCTCCTTGGAGTCCTAGTCTGGGACTAGCATTAGGCTTGCAATGGGGAAGGCAGTACTGTATTACAAAAGGGAAGAAATGGGGGGAGGGCAGGCTGCACCTGCAAAGAAGAGCGGAGGGTCAGAGGGCACACGGATTCATAGCATCAGACTGCAGAGAGTGAGTTTGAAGCAGGCCAGAAATAATGGGAAATGTTATATTTCTCACTGATCCTAAGAGGCTAGAAACCCTTAAATGAAAAATATTTATTTTCCAGGAACTTGGAGGCTAAAAAGATAGAGAGAAGAAAATATGCCTTCCATTTTAAAAGCCATGTCTACTTCCTGAGCGTTGCCCAACATTGGCTCCACTCTAGCTGAATGAAAGGAAAAACCAGGCAATTTCCAGCAGGTCTCTAAAAAAAATCCAGTCGCTGCTATTGGGGCCATCAGAAGCAAAATTCCAGTCCCCTCTCTGGCTTAGCCCGAAGGGAGTCCACCAAGAAGATCAGGGAGGGGTTCTGGCCCCGTTAGGCCCGTCCCCACAACTCCTCCTCCAGCGGGGCTGGGTTTCCCCGGGGTGACCCAGCTGGGGCAGAAGAAAAGGATCTGCCCTTTCTCTGCATGCTCACTTTTGTTTCTTCTCATTCATTCAAGGATTTTTTTATTCTTTTATTTTGAAATAAACTCCTGGCTCTAGTGACCCGGGATGCGGGGACACTTGGCACCGAGTCAGGCTTTCTTTCCTGGAGCTGATCTGAGCCTGCCCCGGGAGAGCAGGGGCCGCCAGGGCTGCTGCGGGGGGGGGGGGCCGGGGGGCGCCGGGTCATCCGCGGGGCTTGCGGCCTCCCTCGCCTTTCATTCCAATAGGAGAGGGGTCAGGCCCCGCCCTGGGTCTGCCGGACCCCGGGACTTAGGGCCAAGAGAGCGGGCAGGGCGGGGAAAAGCCGAGGGGATGATCAGGGGGGCGGTGCAGGTGTGGCCCGGCGGGCTCTGCAGACCCCTGCGACCGCTGGCGCACAGCTCCCCCCGACCCCTACCCCGAACCCCCTACCCCGAAGCGTCAGTACAGGCACACTGCAGAGAGGGGCATCAAAGCACAGGAAGGATATGGGGAGAAGAATGATTCTTTCACGCAGACTCCAAGCACCCTTCCAGGGAGTCAGCCCGCTGCCTTCTCCCACACAGCTGAGCGCACACAAGCAACAAGCATCTCTGTCCGTCCACACTCGTCCCGCGCGTCGCTTTATCTCGCTGCATCTATCTCCATCCACAGCTGGACAAATGTTCCCGGCTCTGCAGGCGGGAGATGGGGCGTGGTGAAAATCTGGCCCCGCCGTGGCCACGGGGAGGGTGGCATGGTGAGGGACCCTGTCGGTCTTGAACTCCCCAGGACCCGCGCCGTGCCCAGAGGGCTTCCGCATTCCCCGCGGCGGGGCGCGCACTGCACTCCCCTGCGCTCCGCTCAGCTCGGGCCCGGGGGGGCGGGCCAGGAGGCGGGGCCAGCAACGCCTGCAGTGGCAGCTGAGGCTGGAGAAAAGTTGTCGGGGCGGGAGCGCTAGCTGCCGCAGGCTGGCTCGCCGCGGCGGGGAGCCGGCAGGGGCGGAGCACGGTGCTCGGAGGCACGCCGGCCGGGGCGTCGCGGCTGCCGGGGAGGTCGCCCGGGCACAGGGCAACCCGCGAGACCCCTACGGGTGGGCGCGCGGCGTGAGCGGCTGGGAAGCAGGATGCGCTCCGAGGGCGCGGCCCCGGGGCCAGGGGCGCCGCTGTGCGGGGCGCTGAGCCTGGTACTGGGCGCACTGCTGAGCAGAGGTAAGGACTGGGGCCGGCGTCTGGCGCGCGGGAACTCCCCTGGGTCCGCATGAGCTCGGACGGGGGTAGCCGGAGTGTGGGGGTGTCTGGGGACCTTGGCGAGGGCGCTGGCCCCGCCGGGAGCGGCTCTGCGTGGCTCCCGGCAGCCCCTTCCCTGGATGCGCAGACCGGGCGGGCCGCCATCTATGGGTCCCCTCCCCGGGACCGCTCGCCAAGTGGGGTGCTGGCCCGGAGGTGAGGGGGAGGCGTGGCTGAGGGGCACTGTTTGTTCTCCGACCCCGAGGTCCAGGGGTCCTCCTTCCGTCCCCAGCATGGTTGCCCCCCGGATTGTGCCGGGTTCTTTGCACCCCCTTCTTCCCAATCATGGGGTGTCAACCTCAGCCCAGCTCAGTCCGACTGTGGGACTGGGGATCCAGGAAGAGGGTCCCGGTCTTTTGCGGCCCCATCCCCCAACCATGGGGTCTGGAGCAGCCGTTCGTGACCCGGGGGAAACGCGCTCGATGCGCAGCTCACCGCGAACCCTTGCTGGGCAAAAAACATGCGACTCCGTGGACCCTAAATTCGGTCATGTGTGTTTTGGGAGTGCAGGAAGGGGCTCCCCACGGCTGGAGGGGGTGGGTACGCAGCTCGAGGTCAGATTTGGTCTCTCCCCGCCCCCCTCCCTAGTCCTGTCCCTGGAGGCCCCTCACCTCAGTCTCCTGGTCTCTACAATGGGGATGATGAAGCTCCCTCTTAGGGCCCAGAGAATTTAAGGGACCTCACGCAGAGTGCCCAAAGGGCCCCCGAAAGGTTAACGGTTGTTGTTGGGTTTTATGACCATGATTATTGTTATGAGGCGCAGCTGCGCGGCGGTACCTGCGTCCGGGGCGGGAGGAAAGAGACCCGGGACCTCCGGGCACGGCGGCTGTGGCCACAGCGACCCCCGGGCGCCCAGGGGTGCGGGCCGGGCAGAGAAGCGGCGAGAACGTGGCTTTCTTTCCGCCCTTGGCAGTAGGAAGTGTCTACAGGGCCCCTGGGATAAACCGAGGTGTGCGCACGCCGCAGCCCTAGGGCCCGAGCGGAGTTCTAGAAAACCCGGGAAAATGCCGTCCTCTCTCCCGTCTGAAAGCCCCCCCGAGCCCGGCCGGAAATGCATCGGGAGAGACAAGTTGCCAAATGGCGTTAAAAAGTAGCATTTGCTGCTAGGTATCTACTCAAAGGACTTAAGGGCAAAGACACAAACGGATATTTGCACACCAATGTTTATAGCAGTGTTATTTACAATTGCAAAGAGATGGAAACAGCCAAAATGTCCATCAACAGAAGACTGGCTAAACAAACTGTGGTATATACATACGATGGAATATTATGCAGCTTTAAGACAAGATAAACTTATGAGGCATGTAATAACATGGATGGACCTAGAGAATATTATGCTGAGTGAGTCCAGCCAAAAACTAAAGGACAAATACTGTATGGTCCCACTGATGTGAACGGACATTCGAGAATAAACTTGAAATATGTCATTGGTAACAGAGTCCAGCAGGAGTTAGAAACAGGGTAAGATAATGGGTAATTGGAGCGGAAGGGATACAGACTGTGCAACAGGACTAGATACAAAAACTCAAAAATGGACAGCACAATAATACCTAATTGTAAAGTAATCATGTTAAAACACTGAATGAAGCTGCATCTGAGCTATAGGGTTTTTTTGTTGTTGTTTTTTACTATCATTACTACTTTTATTTCTTTTCTCTATATTAACATTTTATATCTTTTTCTGTTGTGCTGCTAGTTCCTCTAAACCGATGCAAATGTACTAAGAAACGATGATCATGCATCTATGTGATGATGTTAAGAATTACTGAGTGCATATGTAGAACGGTATGATTTCTAAATGTTGTGTTAATTTCTTTTTTTATTTTTCTTTTTTTCTTTCTTTCCGTTAATAAAAAAAAAAAAAAGTAGCATTTGCATTTCAAAACTCATTTGAAATGCAAATGCTACTTTTTCCGGAGAGATCTACCCCCCGCAGGCTGCGGGTCCTCGACGGCCCTGGGAGACAGGATTGTTGAGTTTTGGACTGAGCCGCTTTCGCCCCAGGGACCCGCGTAGACCCGGTGTGTGCTTGTCGGAGTTGGGACCGGTGGGGGAGGTGACTCCTGTCTCGTTTGTACAACTCGTGCCTGAATTCTGCCCTTAGCTCTGGGCGCTGTCATTCCAAGGCTCAGTTTCCCCAAATATAAGATAGCCATGGAAAGAATCCCCTCCCGGACTTCAGTGCCATTCTTTGGTGATGAAATGATTTAATGGACAGAAGCACTTTGTAAGGGAAGGTCGTGTCATTGTAACTGATCCGAGGCGAGAGCCCTTCACGGGGCTGTCTCCGACATTCTTGAGAGGTTTAATCAGGTGAGGACCCCGAATCTTCTTTTTAAAGCATGCTGTTGGCTTTTCTTAAAGCTCCCAGTCATTTTTTTTTCTGTCTAGAGGATTTTACTTTTGATTCAAGGTAGCTTGGGTACAGTCTGGTTGGAGAGCCCTGCTAGGGCTTGCTTTGAAGCTGCTGTGTGCACAGAAAGGGTTAAAGGAGATTGTGGGGTCCCAGAAGCTGGCACCCCCACCCCAGAGCCACCCATTAGCCCACTGGCTAATGCAGCCTTGATTTGGTGAGGTTTTTGTCTCCTGGCTTTTGCTTTATAATTTTTCACGCCCTGAGTTGGGGGTATATATCTCTCCCGTGTCTTCCATAAAATACTTCTCAGTTTGTTTCTCCTGATTAAAAGCAGCAGCTCATTTCAACCTCTGATTCCTCCACAAAGAAACTATTTGCTCCATATGATTTCTTATAGAGAAAAAAGTTTTCTGACCTTTGTTCACATTTCTGCTGGCTTAAAAAAATCAAAAAGGGAAGAGAAGAAAAGCCATCTCTCCTTCCTCCTGCACGAGGATTTAAGTGCTGATTTCTGGAATTCTTGAAACTGCTGATCAATTTTTAATACCAATTGTGGATTTATTTTTGTCTGTGGATTGAAAGGCTTTGCAGTTTATCAGGGTTTGGAATATGTATTTGTCCTTAAGAGGTTCCATAAATAGGGCAGGGTGCTGGGCATGGAAAGAAGAGCGTTTTTTTCCCTAGGATGTGAGAGTTGGGCTGAAGTAGAGAGAAGGCAGAGTCTCCTGGAGTTAGAGGTGATGAATTGTCCCCAGAGAGAGCAGGTGGAGGGGTGGTGGAGGGCGGGTGCACCCTCAGAACTCAGTAATGGCTGCACTCACATGCGGGACCCCTGGGAAGGTTAGGCAAGACCAGGCTTTAAAAATTGGGGGACCAAATGTATGTCAAGATTGAGATATATCGAAATTTTGGAGTGGTAAAAGAGAGCATAACAACCTAGGGTCATATACATTATTGTATAATAACCCAACCTGGGTCTGGAATAGCCCCCCAATTGCACCTCATAACTGCATCCATTGGTAATTTTGTGTGAAACATGAGTATTTACATAAAGGGGGATAATTAAGACCCCTTAGAGCCTCACTATATTCAAGGTCAGCATTAGCCACCAAATGCGTTTTGTGAGGAAAAAAACTTTGGAATTTCAGGGCTTTGGGAATTTTGAATTTCTGATCAGAGACCTGGGAGCTGGGGCGGGTGGAATGAGTAGGAGGTGGCCAGGGTGGGGGAGTCCTTGCCAGCTCTCCCACTACAGAAAGGATCACTCGACAATATGCACCCTCACTGAAAACACATAGGTTTTCTTTCCACCCATTCTTTCCGGTCACTCAAGTTGAAATTCCCCGCTGGATTTCAACTTCTCTGAACTTGTTTCAGCCTCTTGGAAGCCATTCCATTAATGGCTAAGTGCCCTAGTCCTCTCCTCTCCTCTGTGCCCAACCTCTTGACTGATGCTTGCAAACATTTGCACCCGCAGACAGGTACACTTTCATCAACAGAATGTTAAAAAAAAAAAGAAGGAAAAGAATGGGCTTCTGACATTTAAGAATTCAGAGATTTCACATTTAAAAATCAGTATCTCCAACTTCTGTTAAAAATGTGGATTCTCTGCCAACTTTGGTTGCACAATCCCACTTTGGGTCCCGCATGTGAGTGCAGCCATTATTGAGTTCTGAGGGTGAACCCGCCCTCCACCACCCCTCCACCTGCTCTCTCTGGGGACAATTCATCACCTCTAACTCCAGGAGACTGCTTTCTCTCTACTTCAGCCCAACTCTCACATCCTAGGGGAAAAAACGCTCTTCTTTTTTCCCTGGCTACAGTGGGTATGGCCTGAGTGGGAGTGCCCCCTCTGGGTGGGGAGGTGTTTGTTGGGCTCTCAGCCCCTCCCCCCATTTACCTGCCAGGCCCTTTTCTCAGGCATTTGCTTTTGCCTCCAGATGTTTCTCATCTTGCCCTTAATTGCAAGGGTGGCTAAATTAAGCAGAGGAGAATGTTGAACACTCTGTTATCTTGACAACTAGAACCTCCATAAGCAGAGGTTAAAACAAAGCCATTATATGTATTAGATTGTTCATACATCCATAGCTGTGGAAAGCAAGGTTAATAAAAATGAGTCTTTGGTATATTAATTGGCAGTGAAGGAGGACATTATCGAATCAATGGAAGAAATGGAAAGTCTGATTCCTAGAATATTTTTACACCCATCTACTTTTTAAAATTGGGGCTCATTAAATTATCATTCACATGGAATAAAATTCACTCTTTTGAGTGTACAGTTCTATGAGTTTTGACCTAGACATGTAAACAGCACCACAAAAATAGAACATTTGCATTACCCCCTAAAATTCCTCTTGTCCCCCTTGGTAGCCATTTCCTACCCCCTCCCCAAATCCCTGAATACCCACTGACAACATTCTCTGCCTTTTTCCTATGCCTTATGAATTGAATCATGCAGTATGCAGCTTTTTGAATATGCTGTCATTCACTTAGCATAATGCATTTGACATTCACCTGTGTATCAGTAGTTTTGTTCTTTTTTGTTGTGGAATAATGTTGCATTTAATGTATTGCAGTTTGCATATTCACTTTACAGCTGAGGGACTTTGGGATTCCTTCCAGTTTGGGGCACTTTTTTTTTTTTTTTAAAGGAAAGACAGAGAGAAGGAAGGAAGGATAGAAGGAAGGAAGGAAGGAAGAAAGGGAAACATCTTTAAACATTTTCTTGTTTTATTGTATTTTGTTTCTTTGTTTTTGTTACATGGGCTGGGGCCGGGAATCGAACCGAGGTCCTCCGGCATAGCAGGCAAGCACTTTGCCCGCTGAGCCACCGCGGCTTGGGGCACTTTTGAAGAAAGTTTATTTAAATATTCACAGACTTAAATATTCAAGTTTTCAGGTGAATACTTTGTTCATTTCTCTTGGGTAAATAAAACCTACAACTGGGCTTGGTGGCTGGTGTAGTTAGTGTGAAACTGTAAATGCTTTTCAAACACAGTTGTGGTACTTTGCACTCCCACCAGTAACGTGTGAGAATTCCAATTGTTTCTGCATCTTTGTTAGTACGTCATATTATGTATTTTGAATTGTTTGATTTTGTTTAGCCACTGTTTTAGGTGTGTAGTGGTAATTCAATGAAGTTTTACTTTGTGCCTTCATGATTAACGATGTTAAGCCTTCTTTGATATGCTCACTTGTCATCCTTATACCATCTTTGGTGAAGTGTCTTTTTCAAATTTTTTTTACCCCATTGTTTTCCATTTATTTTCCTAGTATTGGTGTTCAGAAATTCTTTTTCTATGCAGGGTACAAGTTCTTTTTTTCAGATAGGGGTTTTGCAGTTATCTTCTATCAATATGCTACAGAAGAACAGAGGCTTTTCATTTTAATAAAAAAATTTATTAATCTTTTTCTCTTAGTGATCATGTTTTTAGATTTTTCACATCTGAAAAATATCTGCCTAACCCAAGGTTAAAAGATTCTCTAAATGTGTGTCATGTTGTTCAGTTGATCTATATCCTTACTGATTTTTTATTTCTGTCATTTACTGAGAGAGGAGTGTTGAAGTCTCCATCTAGGCTGTGTTTGTCTATTTTTCATTTCAATTCTGCCAGATTTTACTTCATGTATTCTTAAATGTTGTTTGTAGTTACATGTGCACTTAGGATTGTTGGCTCCTTGTTGGCTTTCTCTGCTTATCATTATGAATTGTCCCTTTTCATTCATGGAAATATTGCTTGTTCTGGAGTCTATACTGCCTGAAATTAATGTAGCCACCTCAGCTTTCTTTTGATTAGTATTTGCATGGTAACATTTTTCATCATCTTACTTTTAATCTTTCTGTCTTTATATTTAATGTTGGTTGTTTGTAGATACCACAAAGTTGATACCATAAAGTCTTGTTTGTTTATTCAGTTTATCTGTGTATTTTAATTGTTATATTTTAGATAATTTATATTAAATATGATTATTGGTATGTTTGGATTAAAATCTATCATCTTGCTCATTGCTTTCTTTGTGTCCTATCTGTATTTTATTTTTTCCCTCTTTTTCTGCCTGCTTTTGAAATGAATATTTTGTTATGATTCTGCTTTTATATCCACTATTGGCCCATTATTTATACCTCACTTTAAATTTTGTTTTAGTTATTGCCCTATGTTTTACAACATGCATCTTTGCTCTAAGCCTACTTTCAAATTATGTTATACTGATTCATATGTTGCATAAGAGTACTGAAAAAGTATACTCCCAATTATTTTTTCCCATGTTTTACACAGCAAGCTATGTCTATCCATTTTAAATGCATGTATTCTTATACTTTAGTGTGGCTAAGAGAGATGAATTACAGATTACTTGCATTTTAATGAAAGGTAAAAATTATGCTTCATTAGGTTTCCTGTGCTTCCGTGTGATAGGCACTTCTGATATTCTTGAGAACATTTTCTCTGCAGAACCTTATCCCCTGCCCCCCACATCCTTGCTGTGCTATCTTGTTTTGGTATTTAGTAGTTGCTGCCTTCAAGGGGAGGGGAGAAAAGGTAAACCATGAGTCAGCCAGAATCTGAATTAGCAAAATGTCCAAGGCATTGGTTTCAAGTTACTCCCCCAGGTTGACTGATTTCTTGCCTTCTGCAGTGTGCATGGATTCTTTTTCTTCTGAATAAGATGTTTCTAATGGTGCTTTAGGAGTATGGTCCATGGAAACCTACTTAGGTTCACGCTTGAAGGTTTGGGATCCTCTAGCACCCAAATTTTAAGTAGACTGTGATGTCTCTTCTCTCTGCAATGCTTTTTCTCTTTTGTCCTCATTACCCTTCGGTCAGCACCGTGGGGAGGTATCGCTTGTGGAGGCCCAGTATTATAGATGTGGGAGCTGGAGGCTGAGCCTCTGTTCTGCCCCTTCCTGGCTAAATTGACTAGAAATCTTTGTGTTAAGGCAATCAAAGCAATGAAGGATTGGGGGCTCATGGCTTTGAAGGAAGGCTGAAGGTCTCATCAGAGCAGGAAGTTTGGATCTATTGTCCCTGTACTTGTAATTCATGTCTGACCTTTTTGGGATACGACTGTTGGGAAAAAGGAGTTTCTACCATTTTGTTTCTTTTTGTCTCTCTGCTCGTGTTTTCTTCTTTGGAGAAACAAGCATATAACTCTGCCCAAACTTTAGAATCATGTGGGAAACTTTAAGCAATGTGATCCCCAGACCAATGGAATCAGGATCTTTGACAGTGGTAGTGTGCAGGTGAGCATAACATTAGTTGTTTTTTTACTTTTAAAAATGCTTCTGGTCATTCTAAGGTATGGCCAGGAATGGGAGCAGGTCATCTAGATCCACAATCTGATTATTGTTTCACCACTTTGTAGTCAATGGGAAATGGTTTCCTTTCAAGAGCAAAATTAAAAGCTGTTAACAAAGGAAGGTGGAATGGGATCCGGATGTAGAATCAACTCATGTCGATCCCACTAGCTCTGGGTCCTACTGTGTGTGTAGTGAGAACTAGAGTAAATGAAAGCTTTTCTGAATATCAGTTATTATTCTATTGAGTAACAATAATAATACCTATTGCTGGGGATTGAATCATGTTCCCTGCAAAAGACCAGTGCACATCCTTAATCCTGGGATGTGAACCCACTTGTAAATAGGATCTACAAGTGGGTTACTGGTTAAGGTGTGTCCAAACTGAATGAGGACAGACCTTAATCCATTAGTGGACAAGCAGAGGACATTGGACATGGAAGGAGAAGCCACAAGGAGTGGCCAAAAGATGGAAGTCAAGGAACCCAGAGAAGAAGGGAAAGACACTGCCATGTGCTTTTTTGTGCAATGGAAAAAGCCAAGGACCACGGGTCACCAGCAGCGATCCCAGAATGCCACAATCTTAGATTCAAAAGCCTTATCTTACTGACACCTCGATTTTGGGCTTTTCCTAGACTCAGAACCATGAACCAAGAAATACTTGTTCTGTATGCCAACACTGCATGGTATTTGTTTTAGCAGCCGGGAAACTAATGCTCCTACTATGCAAGATTTAATGAAAACTTGGCTGTAAGATACTTAGCACAGTCTCTTAGTTCCTAGGGTGGCCCATTCTGGAAGCTGGACATCCAAAATCAAGGTGTGGACAGGGCCATGTTCTCTCCAAAGGCTCTAGGGAAGAATCTTTCCTCCCCTGTTCCAACTGCTGCTGCTTCCAGTTGTTCTTTGGCTTGTGGCAACATCACTCCACGTTCTGCTCCACCCTCACTTGGCCTCTTCTCTCTTTTCCTCTTCTGTCTCTTATAAGAACACATGTCTTGGGTTTAGGATCCACTGTAAGCCAGGATGACCTTATTTTGAAATCATTAACTTAAATACATCTGCAAAGACCCTTTACCCAAATAAGATCACATTTGTAGATTCCAGGAAGAAAAAGAATTTTTTTTTTGGCAAGGGGATATGCACCATTGAACCCGCTATATACAGTAATTCTTGGCATAGAGTAAAAGTTAAGTTAAACATGGCTATTATGTATATTATTATTAACATTATGGAGAAGAGTCACAGTGCAATCTAATAGAAACCATACACAGATTCTTAAAATAACTGAGAATAGTATTAAAAAACAAAACAGTGCATTTCATGACATCAAGGAATAGGAAAACCTGGTCAAGTATGAGATCTCTGTTTATTATTGACCTAAACAAGAATCCAGGGATTTATATTTTGAAACATCCTTTGACATACTTCTTGTTTAACTACAGCTTAGACATAATCCCATTTGCCTTAGTGTAATGATCTTATTACCTCTTCCCTGGGCTTCCAGAGTCAGGAACCATCCAGCAAAGGCCCCATGCATCCTCTAGGGAAATTTGTATATTTTTTTGCCCATTTCTGCAGTTAGTTCTTTTTGTGTTTCTTGCTCAGTTGGTCCCTCTGGCCCCTTAATTGTGATATTTGCTTTCGACTGTGTTTCCCCGTTGCCTCTGCTGCAGAAATGTGAATATAACATTGTCACTTTGGTTCACTGGAGTGGATGAGCAACTCTTGGAGGCATTAAGGGATTCTTATATTCTCAGAGAAAACAAAGGAACTTAAAGACAACCTCCCCCGCCCTGAAACAAAAGCTTAGTTCTGGTTTTACCACTAAGCTACAGCTTCCTGATGATTTTAAGCCAAAATAAGGAGGATGTTACCACTACAGGAGAAAGGAGGTTGGAAACATTGTTTCATCTACATTGGAAACAATGAGGTTGTGTTTGTAGTCCTGAAATAATCTGCCCCACTTTCTTTGAACATGCACCAGATACTCAGCCATTGGCCTTGATTTTAGTTGAAAATATCCAAGTTCCAGCTGAAGCAAACCATGCCTAAGCTGTCTATAGAAAACTGAAAGGTCTATGTGGGGTTCAGGCACTGCTGGATCCAGGGGATCAAACAATGTCATGGGACAGTTTCTCTCCATCTCTTGGCTCTGTGGTGTTCTCGGGCAGCCTCATTTCTACTTGGTCATCATTGTGACCGGCAGCTCATGTACAGCACACCCAAGGGTGGCCGTGCCTTTGGACCAGCTCCCCTCCACCCTGCTGGTGCCTCAGCTGCCCCTCCCATCAGCAGCTTAGGCTAGGAGGGCACCTGCTAATTTGGGGAGGTCTGTGCCCCCATCCAGGTGTGGGAACAGTCTAAAAATACCTTCTTAACCATCTCCAAGGGTCTGAGGTGTCCTTGGAAGTTCAGTCTCAGGCAAAGGGGACTTTAATTCCTCTCTCAAGTATCTTAACCTCCTGTTCTCCAGGCACACACTCTGCTAAGGCTTTGGTACTGTCAGGTTCTTATTAAAGGATAGCTAATTCCCTTTATTTGGTCCTGATAACCCCAGGGGCAGATGAAGTCCCATCATTGTCGGCAAACACCAGCTGCTTGTCAGCTGGAGAAGCCCCCTGTGCAGTCTGTCCTGGCCAACTTTGGGACATGTCAGCCTCTGCTCCAAACCCTCCACCCACAGTCTTCACCACTGCTTCTGTCCTGCGGACCCCCACCCCCTTGACTTTGTTCCTAACACCCGCCCCCCCATGCACTCTCCTCCAGCCCCAGTAGCACCCATGTTCCCCCAGGTAGGCTCCTACCTCATGGCCTTTGCACATGCCCGCTGTGGAGTATCTCCCAGATACCCTCCTTCAGGTCTCTGCTCACATGCCACCTTCTCACAGAAGTCTTCTCCATGCCATCTGCCCTTCTCTGTTCCAGCACTTTTTATGGCCTTCCTTGTTTTCCTTTGTTCTTTTCACCACCTGACAAACCAAAGGTTTGATTTATTTATCTATCATCCCCTCTCCTAAAATTTAAGCTGCAAGAGGGAAGACAATTTCCTGTACTTTGTTCCCTGTTGAATATGTCTCTTTTGCTTGTCAGTCAGTTCTAGTGCAGGGAACATATTAGACCCCTAATGTTTAATGATTGGATGAACAAATGAATGAATGAATGAACAAAGGTATATGTGTCTCAATTCTGTCTTTGGCTTCCCATATTATTTCTTTTTCATCTAATTGCTTATTTCCTACTAGCTGGGAGAAATGGGGAGGTGTAATTTATTTGCCAGCAATCTTTAGATAGCCACCATTTTATAAGTGGTATCTAGCAGGGGATGGAACCTGTCATCTTGCCTTCTCTCTGTCAGCCTGCCCAGCAAGGTGGGTCTGTGGGAATTTGATGTGAGAATGCTTGTAGCAAGGATGTGAGGCTCTAACACAGTTATCTTTCATCTCAGGGCTGGCCAGAGGCAAAAGTGTCAAGTTACTGTCTCTGTGTGGTCCCCTACCCTCTGTAGCCCCTGCCTCTTCCCCTCAGGTGAGATGCAGGAGACCCTCCTTCCTTGAGGGTACCTGGATCCCAGAAATGGCCAAGTAAAATGAATCAACTTAGAACAGAGGCCAGCATTTCACAGTAAACAGTGAAAAACACCCTGAATTGGGACCTTATCTTAACAACTGAATGTCAGGATTATGGAAATAATGGGGAGTCACTGACAATGGGTGTGATGATAATGTTCCAGCAGACATCAGGCATGGCTTGATCCAGGTGTTCATGAAATGTTCTGATAGGCATCAGGCATGGCTTGATCCAGACATTCAATTGTATCATCAGAACTTGTTTATTTTATTTTATATATTTGTGGTTCTTGGCTTTGCCCATTATGAATTTGGCTTCATTCTTTGGTTCTACCTGGTGGGTCTTGGTAGAGAGGGATATTACACTTGAGGGGTGAGATATCCTCTCCCAACATCCTAGGAAAGGCTGGCCTGTGTCTCATTGGTCTGCTCAGGTCATACATCTCTGAACCAGTCAAGCTGGTTGATAGAAGGTAATGTACTCTAAATATTCAGGCTGGGAACTGTGGGTTAGGCATCAGCTGAAAGCGGGCTGCAGAGGGAAATTGGGGTGCTGCTACTCTCCTAGGTTGGAACCAGAAAAACAAGAAATATTCCCATTTCTCCAGTTTCAGGAGCATGAGCAAGATGGCAGAAAGGATGGAGATGAGTTGTGAAAACAAGCTGCGTCTTTCGTCTTTAGAAGTCTACCAGGGTGAGGGTGAATGAGCAGGAGTCAGGTGGAGATGTGTTTTCCTCATTGAGTTTGTGTCCTGCTTGTCCGAACCCAGGATGAGCATTTATCACTTGACTGCCACCCCAGCCCTCTCTTCAATATCAGAGGCAATGCAAGACCAATGCAAGGGGTGGGTCTGAGTACTGGTCAGAAGAGACAAAGAAGGTTCTAGAAGGACTTGTTTTAGCAAGTCAGGACCACTGCCTCTCCTCATGGCCCTGTTGGGGAGGTAAGAAAAAAACTTAGGGATATGCCCTTTTGACAACTGCTCAGCCTCACCCAGCCTCTGCTTATGTATCTGTGCTTCAGGGCTAGGAAGACTCACCTCCCAGAGTTATAGAAAAGGGTCAAATGGGCTAAGTATATTTGGCTGCTTTTTAATTTCCTGTTTGTTCACACCCCAAATGCATCCTGCCATCTCCTCAGTCCTTCTTGGCTGAGTCCTGAAGATGGCAGCTCCTGATTCTTGTGGCAGCTGAGTTCTGTTTGGAGTTGGCAGATGGATGGCAGGAGACCTGATCAAAAAGGAGGAGAGGGGCCCTGGTATTTAGTCCCCCTTGCTCTCCCATTTTGGGTCATATTTCTGTGTGTCCCTGCCCCACCCCACTGGGCTCCTGTCCAGCCTCCCGCATCCATGATTCCACTCTCCCTGAGTTTCAGGTGCTCAGGATACCCCACTGCTCCTTATCCCAAGGCACCCTGCCTCCCTTTTTAGGTTTTCTCCATGGGTAGTCCCTCCAGCAAAGCCACTTGGGTCATCCAAGTTGGTTTGTTTCCTCCCGAGACTGACACATGCATGAATGAAGAGCTCTTAGGCACAGTGAGCAATGGTTGGGGGTCTCTTGCTGTTTTACGTTGAGATCATCTCAGGCCTCTAGAAAATCAAGAGTGGGCATGGGGAACTTCTTCCACCTGGAGCCATTACAGAGTAGATGGCTGCACAGGTGCCCTCGCCCCTGTTGTTACAACCAAGGATGGGCTCCACCAAACTACAGCATGGCATCAAAACCAGGGAGCCGGCCTCCCCACAGCGCTGCTGCCTGATCTGCAGACCCTGTCCTCTGTCTCCTGGGGTCCCAGTGGCCCCCAGCATGGCCGAAGTACCTCAGCTGGAGCCATGCTTCAGATCAGATGACCGTGTCTCCCTGTTCCCCTACAGTCTTCCCCTGGCCTGGCCCTCGGTGTGGGCTGCTCTGCTGCTCCCCAAAACTGGCCTCAAGTTTTGGGGCTTGGGCAGGAGTATCCACAGCAGGGAGTAGTGGATTGCAGGTGGGTCCCCGGGCAGTGCCCACCATAAGGCTCCTTCCATGCCAGGTGGAGAGTGGACAGGAGGGCAGGAGGAGGCCCGAAGGGGAAGCCACACATGTGCCAGGTGGGAGTGCCTGCCTGGGACATCCCCCTCAGCTTGCCTCTTCCCCGGGTGCACTGACATCCACGACCCTGCCCCTTCTGTGGACATCTGGGCCAACCTGTCTCTGGCGGCCTGTCCTGGGCAGGACATGGAGTAGCACTGCAGACTTTTACCCCCTGTGTGCCAGGAGTCCCCCACCTGGATGTGGCTAAAATCTGCAGACATCTGGGGGCGTTTGCCCTGGCCAAGAACGGCTGCTTAAGTCACGCCCATTGCAAGCACGCTACTTCTGCACCATGGTGTCTTGTTTATTTTAAACTTTTTCTGTGGAAATAATTTTAGAGTTTCAGAAAAGTTGCAAAAACAGTACACAGCATCCCATATGATTCTCACCTCCAAACCCCAAATGGTAACATTTTACCACCATTGCTTTATCATTTTTTCTCCTTATCTGTTTCTCTCTCCTGCACATATGCGCATGTAATATCTGAGCCGCTCAAATGTTACTCACATGATGTTCCTTGAGCGTGTATTTCCTAAAAGCAAGGACATTCCCTACATAATCACTTCGCGATGATCAATATCGGGAAAGCAGTACTATGGCAGGACTGTTTTCCGGCTGCAGACTTTATTTAGATGTTGCCAGGTATCCCACTAATGTCATTTACGGCAGGAGGAAACACAATTTTTTTCCTGGTCCGGACCCAGGGCCGGATCACAAGTTGCACTTAGTTGTCAGGTATCTTTAGTTTCCTTTAATCAGGCACAGCCTTCAGCTGATTGTCCCGTGTGTGTGCTTTTGCTGTGTGTGTGTGCGTTTTTGGTTAGTCATTTGTAACCCTGACATTTTTTTAAAACCTCAGGCCATTTGTTTCCTGGTAGAATGCCCCCCGTTTTGATCCCCACTGATTGTGAGATGGACACCGTGCTCAGGGCCGGCGGACCTGGCCCCTTCTATAAGATGCACTCTGAGCGTACATCCGAGGCCCCACTGCCGGGTCTGGGGGCCCGCTGCGACCTTCCAGGCTCCTCGGCGGAGTGCAGTCAGGGCCCCTCCCAGCCCCACAGGAGGCCCCCCACGGCCCTGCCTCCCCCACATCCCTCGTTCCTCTGACCCCCATGCCCCCTCTCCCCCACACCCCTGCCCTCCAGACCCCCTCCTCTGCCCTCTTTTATCCCCACCCTACCCTCTACCCCAGCTGCTTTGGGGCCTACCCTGCCCTAAGTGGGCGTCCTTTCTCCTGCCTCCGCTTTTTTCTGTTACTCTGCTGTGCTGGGCCTCGCTGAAGAAGGGGCTTCCCGGGTGGGGTGTTCTGCTTTGCTCCCCCAGTACCGAGGGGACCAGGGTGTGACTTTGTCAGACCTCAACCACAGGTGCAGCTGGGCCGTGGCTCTGCCAGCCCTCGGGGGTACACCTATCCAGAGCAGCTGCCTTGGGGTGCAAGGGGCCACTCTCCCCCTCCTGCCCTTCCCTCTCCCTTCCCCCTCTTCTCCCCCTCCCATCCCCTCCTCCTCCCTCCCCCTCCCACACATCCCCTTCCTTTCCCCCTCCTCATCTCCCCCCTCCCACCCTTCCCTCTCCCACCCCCTTCCCCTCCTCCCAGGTGCTGGGCTCTCAGCCCCTGGAGATGACACTCACACAATCACACATGCTCACACACTCACACACAAGACACATATCAGGCCCACACTCACACAAGACACATTACCCACACTCACGCACATCACACACACAGCACACCTTACACATGACACAGATGCACTTATAAAACTCATTTTGTAGGATTTTATGAAAGAAAGCAAATATGCCCAGAAGGCGACTCTAAGCCCATGTTCAGAGTCAGAGAATTGCCGTTGGCGCGTGTGTGTGGGGCTTTTCTCTTGCCTTCCTCATTGGTCTGGGCGCTGCTGTGCCATGTGTGGGTCTCTCCTGTGTTTCCACTTACTTAGCAGCTGTAGATCTCCATTTCCTGCCTTTTCTTTAGATCTGAGCCCTGCCCTAAGTAGCAACTTCTGAGGAAAGCTGATTGCATTTTCTCCCATAAACTTTAAAATAAGTACGTAACTGATAGCATTTTTAAAGGCTTATCTGGGTCCTTCCCAGAATGGTCTCACATGGCACAGTGGGGCTAATGTTGGTGCAGGGGTGGGGGGGTGGGGCAGGTGGATGGGGAGAGCCATACTGTAAGAATTCGAGAATTCGAGAGTTTTGCCACGCAGAGGAGGGCTCCAAGAAACGTTCTCTCATGCAACATGCAAGGGGTTTATTTTCCACACATGTATGGGGGCTCACTGAACACGCAGGAACAGAGAGGCCCCAGTCTGAGTTTGCAAAAGCCTTTTAAGGGGTAAGATGAGGGGGGTGGGGGTTGAGCATGGGTCACAGGTGCTGTTTTGCAAAAAAGCAGATAAGAACAGTTTTACAATAAGCATTTCTTAACAGTTTTACAACAAGTAACCTTGGCGCCAGGATTGTTTATCTTCAGCCTGATGGGGCCCATAACTTTTTTCTTTTCAACTCACACCAAATGTATAGCAGTGCATATAAGATGACACAAATGTTTTTGCTGGATATTTCTGTTATTTAGAAGCTAAAATATATGTAAATAGCTAAATTAGGCAAGAAAAGTTAGCTACTGCTAAGTTTTATAAAATCCTTCTTTACATAAGAAAAGTTAGCTACTGTTAAGCTTTATAAAATTCCCTTTTACAATACCACTGGTATCTCCTGCTTCCCCCCAGATTTGAATCTCCCCATTGTAGCTGTGTCCCCGAGCTCCTGGGAGAGTAAGAGAAGGATTTCCTGAAAAGGTGGAGTGAAACCTGAAGACAGAGAAAGGCACTCTTTGCAGCCCTGGGAACCTGGGAGCCACAGGACTGATGCGGGGGCTCTCACCCAGGGGCTCAACCTCTCCATTTCACCCAAGCGGCAGCCCCTGATGAGGTCGAGGTGCAGGTGGTTTATTGTAAAGAAATACAATACCCGCACCCAGACAGCTGCCGTATTGGGATAAGTACTGAAGTTCAGAGATTTTTCTTCTTTCCTGCTCCAACAGGAGTACAACCTTTTTAAGACTCCTTTTCTCTCTTCTGGAAGCCAAAAGAAGAACAGATTATTAGAACTTTGGATTCTATAGTTCATCGAGCATAAAACATAGGTAGCATTTCAGTTAATAGGAAATTGTATAAAAAATATTGGATTGGCCCATGAAAATGTTCTCGTGCATTTTTGAATGCATGGGTGTCTCAGGATTCCGATGCACAAACGTCCAGAATTTCAAAAGAGGAACCAAATTTAAAAATGGGGTGTGCTTTCCGGGAGCTCGGCTCCCCCAGGGAAGTGAAGCAGCAGGCAGCAGCATCTGCACCCAGCAAGGGCTGTAAATTGTCTAGGCCCCCAGCAGTCAGGACCCTGCCTTCCTCTACTCTAGGAGTGACTTCAATGCTGGGGTTCAGGGTTGGCACCCCACCCGCTGGATGCTGGTAGAACCCACCCCCCATTGTGCCCACCATAAATGTGTCCAGACAATGGCCAGTGTCGCCCAGGGACCCATCTCCCCAGTCTCTACCCCCTGTTTGACAATCACCAGTACTATTGTTCAGAAATCATAAATTGATCCTTGGCATGTTTTCTTTTTTTAAAAAAATTTTATTGAGATGGTATTTGTATTTATAGGTTTTTATTATTTATAACAGATTTTTATATGTGTTGTTATTATCTGTAATTTCTATTTATAGAATTAAAGACTTGAGATCTATTTCACACCCCCTAAAGCTCACCCCTTTTGACTGTGCGATTCCCTGGTGTGTAGTTTGCCCCCCCACCGTTGAGCACCCATCACCACCGTCTAATTCCGTGGCATTTTCATCATCCCCAAAAGAACCTCTGGACCCAGTGGTGGCTGAGCCCCTTTCCCCCTTCCCAGGTCCCTGGTCATCGCTGAGCTGCTTTTTTCTACTTTTTTGCCTTTTGTCATAGAAGTTGTCAACGAATCTGCAGGTCGCCAGCAGATGGTGGTGGGACTTTGATGCTTATTTGAGAACTTCAAAGATGGAAAAATGGATGAGAAGATATTGGGGAGACTTTTCCCACACTCTTCCGTTTCTTGGAACAGATCAGTTCTGGATGGCCTCTTCACTGTATGTAACTGGCAGCTTATTGTGTATTAAAGTGGAAACAGTCTGAAGTTCCTGCCTGTGCCCCATGCCCCATTCCCTATGCCCCTTCCCTCTACTGGAGGTGGCGCTGGCCCTGGGGACCTGACCCCCCACGGCCCTAAAGGAGTCTACAGGGCTGCGGGGCTCTCGGGGCTGCTGCACTCCTCTCCTTCCTGCCCTTCTCTGCCCTCTTTGGCCTGCTGACTTGCTTAGCCCATTAAAGGGGACTTGTCATCTCTAGGCAGACATCTCAAGAGGCCCAAACTCCATGGCTCATTCCCTGTCTTGGATCATGGAGGCAAAAGTTGCCCCCCCTGGTGTTGTAACCCCCAGTGACCCCTGAGGTCCATGCAGGAAGGAACTCCTGCTGGGTCTGGCCTTTGAGGCTGTGCAGCTGCCTTTCATTGCAGCAACACCCCAAGATCCCACTTGCCACTGACCCCCATGACCGGCTCTCCTCATTGCCAGGGATGTGCCCAGCACCTGAGACCTGGGCCCGTGAAGGAGGAGACCCCTGTCCCTGAAAGTTCTCCACATTGGAAACAGAGCCCTGCAGTGGCCAGTTGGGGTGCTGTCCTGGGCCAGCTCAGCCCCCCTCCTCTGATTACTGCACCCCAGGGACAAGTCCCAGCTCATGGGGTTGCGTGGGTTTCTCAGCCTGGAGCACATGCTGGACGCCCGAGCACCACCCTGCTGGTGGGCCAACCTGTGCCTTCCCCTGGGGACCGATGTGCCTCGAGCCCCTGACTACAGGCCTCATAGAAGGACCTCCCTCCTCCCTGGATGGAACTGGGCAGCTTTAGACCTCACCTCACTCTTTCTTGGGGGTGGTTAAAATGGTGGCATTGGAGCTGGTTCCTGCTGATGCCCCATCATGGGGGGGGGGTGTCCCTGAGAATAAAACCTACAAAGAGGAAAATCTTCCTGTTGTCAGTGAGATGTGGGTCCCCGGCAGCAGCAGGAAGCCTGATTCAAATGTGTCTGGACTTCCACTGTGTGGGCTCGGACATCCTTTGTGCTGCAGCCATTTCTGTCTCCCTCACTTGCACCTGGAAGTGTCCAGGCTCTCACAGCCCTTTCTCCAAGTGGACAGTCACCAGCAAGGAAGCTATGAGCAGCCTGCAGCCAGCTTCCCGACTCTGGGAGTGAAGCTTCCCAACTCTGGGTCTGACATCAGAGGAGAGGAGGCTGGGAGGCTGAGCAAAGCAGAACTAGATGCCAGAGAGGGAGAGAGCCATGATGGGATTCAAGCCTGGTTGCATCCCCAGGTCCTGTGTCTGAAGGCTTGGTTGTCAGTGCCTGTAGTGGTGCCTCCTGGCATGCCTCCACCATGCCCATTTGCTGTGGTCATATGTCTATCACAAGAAGCTACCTTTCTCAGCTGTAACTGCCTTCTGGCCACCTCAGCCCATTGGAAGGCTGTGCAGAGGCTAGAGGAACAGCAAAGGGAGAAGCCTCACTCTGCTTGGTGTTCCCCAGCCAAAGCTGGGGCTCCCCAGGGGCTCCACCTCCTACCAGATTGTCCCTGCCCTCTCCATTCAGTTTTGTTTTCCTGGCTGGACTTTGTAGCACCATCTGTCCCCCTTGTTCCTCCATCCCCTGGGCTGGGGTGGCTGCCTGCAATTGCCAACATTGGGGCATCTCCCTGCCCTGCCTTTGGCTTCTCGGACCCCATTTCACCCAGTGACCAAGCCCTTGTGTTCAACCCCTCTCCAGAAATAACTAAAGCAGCATATGTTTCTCTGGCTTGATCCCTGACTTATTTATGGATATTTTTCTTCTTATGCATGCTCAGATCTACTTTCCATTTCTTGCCATCAAAAAATAAAAAAGAGATAGTAGAAAGAAACTGAGATGAAGGTTCTTGGCCCCAAAGTCTTCTGCCCCAGACGTGTGCTGTGTAAAATGGGGGAGGGTACCCCAGTTCCCACTCTGAATGTGATTTTGTGACAATTAACAAGAGGTTGACAATTCCCGCCCACTGTGTACCAAGGTGGCCTGGGAAGGGAGCTCATTGCTGTGGTAGCTCGCTGCAGCAGAGTGTGGACACAGGGTAAGAAGTGGGTCTCTGTTCTCAGTATTGAATAGGCATTGATACAAGAACAGTGCTGGGGGCAGTGGGCCATTCCTCAGGTTTTGTTAAATAGATAAATAAACTGTGGGTTATGGCCACAGAGAGCTCATTGTGGGGTATCACTGTTAACATTTGTTTTTAATAAATAGAACAGGATAGAAGCTATCAGGGTTCTTTGCACATGTGATGTCTAAGTATTCTCTGTGGGGGGTCTGCTGGGTGGCAATGTAAAATGCATGTCTCACAACCGATCTTGATGGAAAATGTTGGAAATCCAATGAGCACAGCCATAGGTCAGCTTTTTGTAAATGGTAGGAGATTGTGTGAATCTGGCCGTGTAGCTTCTAGATTGTTCTTGGTGAGCACAGAGTCCCCATAAATCCAGGTTCCAGTCACCTCTCTCTGATGTCAACCCTATTCTACCCCCACTACAGACGACTGTTGAATCTCTCATCTCAGGACCTCCCTCCTCCCTGCTTCATGCACAAATGATTGCTGCTCATGAACTTAGTTATCTCTTAACAAAACTTTGGGTGATAACAATGGAGAGTCACTGGGTAAGTGGGTTTTGTTTCTTTCTTGTCTTTACTGGCACAATATCATCCCACCCTCAAGTTTTTTTAATTGTCCACACACCTATGGGGCAGTGTGTGCCAAGAAGTTGTAGTTATTTCTAGAGCTAGCTCCATGCAGAATTTCAGAGAGCTTTGGGGCACTTGGGTGTTGTCATTTTTTTGGTTATGAAACAGGACTGATCTGCTGTTCCCAGTCGGGACCTATCTTTTGCTGGCGTGTGAAGACAAAAGCTTGAACTTGTTTTATTTAGGGGAAAAACCATCTTTTTGAGCTCATGACCTCCTGTTTCAGAAGTGGGACCTATTCATAAACTCTCAGGCTACTCACTGTTTTTTTGGTTTGTTTCTCAACCTACTCAGGTCAGGAATAATTCTTTATGGCAAGGAATGAACATTGCAGGGACAATACAGCCTCTCTCTGAACACGCCTAAGCCTGGGCCACATGCATCCTCCCTGTCACCTCCCTGGGGTTTATTTTAATTGCCATTCTCTCCAAAAGCAGGATCCCTATTAAATTATTCATGGTGGCATAATGTTTGTGTGATCAGAGTAATTACTATAATTATGCATTGTGAATTTTCATAATTAATGACCTCACTCAGATTTCATTTGGCGCAGAATATTTCCAGATGGGGCCCAGATGATCAGCTCTCCTGTAGAATCAGAATGAAATAAAATGGAGACCTATCTTGGGTTTGGCTGGGCAGGAGCAGCTGTGGTCGTTCACTTGAAAATGAGGTGGTGAGTGTCTTAGCCAGATGGAGTGCTAGTATAGGATCCATTTTCTGGGGTGCAGGAGAGAGAATTGCTGACAGCCCCAGCTCAGCTCGACAGCTCTCTCTGCACACCCCCTGTGGGGAGCTCCACAGATGCATTTGCACAGAGCAGCCTGCAGCAAGGATGTTGAGTGGGAAGGGACAACAGTCATTTCCCATGCTGTTTTTGTCTGGGACAAACCTGCTCTGAACTACCCAACAATAATCAACCGGATTCTCCTAGCAAGGTGGCTTTAGCAAGAACCCCAGGCAGCTCTCCCACCCTGATTCTTGAACAAATATAAAATGCAAGCACTGGGGGAAATGGCTAGTGGCACTCTGAGCCTGGGAAGAAATTGGATGTTTTATGATTGATGCCTTAGTCAGATTTCAAAAATTGTATTTGAGTGCCTCGATTCACCCATCTTTGAAATATCTGAGGATCCAGGGCCTGTGAGCCCAGAGTAAATATTCTGTATAGCTGTTCATTCAGAACTTTCCCTGATGTTGGGCCATTTCAGCTTCAGACTGACATGAAGGTGAGGCAGGGACCCTCCCCATTTACAGATGAGGGAACTGAGGTGCTTAGTGTCATGTATAAAATAATGATGGCCATCTTGAACATCTAGCATGCGAGACTTTTCTCTGCAGCAGCCTGCTGCTCTCAGCCCCTCTGCTCTAGGTATACTCTCACTCTTCATGTGACTTCTCAGGCTTTCCCTCCAGTCCTAGCCATGTGCCTTTCAATTCTGTTCAAGATGAGACAAAGAACCTTGAGAAGGACAAAAAACAGAAACAGAAAATCCTATGTAAACCCCGCTCACTGATTGCAGATCAGTCCAGCCTTGTTTTTTAGTTTTGAGTACCATTTAGAGAACCACAAACTCAAGTTCCTCTGCTCTTCTCCATTTGCCCATCTGAAATGTACTTTTTTCCTTATTTTATTTATTTATTTTTATTGATAGATATATATTCACATACCTTGTAATCATCCCAAGTGTGCAGTCAATGGTTCACAGTATTGTCATATAGCTGTGCATTTATCATCACAATTGATGTTTTTTCTGAAAAATAACGTCTATCCAAAAAAGCAAAACATTTCAAAATACAGTGCAACAATTAATTGTAGAACAGAGTTCAGATTTTGGTATAGGTTACAATTGCACAATTTTAGGTTTTTACTTCTAGCTGCTCTAAGAGACTGGAGACTAAAAGATATATCAATATAATGATTCAGCAGTCATACATGTTTGTTAAACCCCATCTTCTCTGTATGACTCCACCATCACCTTTCATCTTTCTGTCCCTCTCTTTAGGGCTATTTGGGCTATGGCCATTCTAACTCTTTCATGTTGGAAGGGGCTGTCGATAATATGGGGTAGGGAGATGGAACTATCTGATGTTCTTCAGAGGCTGAGCTAGGTTTCAGGACTTATCTGGACCAGGGACCCATCTGGAGGTTGTAGGTTTCTGGAAATTTACTCCAGTGCCTGGAACACTTGTGGAATCTTAAAAATTGTCCTAGGTGTTCTTTAGGATTTGGCTGGAATGGTCCTGGTTGGGGGTTGTCAGGTTATGATAGGTAGCAATGTCTAACTGAAGCTTGCATAAGAGTGACCTCCTGAGTAGCCTCTTGACTCTATTTAAATTCTCTTAGCCACTGTAGAATGCATTTTTTGCATCATATTTACTTATTTATTCCTGTGTCTTGGCCTCCACTGTGCAATTTCCCGAGGTTGTGGGTTTTGCAAAACTAGTATCCTTGTCTCTGAATGTTATGGAGTACCTGATGCACAATAAGACATGAAATATTTTTGAAAGAATGAATGGACATTGCTTTTCTTTGTACCTCTTGGTGCCCCCCATTTTTCCTTGTGTCCAAGTCACTCTCTGTATGTGTTCTTTATCTCCTAAATTGATTGTAGTAGTATAGCATCTTAGGAAATGTTTGCTGGTTTGATATATAAAGTTTCTTTTTCTTTTTTTTTTTTGCATTTTTTTTATTAATTAAAAAAAGAATTAACAAAACAATTAGAAATCATTCCAATCTACATGTACAATCAGTAATTCTTAATAACATCACATGGTTGCATATTCATCATTTCTTAGTACATTTGCATCGATTTAGAAAAAGAAATAAAAAAACAACAGAATAAGAATTAAAACAATAATAGAAAGAAAAAAAACAAAAAACCTATACCTCACATGCAGCTTCATTCAGTGTTTTAACATAATTGCATTACAATTGGGTAGTATTGTGCTGTCCATTTCTGAGTTTTTATATCCAGTCCCGTTGTACAGTCTGTATCCCTTCAGCTCCAATTACCTGTTCTCTCTTTTTTTTTTTAATTAATGGAAAAAAAGAAATTAACCCAACATTTAGAGATCATACCATTCTACATATGCAATCAGTAATTCTTAACATCATCACATAGATGCATGATCATCATTTCTTAGTACATTTGCATTGGTTTAGAAGAACTAGCAACATAACCGAAAAAGATATAGAATGTTAATATAGAGAAAAAAAATAAAAGTAATAATAGTAAAATCAAAACAAAACAAAACAAAACAAAACAAAAACCTATAGCTCAGATGCAGCTTCATTCAGTGTTTTAACATGATTACTTTACAATTAGGTATTATTGTGCTGTCCATTTTTGAGTTTTTGTATCTAGTCCTGTTACACCGTCTGTATCCCTTCAACTCCAATTGGCCATTATCTTACCCTGTTTCTACCTCCTGCTGGACTCTGTTATCAAGGACATATTCCAAATTTATTCTCGAATGTCTGTTCACATCAGTGGGACCATACAGTATTTGTCCTTTAGTTTTTGGCTAGACTCACTCAGCATAATGTTCTCTAGGTCCATCCATGTTATTACATGCTTCTTAAGTTTATCCTGTCTTAAAGCTGCATAGTTTGATATATAAAGCTTCTTGAATGAAGCTTGAACGTAAGAGATGGATTTATGGCTGGTCTCCAATCTAGGGCACGGCTGACCTGCCATTGACAGTTCGGGTGCTGTACTCGGGTGAAGCTGTCGCCCTCCTGATGTGAACAGGAAGGGCAGGTACCTGTTGAGGTGCCAGGTCCAGAGGCAGGCAGGTCATGGGTGGCCAGGCCCTGTGGCTGATCGCTGCCCAAGGTGGCCAGTCTTGGGTCCCATGGCCCCCGCCCTGCTGGCTGCAGCCTAGCACTGGTTGTCTTCATTGTCACAGGATAATTTTCTATGGTGCTTAAGGTGCACGGTGTCTTCTTTTGCAACCTGAGAGAGAGACAAGCATTACAGACCTTTCTTTCAAGCCTGAGGGTGAACTTTCCCAGCAGCTCCCTCCCTTCCTGTTTTCCTGGCCATGTTGAGCTGGCACCAGCCTTGCGGGAGCTGGCATAGCCGGGAGCTGGAGTAGCCACGGGTGGACCTGGGCAGGCCCGGGAGCTGGGGATGGAGCTGGACACGGGTGAGGTCCTCACTGAGTCAGTGAGGGGGGTGAATACAGTGAGGAGAAGGAAAGGGAATTGGTGGTTTCCTTTAAATGGACCCATTTCTTTATTCTGATGCAGCAATAACATTTGTAGAATCTCAGGATTGGATAGCTTTGTCATGTTGTATTCCAGCGGACATTCACATAAAGATATTATAATAATAGATATAAAAGTTATTTATCTGTGCAACATTTTAGGCATCCTTGGATTGAGACTGAACTTTCCAACCTGTGTATTTCACCAAATCACACCTTTAATCTTTGGATGGAATTAATGTTTGGATGGACTTGTTAGACCTAGCTGAGATTCTGCCAAATATTCTTTTTTCTAATTGCAGTGGACATACATTGTTTCTTCCCACCCCCCCCCCCCCCATTTTCAAATTTCATCTCTTAATAGATAAGAGGCTGTTTTTAGGGCTCGGACTGGCCAACTTGGCACTTGGCACTGGCTTGAAATAATAGAGCAGCAAATAGAACGACTGACTGCAGAGAAGGAGATAATTTCATCATGGCCACTGGGCACTGGTGGATTTTCCATGATATGAACATAGCACAGACGGTGGCCAGACGCGGTGGTCCCCATCGGGGAGGGGCCGGTGGTGAAGAGTGCTGTGGACTTGTAAACTCAGGAGGGCTTTAGTGCGGACCCAGGTTTATTTAAAGCCATAAATGGATTATTGGATTACTCCTTGGTCATGCCTCCCAGTAATTTAAGGTCTGAAGCAGGGGGTTCAGGCACAGCCCTTTGCAATTATATCAGTCTCCTCACTGTTTCTCTTCTTTGGAAGAATTCACAGCACCCCCTTCTCAGATTTCAAACACACTCTGCCAGACCTTTTTATCCTCAAGTTTGGATGATTTCCTGCCTGCTTAATTCCTTTCTTGTGGAGCTCTGGAGATGGGTGTCCTCATTTTCCAAGTCAGATATTTTTTCATCCCGGTTCACGAACTTGAGATCGTGGGGGCCTTAAGAAATACAGAAGATTGGCTATATGAATGTTTCTGAAATACCACCCAGGAAATCAGACCTCCTCATTCTTACTCAGTATTCCTTTTCTCTGAGTTAAACTCCTTTCCCTCGGATGCAGTGCTTTCCCTCGGATGCAGTGCTTTCATCTGCTGTTGTTAAAACCTGTAGAGGAAAGTGGAGCTGTTCACCCTTATGAGAAAGGATCTCACATTTCAGGTGAGCATTTAAGCAACTGTCCATTTTTCTGACTCCCTCTCAAAGTCCTTTATTACTTCCTGCCACTGTCTTTAGGTTTTCTTGTGGGCCCCCTGGATTGCCAACTCTGCTCGACCCATTTTTATAAACACTGTCCTTGAAAAGCAAATGATCAAACTGTTTTTTTGAGACATAAGTATTTAGGGAAAAAAAAATCCAAGCTTTATTTTTTTTTGCCTAGGGATTTCTTAAAGAAGACAAGTCCAAGGATCACTGAAGCCAACATTCAGATGCTCAGAGATGCTTTGTATTTGTTCTGCTGGTTCTGGTTGCAATAGAATAACTTCCTGATTCTGGTCATCCTCTGGAGAGTGGAAGCTGATTCTACAGTACACCTCTCCAGATTGTTCTTGTGGTATTCTAGCAGAGGCTGGGAGTTCCCAAGATGGTATTTTTTGGGGATAAAAAACATGGAGAGGAAAGTAAAAGGTACAGCTGTTTTAGAGGGAAAGGTTATGGTTACTGCCCCAGATCTCCTGAGGTACACTATGACTGTAGAATTTAATTCAGAGACTTGTGAGGGAAAATGCATTGTATGTTCTCAGAAGACTGTGGATGAGAAAGTGGGTTGAAGGAGCATTGTAAATCCAACTGAACCAGAGTTGGGACTCACACTGGTTTTCTCCCAAAAGGGTCCCAACTTTCCCTGTTAAGACTTGGGTAAGTAATGTGACTTCAGAACATTCTAGGTGTATTTGTATGTTTCTTAGTGTGATGGCCATGTCTTTCCTTCTCCAAAGCAGCAGCACCTCCATTTTATCTAACTTACATGCAAAGAAGAAAATGCATGAGACATGAGATTTTGTTGGTTTGTCCAGAGTGATGCCCTGATGAATCCCAGAGCGATTTGATCAGTGACTGGAAAAGTATTTGAAAGCCCCCTTCAGGGAATGGTGAGAGTGGGGAGAAATTCAACTTCCCCGAGTTGAATTCTTGATACTCTCACAAGCAGTGTGGACAACCAAAGCTATAGGCTGAGCCCCCAGGCTTGGGGGTTGTTCATATGAAACTTAACCCCACAAAGGATAGGTCAAGTCTACTTAAAATTTAGGCCTAAGAGTCACCCCCAAGAGAGCCTCTTTTGTTGCTCAGATGTGGCCTCTCTCTCCAGCCAACAAGACGAGCAGTCTAACCACCCTCCCCTTCTCTGTGTGGGACATGACTCCCAGGGGTGTGAACCTTCCTGGCAACGTGGGACAGAGATCCCGGAATGAGCTGAGACTCAGCATCAAGGAACTGAGAAAAACCCTAGAATAAGCTGAGAATTAACATCAAGGGATTAAGAGAACCTTCTTGACCAAAAGGGGAAGAGTGAAATGAGACTAAGTGTCAATGGCTGAGAGATTCCAAACAGAGTCAAGAGGTTATCCTGGAGGTTATTCTTACGCATTAAGTAGGTATCACGTTGTTGTTCAAGATGTAGTGGAGAGGCTGGAGCGAACTGCCTGAAAATGTAGAGCTGTGTTCCAGTAGCCATGTTTCTTGATGATTGAACAATGATATAGCTTTCACAATGAGACACTGTGAATGTGAAAACCTTGTGTCTGATGCTCCTTATATCTACTTTATCAACAGAAGAATAGAACATATAGAATAAAAATAAATAATAGGGGGAACAATTGGTAAAATAAATTTAGTTTTAAATGCTAGTGATCAATGAAAGGGAGGGGTAAGGGGTATGGTATGTATAATCTTTTTTTCTCTCTCTGTTATCGTTTTATTTCTTTTTCTGTTGTCTTTTTATTTCTTTTTCTAAATTGATGCAAATGTTCTAAGAAATGATGAATATGCAACTATGTGATGATATTAAGAATTACTGATTGTATATGTAGAATGGAATGATATCTTAATGTTTTGTTTGTTGTTAATTTTTTTAATTAATAAAAAAAGAAAAGAAAAAACAAAAAAAAGAAGAAAATTCACGAGCCACAGAACAGGTTTTCAGATATCTGTCCCTCCTGCTTTTGTCCATGAAGGGTGTGCAATGACACCTTCTTGGAAATAACCTTAATTAAAACTGCTGCATGCATCCTCCCCCCACTACTCTGTACCCGGCTCCGCGTTTCTATTTTCCCACAGCACTTGGCAATTTAAGCGGTCATATGATGTACTTATGTATCATGCCTATTTTTTATCGTCTTCTTTCCTGACAGCTGCTGGAATGGGAGCCTAGGAGCCTCTTGAGGCTTTGTCTGTTGTACTCAGTGAGTGTCTTGTGTGCTTAGGAAAGTGCTTAGTGCATGGCTGGTGCTCAGTGGAAATTGCCAATTGGTGAGTAGGAGGAACATCTGGGAAAAGTTCTCCAAAGCAGGCGTTCTCAGCATGCTGCTGGCCTCCCCTTGCTACTCTTTGGCCACCTGTGACTGTAGCTTTCTGTTGGGCCAACTGCTTACAGGCAGATTCCATTCTTCTTTTCTTGTTTCCCTTCTGGGGAGAGATCTTTTTTGTCTGCACAGAAGGTGAAATCCATCCTAGGGTCTTAGGATTTATTAACTGTTGCTAAGTCATTTTATGTGATTTCAGGGCAAGAGGTGAGCCAGGGCTGTGCTTAGAAGTGCCCTGCACAGAAGGCTTCCACTGATTCCCTTGATTTTGTAAAGATGTCAGGTCCACTTAAATGATTGAAATGAGATACTTCAGGTCTTAACTTAAGCATTCAAGGTTCTTCTGTGTTCTCTCTAAGTGTCCCCCCTGGGTCGCCTGGATTCGCACATCTGGAAGGGGAATTTAAAAAGCATGTCCGTGGCTTTTTTACTTTCTGCTTATTTTCCGGGCCATGTTTGAATGAGTCGGTGCGCTGGGGCAGGGGGGTGGGGGGCTCTCCTTTAAATGACCCCAGGTCAAACTCTCTCCTGCCAGCAGGAGGTCTGCTTTCAGGGAAACTTGCCAGTTACCTCGGAGGGGCCTCCGGCCTTTAGAGGCAAGTAAGGATCGAATTACAAAGGTTTCTTCTTTTAAGTCCATCTGGGGGTGGGGGTGGAGCCGAAGGAAGACATGTCAGGGGGTCCCTGGTCGGTCTCAGTCCAGGTCTAATTCTATCTTTGCCAGTTTAGGAGGAGGAGGCGGGAAGCTCAGAGGAACGAGGGTGTGCACTGAGTTTTAGTTTGATGTGTGTGCCACTGGCTGCCCCATTGTTTGTCAGGAGTCCCAGCTCTCATGGGGCCAGCCCAGAGCCCCCCTTCTTTCTCTTCCACCCAGTTACTTCCTGTGACTGGGAAGGTTGCAAAGAAGGGAGGCCACAGGCAGAAGGACTGAGGGATCCTCAGTACTGGGGTCTGGGGCTTTGGTATCTTGGGTAGCTTTGCACAAAAGCCATGCAAAAGTTTTTGCTTGGCTACAAGGAGGAAATCTTCTCCCCACATCCCCGGGGGGGGGGAGTTCTTCCCATCCCAGACACCAGCGGTCCTTTAGAAGAAAGTGCTGGCAGTGTGGCATGCAGTTTTCCCTGGGCCTGCAGAGGCCATCCTTCTGATCACAGAGTCAGAGCCAGGAAAGGAGGAGCCGTTGTCAAGCCCTTTTCCAGAGAGCTGCCGGGCAGCCCGGCCCCTGACCCTCAGGTGTCACATGGGGGTCTCTGGCAGTGGGGATCTTGGCAGAACCACGTGCAAACAGATGCTCCCTGGGAGATGGAGCCTGTATTTTCACTACAATGCAAACATGGGCGTCCATGAAAAGTGTTTAAAACAAAAGGAAGCATATTTGGGTAACGCAGAGAATTTCCACATACCTTCCTGGTTCATGCACAGCTCCATGCAACTTCTTAAAATGACTTTTAACTGCTGTTCTTTCTTTATTTTTTCTTGATGGAGATGTGCTCTCTTATTTGTATGGGTCTGTGTTAAAGGCCTTTGGAGTTTGGGAACAAGGTGGCCTTAGCAATTCGGAGAGTCTGATCATGAGCACTGGCCATAGAGGAAGAATGCTTAGTTTTCTCGCATCCACCCTGTCTAGAATTATCACCTTGTTTCTGTAGGTCCCAAAAGTTTTCTGCTTTCTTTTCTTCATCACCACCAGAAGAGAGAATACATGAAAAATTATGTAGTTTACCATCATCAAAGAAGAATATATTACTCAACCACCCCTAAAACTACATATAGCTAACTGAGTTATGTCCAAAAGGATACAAACAAATGTGTAGTGTGCAATGTCTAGGAAGGTTCCTTAGAAGGGTTGGTGGACCCTTCTTCCTTTCCTTCAGTGGCTAGAAAGTAGCTAGATGTGATGGCTGGAACCAGTGCAGCCATGTTGGGCTTTGAAGTGGAAGTCACAGACAGAAAATGGCATGTGGAGTTGTGTCTCTCACCCCATGGAATTGTCAAACCAGCCCTGGACTTCTTTGGATTTTAAATGAGAAAAAATAAATTTCCATCTACTTTATAAACTACTAGTATTTTCAGTTATCTTAATACTTTCTCTCTCTCTCTCTCTCTCTCTCTCTCTCTCTCTCTCACACACACACACACACACACACACACACACACACACTCACACACACCACAGAGAAACCATTTCCCCAGTTGAAAGTTCATTCAGCTACCCTTTGAAGTTGTTTAGTGAGAAGGTAGGAAAGAAAAGCATCCCTCTGTGCCAAGTTCTTTTTTCAGAACACTTTTCTGACTATCCCTGTGTGAAAATATTAGTTAAGGAGTCTAGTTATCTTGACAGCTCAGCATTGAAACTCCCCCAAACCTGTTTGAACCTGGGAGAAAGGGGCAGAGGCAAAGTTCCCAGCAGAGCTGCCAGCTGAGGTGTCCCTCGGCACTCAAAGCGTGTCAGCATCTAAAGCCATTTCTTCCGTCCTTTCCTTTTGTCCTGTGGAGCTTTAAAATGCCAGGCAAGCCTTGGGAAGCCTTTTCCATATGATCATGCCTGAGGAGCCCGAGCATCTCTGCATACCAGGTGGGTTTTGTTTTCTTGCAGCTTTGTTCCTTCCCAGGGACAGCAGAGATGGAATTCTCTGTCTTCCCACTCTGGGTGCTGGTTTCCCCACTCCTGGGGCTCCTCGGAGCTTGGGGATATTTTCTATTAGTGGGGAGAGTGTTTTGTTAGTTGTTGTGTTTTTTCTTTCCTTTTTCCCTTCTCGTGCAGCAACTGCAGCATGGAGCCGTCCTTTGCTGCACTTTTCAGAGAACCTGCACATCCCACATGCAGTGCAGAGATGTGTCCTGAGACTTTGCAAATGTGAGTGTGGCAGCATGTAAGCAAAAGTTCAGGGCAACGGGTTCTGCAGGTGGCCATGGGGAAGGTGGGCTGGGGGTTGTTCAGGTGCTGTCACCTCCCTAGGGGAGCTGAGAAGTGGCTGCCTGCTCCTCTCTGGATAGCCAGAGAGCAGCTCTGGTGGTACAAGTGACCTTTTCCTAAGTCTGGAGAACTATCAGCCCTTATTTAGAACTCCATCCTGTGACCCAGAAAGGATTTGAACTATTCCACTAAGTGCTTTTTTTAAAGTAACAACTTTATCAGGATAAAGTTTACAAGCCATAAAAGCTCACCCTTTAAAGTGTACAAATTGGTGGGTTTGGGTGTATTAAGGGCTTTACAGGTATTGCCACCATCTGATTTTAGAACATTTTCATCACCCCCAAGGAAGCTGGTCCCTCTTAATGTCACTACCCCAAGTGCCTGACAACCAACTGCTAATTTTCTTTCTGACTTTATAGATTTTCCTCTTCTGGACATTTCATATAAATCAACCATAAATATGTAGTCCCTTGTGACTGGATTCTTTCACTTAGTATAATGATGACAAGGTTTATCCATTTTGTAGCATGAATCAGAAATTTATTACTTTTTATGGCTGTGTAATATTCCACTGCATTGCTATACTATGTTTTGTTCATTCACTCATCAGTTGATGGGCATTTGGGTTGCTTTCACTTTGGGCTAGTGACAATGCTGCTGTGAACATTTGTATATATATTTTTTGCATTTTGTATTATTTATCTTGGGTGTACTTCTAGGAATGGAATTGCTAGGTTATATGATAACACTAAGTATAAAAGTCTGAGGAACCGCTGCATTTTTTCCAAGGTGGCTGCACCATTTTATAATGCCAGCAACAGTGAATGAAGGTTATGGCTTCTCACATCCTCAGCCACAGTCATTATTATCTGGTTTCAGTGTTGTTTTGTTTTCATTTTCATTTTAGTCATTCCAGTGGATGTGAGGTAGCATCTCATTGTGGTTTTGATTTGCATTACCCTAATAAGAATAATATTGAACATCTTTTCCTGTCTTTATTTAAGGCCATTTGTCTATCCACACCTTTTTAACTAGGTTATTGTCTTTTATTGTTGAGCTGTAAGAACTCTTTACATATTCTTAATACAAATCCCTCATCAGAGAAGTAATTTGCAAATATTTTCTCCTCTTCCTTTGGTTGCCTTTTCACCTGTAAAGATGCTTTAAAGGTAAGGAAGCACAGTTTTCAATTTTGATGAAGTTCAATTGGTCTACTTTCTCTTTGGTTGCTTGTGCTTTTGTTATTACCTCTAATAAACCATTCCTTAATCTGAGGTCACAGAGACTCACACCTATGTTTTCTTCTATGAAGAGCTACCTGTGTAGTTCTTCTCTCATGTTTGATCCACTTTGAGTTAATTTTTGTGTGTGGTGTGAGGTAAGGGTCCAGGCTTACTCTTTTGCATGTGAATATTCAGCTTTCCCAGCACCAGTAGTTGAATCAACTATTCTCTCCCCATTGAATTGTCTTGGTACCTTGTGAAAACCCCTTGCCCATAAATGGGAGGGTTTATTGCTAGACTGTCTACCCTGGCCCACTGATCCACAGGTCTCTCTTCAGCCAATACCACACTGTTTTGATTCCTGTAGCTTTGCAGTAGGTTTTGAAATTGGGAAGCTTGACTGCTTCAGATCATTCTTTTTTGTGATTGTTTGGACTATTCTAGTTCCCTTGCATTCATTTGAGTTTTATGATTAGCTTGTCAATTTTGGTAAGGCAGTCAGCTTGGACTTTGGCAGGGATTGCCTTGGATTGATGGGGAACTTCCTGCCTGTGTGAGTGAACATTTGGGTGGGTGGGGGTTGACAGACTGTGAACAGAAAACCAAATGCCAGGCCAGGGGTGAGAGGCTCCTCTGGGGAGCAGATGTCCAACTGGAGGGAACAGCAAGTACAGATGCCCAGCATCTGGGATAAGTTGGCGGGTGTGATGGGGGAGTGCCAGGAAGGGTGTGGCTGGAGCAGGATGAGAGAGAGAGGGGGACTGTGAGGGGGGCAGGGTGGGGCCCTCACAGTTTGATGGGCCGGGTAGAGCCTAGACTGCAGTCATCCCTGGGCTCTGGGTTCTCTTCTATGATGCAGGGACATACCCCTAATTTTTGCTGAATGCTCTGCCACACAGAATAGTCACTGCCTTTTCCAGACTCTTCTACAGCTAGGTAGGGCCCTGTGACTAAATTCCATCTTTTGATATGTAGAAGGAAGTGTCCCCAGTAACTTCCAGGAAGTGGCCTTAAAGGCAGGGGAGGAGGGGTGGTGATCATGCATTCCTACTTCACGCTAACTGGAATGTGAATGTAATGGCAAGACTCCAGCAGCAACATTGGACTGTGAGGTGACCTTAGGAATAGAAAGAAAAAGAGGAGAAGGGCCCAGGTCTGTGACTTCACCAGGTGCCACACCTCTCCATGGAGGTGAGAAAGAAGCAAACCTCTCTCATTTAAACACTGCTGTTCAGGGTCTTTCTGTAACTCACAGATGAGTCTACCCTATTTGACACTCCATGCCAAGGACTTAGCATTTTATCCTAACCCAATGTAAACCTGTCAGAAAATTTTGTACCAAGAAGTGACATAAATGGTTTTACCTTCTACAAGACTTGTTCTGACAGGGAGGAGACTAGACCCCCCAGGGGCCATGAGTGGACACAGGAAATGTTGGGGACCATTGTGTTCCTCACCAGCCTCACTTGCTGGGAGGTGGTGGTAGCTCAGGTAGGGGAGGAGTGGAGGAGAGGATGACAAGCAGCCATCTTCAAGGTGCTTTTGACTTCCGATCTATATGGATGTGATTTTCATATCCTACATTCATAAATAAAACAAAACAGGGCATCTCACAGTTCACATTTCTGCAATTTCTTTCCCATTCATATTTGAGCAGTTTATCTGGCAGCCTTTACTCAGGTCCCTCAGGAAGGAAGAGTCAGCGTGGAGTTTTTAATTTCATATTTTGTGGTGAGAGTGGAATGGGGACAAAGGAAAGCCACACCACTCTGAATCAGCCCAGGGAGTGCATGAGATGCATGGGAAGACGGTGCATGGGGGGCGGTCGAGGGGTAGAAGAAAAGCAGGCCCTGGGGACGGTTGTCCTCCAGGTTTCCCTGGGAAACCTTTAAGGCCCTGTGTTTCTCTTCCTTACACATGGGGCAGCTCTACCCTCTCTTGCACGAAGGACGGGAATGTGCACTCATCGTGCAGAAACTGAGAGGACGGGTCCGAGGCGCCCCGGGACAGCACAGCTCCAGGAGGCACAGGGGCCTCTTTCCTGAAGCGTGGCCTGCCCTGTCTGTTCAGCCAGGCCGAGGGCATGCTGGCAAGAGAAATTCGGACAGGGCAGCTTTATCCAGGTTCCTGAGTCTGCTGACAACCCCCTGAGGCTTTGTGTTGGGTGTTTTGGGGTATTTGGGGATGTGTGCATCCTCTGAGTGGGTCATGGCTGTGCACCGGTGAGATCCCCAGCTCCAGGACTGCACCCTGGCTGCAGAGGGGGAGGGGAGGGGGCCCAGCCGAGGCGCGATGGGGGAAGCAAGGGAGGGAAGGCGACCGGGCTCAGCCATAGGGCCTGGCACAGTGATGCGCGCGGCACCCTGCCGGTTCTGTTTGCTGCCCGTGTTTCCTTTCCTAGAACAGGCTCTGCTATTTGGAGCCACCTGGATAGGGGAGACCCAGACATAGCAGGTCACTGTGAAATCAGATGCACTGTGGACATCTCTGGACAGGTGTTGACGGGCGCTGGGGGCCCTTTATGGATGTCTTGGCCTCAGGCCCCCATCTGAGCAGCCACCGTCCGTAGCTGTGGCATTGCTTGCACGTTTAGCTCAGGGCAGATGTCCCCCTGTGCAGAGCCAGAGAGACAGACAGACAGGCGGACAGGCAGATGGACCTCGGCCCATGGCAGGCCCCATTGTGTTTGTGCCCAGGGTGCCACGCTGAACCCGGCGACCCCTCGTGCCTGGCCCCTTCCATGCCACTCGGCTCTGCTTGTGTGCTTGTTTCACAACCCGCCACCCGAACTCCACCTGCGGCTGCCCCTGTGCCCCATCCAAGGAGAGGCGGGGGCGGTGCCGGATGCAGGAGCCTTTTAGGATTCTCAGGAGTCTATTTGGCTCTGCGTGTCTCCCCCATGACCTGCGGGCTCTGTGCCAAGTGGAGCCTCCTGAGGGCAGCCAGGAGCCCTGCAAACAGGCCGGGGCCTGAGGGGTGGGCACGGCTCCTTCCCAAGCCCCTCCCCTGTGTCTCCCCCCTCCCCACACACATCCTACGTCTGCTGCACTGGAAACCATGGCATGGGGTCACCAGAAAGTCACCCCCCCAGCTCTGGCCTCCGGGAGCATCTCCCAGACCCACGCACCATGGGAATCTGTCCGCGGTTGGGAAAATCTTCTTTATGGTGACTCTAAAAGCCTCCTGCAGGCTTAAGAGATGTGGTTGGAAGAAGAGCAGAAAATCCTTTTGGGATATTATAGTTTAAGCCCATCCAAGGCCCAGAGCAGAAGCAATGGTAGAATTGGGCTGGAGAAACCTCCCCATCCAGAGGCATCAGAACCAAAACGATGGGTAGGGAGTGAAAGCTTTGTTTAATTCTTGTGGCATTTTGCAGGGACTCAAGTCTTACTTAGAATAGATCTGGTCCCCAGCTCTGCAGATACCTAGATGACAGGGAAAGAGAAAGAACATGAGAGCAAAGGAGGAGACAGACAGAGAGAGAAGAGAGAGAAAGAGAAGAGGGAGAAAGAAAATGAGAGGGCAAGAAGGAAGGAGGGGGGAACAATTAATTAAGTAAATGTTCCCTCATATTTTTAAAACTCTTTCCCAGGCATAAGTCTGTTAGCCACTCACCCTCCCTGACTGTGTTAGGGGGCACCTCAGAGACCCTCTCAGCAATTGTGTGATTTCCACATCTACCTGGGACCCAGCATCCAGCTCCTCAGGCCTCACTGCCCTGGCTCCAACTCTAAGTTCAGGGGGAGATTTAAAACTGGGAAACCAAGCACTTTTTCATTTTCCACCCTAGGTTCTCAGCCTTGGTAATGCAGCATCATTGCCCACCCCATCCCCCTTTTTGAGACTCTAGAAATGATCAAAATGTTGTAGGCATGTAATTTTTAAAAATCAAAAGGAACCAAAAGGCACACATTGAAAAGCCAGCATCTCTTTTCCCATTTTTCTCTGTACCCAGGTAACCACGTTAGCTGCTTTATCTGTTTGCTTTTAGTTTTCTCATGGTTTGTTCTGAGTCTAACCGATCCCTGGGCACAGTTAGTCCTGAAGGTGAAGGAACCTTCTGCCCTGCTGCAGAGCCCTGCTCCCTGGGCGTGTGGCCCAGACACCCTGCAGAGAGGGTCAGCTAAGTGACATCGATGTGGCCAGTGACCTCTTGGGTAGGCTTCTCAGAAAGCCAGCCGGGCAGACTCTCTCTCTTCCTTCCTCCCTGTCCTGAGCATGATGCCCAGATTTGAAGATTCCCTCAGGAGGTGGCAACCATGTTGGCAAAGAAGGCAGAGTACAAGTTAGAGGAACTCTGGGCTCCCAGGGCAGCAGCTCGGATGCCTGTACTTTCGGTTGAACTCAGATGCTTTCAGTTAGAGGCACTAGAAAACCATCTCAAGTTGGCCTGATGAATAAAAATAGAAGGTATAGGGTCAAGGAAGGTTTATCTGCAAAGAACAGATTTTTCAGCATGGTGTTACCTATGAGAACTTAGGCCTGAGAAGTTATCCCTCTGGCTGTGGGGGAGCTGTAGCCTGTATGAATGGGGTGTACGGTACAGTTGCATCTTATAAGAGGCCAAAGTTTCAATGTCAGCACGTTGTCCTAAAGTGAAAAGCTTATACAGTAAAATCCACCATCATCTCAATTGGATGGTGGGGAGAGCCACTGCAAGGCTGCCCTAGCTCTGTGTTTGCTCCTGTTCACTCCCTTTTCAACCAGAGGGATTGTTTGCAATTCTAAGGAAGGTCCTGCCTAAGGAACCCTCTGCCTGAAGCCCTCCATGGCTCCTACCCCACTCAGGGTAAAAACTGGGGTCCTTACACCCACCCTCCAGGACGTACATGATCTGCCCCCTTTCCTTCACCTGCATCACCACCTTCTCCTCTCCGCCTTCCCCTCCTCTGTCTGGCCTCCTCTCTGTTCTGGCAAGCTCCTGACTCGGCCTTTGCATGTGATCTGGCTTTTCCACACACAGCTCTTTCCCTGGGTGTCTGCCTGCTCTGCATCTTGGTCTCCTGCAGGTCTTCACTCAGTGCTGCCTTGTCAGCGAACCCTCCTGGGCATCCTCTTTAAAATCGCAGGCCCCCCACCCACTCCTTATCCACCTTCCTGCTTTATCTTTGTCTGGCCTACTCTGTCTTAGATCAATTCTCTTATCTGGCAGTTGTCTTCCACTCTAAGGAGATGTGGCCCTACATGTCTGTTCTCTGCTCTGTCCTCAGCACCTGGCCACCAGGAGGCATACAGTAGACACTCAGTGAGCATTTGATGAATGGAAAACTAAGTGGATGATTGAATGAATGAATTACCCTTGATAATTCTTGAGACTTATAAAGGCCATTGCTTTCCTCTGCCCTCAGAATAGCTTGTACTTTCTTAGATGGTGCTCAAAAACAAGTATTTATCTTGTAGGTAGGAATAACTGAGCAACAGGAGTGGTGACATTGTAGGAAACTGGGAACCCAAGATCTGGAGTGAATCAAATCCCTGAGCCTGGACCCAGCCCCAGTGGAGAGCACGCATCAGTGAGTGGACTTGCAGGCCAGCTGCACTATAGAATTATTCTTACTTAGAGCAGTGAATCTGCACCAATGAAACGTGATACCGCTTTGTATACCCACCACTGAAGACATGACATTGAAAGGTTTCTTTCTTGCCTGCGCTGTTAGAGAGGAAACAAGTGATGGTCAGCCCATCAGCTCCCAGGAGGCCACATTACACCCCCAGTCCCCGGACTTGAAACAGAAAGCAGGCAGCGGGGGGTCTCTGCATGGAAATAGGGTTTCCGCTTTAACGAGTGGTTTTCCATGGCTGAACAGGAGGCTTCCTGTTTTCCTGGAAAGCGCTGTCTCTAATTTCTGGGACCTCGTACCAGTGCTGCAGCCTTCTGCCCCCTGGGGGACCCCAGTCCATGCTGGGCCTTGAAGAGGGTTAGTGCTCACCTTGGCAGCTCTGTGAGTAGACCTTCTATGGGAGGCTGCTTTAATGTTTCCTCCAAAAATGAACCTCTTTTCTACCTAAAATAAACGTGGATCCTACAACTTACCTGAGCTAGATATAGCAAATAGAACTCTCATTTATATTTATAGTCATGTACAGTTATACATTTCTCACTCTCTCTACACACACACACACACACACACACACACACCTTGAACGTTTCCATACATTGAACTGAGAAGCCCGATGAGTTGAATACAGAATAACAGAGTGTTTTGGTGGATCATTTTATGGTCCCCGTGTCCAATCTGAATCCATGTAAATGAGGAAGAGGGCTGTGGGTGGCTCTGGGGAGAAAATTCTAGACCTGCAGCTAGCTGGGCCCAGAGACCTTCTTCCCTCACCCCACCCTCCAGGCAGCACGGACATCCCCAGGAGATGCTGGCCTTTCCCCTGGACAGAGCCTGTGCCTGCTTACCACAGCGCTCCAATCCCGGGGCTGCTGCAGCATCCTCAGCTCCCTGCCCACCAAGCAAATGTCCCTTTCTTACCCTGCGCCCTGGGAGGCAGGGCCCATGAGCCCAGGAGATGCTGGGGGTCCCAGGTCCTGGAGTGAGGCCAGGGTGGTCCTCAGCCAGGGCTTTGGCTCCTCCAGATGACAGAAGGAATGTGCTCCTGGTCCGGGCCAACCCCAGCCACCTGCCTGACTCCAAGCTTCCCCAAGGGATGGGTGGCTCCTCTGAGCCCCCGGCAGAGGGGTGCAGCCCCTGGGTCAAGGGGGGCAGCTGTGCTCAGCCACAGAAGGGCCTGAGAATTTATAACAACAGATGACAAAGCTCGGGGAAGGCCGTGGACCCAGGACACAGCTGCTTGGAGAAAGTAAGTTTAAACTTCTCTTAATGAAGGAAGAAATATCCTATGCATTCACAGTGTGGCATTTAACATCTTTTAGGGTCTGCTGGCCCCTGTGGCAAGAACCCATGGATTGGATTGCATTCTCAATGGGTAATCTAGGAAGCAAAAAAAAGCTGTTTATATTGTAGTTTTTTAATGTCAGAGTTTGATTTTTTACTAAAAATATTGGTACTGAGTGATAAGAGGTAATTTAAGAATTGTCTTAATTACTTAAATTACTTAAGTAAGAGATGAAAAAAGATTTAAGAAACAAATGAACAAATGGCAGTATGTGGCCATATTTGTATAATAATTCAAACCAATGACAAAAGAGCTGGTGTGTATGTGACTGTGTGTGTGTGTGTGTGTGTGTGTGTGTGTGTACATGCACCGGGGAAGGGGATAGGGATGCCTGCACTTCCTGCAGAACTAATTCCAGGTGCACTGGTCCAGGGGGTTAAATGTGGCTGCTGTGCAGGATGCCAGATGCCACAACAGAGCCTCTGCCACGGGCAAGGTGTCAGCTAGCCAGGTGGCCCCAAAGCCAGTCAGACAATGTCCAGAGGGACTGGGTTTTGGATCCTAAGTGTCAGAAGAAAGCTGTGCACCATTCGAATTGCATACACAGGCTGTCCGGATGTGCACTAGGAAAACTTTGCTCGTGTGCTGGTGTGACCCGAGTCCCTTTGCTAAGCTGACCCACCCAGAACAGTATGAGAAGGCAGTGCTGGAAATGCATCCAGCTGGTAGCAGCAAGCCCAGGGCTGGGGCTGTGTGCCAGAGGCTGTGCTGGACACTGTGCATCCACCCACCCTTACCATCTCCCAACAAGGGAGGTGAGGAAAGTCCTGTCTGACCGATGAGGAAAGTCCTGTCTGACCGATGAGGAAAGTCCTGTCTGACCGATGAGAAAACTGACATTCAGAGAGGTCCTGGGTGGATCTAAGATCCCACGTGGGACAGAGCCGGTCTTCACCCACAGTGTCCACCTCTGATGGGTGCATCTCTTGTTTGCAGTGTCGTCTGACCTCCTGGGTCTTTTCAAGACCTTCCGAGATCCCCTGCTTGTCACTTCCTCTAGCCCTGTGAGAAACAACACCACCTGCTCCTTTTGAGCATATTCTCCCTGTGACCCTCGGCTACAGGCAAATAAACACAGTGATTCCTCCTTTGGTTTGGTTTCCACAGGCTGTTTTCATCTTGTAGACTCCCCTGGTGAAATGCATTCTCAAACAGCAGCCAGGAAGGCTCAAGCACTGAAGAACACACCATGACTTCCCTTGGGTAGCCGCACAACTTCCCTTGTCACAGGGACCCTGCTCCACAGGACCGTGAGTGGTGCGAAGTAGAAGATGGAGATAATTGGTCTTTATAGCAGGATGAGATGCATCTGAAACATGCTAATAAGAATGGAGCTTTATAGCAGGAAAAGCAAAATAGAAATTTAGAACCCAAGAGAACTGGCTGTGAAGGTTGTTTTAATTTTTGAATAATTTATGTTAAACTGCAAGAATAGTGATCACTTTGGTGGGTTTGAATGATATTCCAGTATTTGTTCCTCGGGTATTTATTAGATGCCTGCTCTATGCTGACAGTTTGCTGAATACAAGATCTACAGGGATAGTGAAACCAGCGTTGTGCTCCGGTAGGCATCACAGTCTAATAGAAGAAGTGCAAAATGAATAATATTTATGTAATATTATTATTATATTTATATATTATTATATTATATAATTATAATAAATATATAATAATATCATTAGATCAATGCATCCCAAACACACCTGCTCGTACACACACACACACACACACACACACAGAGATACACACATGCACACTTCCTAAAAAACAGGGTAATGGAAGAGAGAATAGCAGAAGCAACCTGCATTGGGTAGAGGGGGGCAGGCAAGTGCTGCCCGACAGAGCTTTCCGTAGAGACGGAGGAGTTGTGTGTCTGTCTGTCCAATGTGGAAGCCACCAGCTATCCGGGGAATGGAGCATCAGAATTGCAGCCATGTAACCAGTGAACTGAGCTTCTCATTTTATTTCACTTTAATTAATTTAAATTTTAATGGCCACATTGGTGCATTCTCTGTACTTTCTTGGACAGCATAAGGTTGGAGGGGTAGGAAGAGGCTCTCTGAAGAGCTGCCATTTTAGCTGTGACCTGAGGGGCAGGTAAGCATGAGCCAGGAGGGACATCAGAGCACAAGGCACGTGCAGAGGCCACAGGGCTGAGGGCTGCAGTGGGCAGGAGGTGGGCATGGAGAGGGCCTCCGAGTGTCCAGGTAAGGATGAGTCCTTAGGGATGGTCAGCAGAGATGTAAGGTGGTCGGATTTCTGTTATTCAGAAGGCCCCCTCTGGTGAAGGAGAGGATGTGCTGTGCAGTTTTAAGGTGGTGGCATGAGGACGGTAGTTGTGGTGGCTGTCACACAGATCTGTGCAAGGGCTATAATTGCACCTGTGTGTGCACACACACAGTGGATGGCAAAACTGAAGGAAGTGTGTCTGGGTCTGGTTTCCAGGAGTGCACTGATGCGGGTTCCTGGTTTTGAGCTTGGCCTGCGGTTTATAGGATGCCTCCAAGGAGGGAAGCTGCACAAGGGTACACGCAGCCCTGTGTACTGTTTTTCAATCTCCTGTGGCTCTATGATTATTTCAGAGTAAAAAGGTACATTTCTCTGGCTACTCTGGGAAGAATGGTCTAAGCAGTCAAGCAGGAAGCAGGGTGAGCAGTCAAGAGGCCCCTGCAGCTGTCCAGGGAAGAGGCAGTTGGGTTTGAGGGGGATTGCAGAGGTGGACAGAGATGGATCCCATAAAGTAATGTCATCGAGGCATTTCGTGATGTGGATGAGCTATGGCTTTTTTTTTAAACTAATTTTCTTATTTTTTTTAAACATAACATACAAACACAAACATTCTTACCATATGATCATTCTATTTCTTGGTATATAATCAGTAACTCACAATATCATCACATAGTTGTATATTCACCATCATGATCATTTCTTAGAACACTTGCATCAATTCAGAAAAAGAAATAAAAAGAAAAAAGAAAAAAATTCTTACATACCCTTACCCCTTTAGCCTGTTTCCCCTATTTTTTTTCTATACCCCTTATCTCTCCCTTTCATTGATTACCAGCATTTCAATCTACTAAATTTATTTTAACATTTGTTCCCCCTGTTATTTATTTTTAATCCCTGTGTTCTACTCATTTGTCCATACTGCAGATAAAAGAGGCATCAGACACAAGGTTTGCACAATCACACAGTCACTTTGCAAAAGTTATATCATTATACAATCATCTTCAAGAAATATGGTTACTGGAACATGACTCCACATTTTCAGGCAATTCCTTCCAGCTTCTCCATTGTACCTTAACTAAAAAGGTGATATCTATATAATGCATAAGAATAACCTCCAGGATAACTTCTCAACTGTGTTTGGAATCTCTCAGCCATTGAAACTTTATTTTGTCTCATTTTTATCTTCCCACTTTTGGTAGAGAATGTTTTCTCAGTCCGCTGATGCTGAGTCAGCTCGTTCTCAGATTTCTGTCCCATGTTGCCAGAAAGGTCCACACCCCTGGGAGTCATGTCCCATATAGAGAAGGGGAGAGTGGTGAATTTGTTTGTCATGTTGGCTGAGAGAGAGAGGCCACATCTTAACAACAAAAGAGGCTCTCTGGGGATGACTCTTAGGCTTAATTTAAAGTAGGCTTAGTCTATCCTTTGCAGGGATAAGTTTTCTGTGAACTCACCCCAAGATCTAGGTGAGCTATGACTTTTGCTGAGCAATTGGAGCTTTGAAATTACATGTGAGGGTAGGACGGCCATAGTAGCTGCAGTTTCTGATCTTATGCCCAGTCTTGGTGTTCCTTTTAGAGTGTGTCCTCCACCCCTAGAACATGACTTCAAATTTGTGTGTTGTTTGAGAACCAGGCCACGGTGCACCCCTGGGACTTGCCTTCTCTTGTGCATTCCATGCCCTCTTCCCTCCCTCCACCAGGGGTGGCCACTGGCACACCCTGGGAGGCTATGGGCAGGGTGGATGTGCCTTCCTGCTGCCCTCGCTCTTATTGCATTTATCCTCCCTCCCCCAGTGCTTGCTTTTCTGAAGCTCAGTGGAGAGCAGTCAGGAGCTCCTGGTCTTCTACACTCGGCCTGACTCGGTACCTCTTTGGGCCAGATCTCTATCAGCCTGTGCAGCCCTGAGAAGTGATTTCATTTCCCCCATACACCATGGCTGCACTGGGTACTCCCTTATTCAGCACATGCCAACTGTGCCCCGCTCCACATGAGGCCTGGCCCAGGTGCTGGGGGTACAGGAGTCAAACCCTTTGCATGTAAGAAGCTCATAGTTTAGGTTCAGGGCAGGAAGGGAGAGGTGCCCACGCCTGATCCCAACCATCTCAAGCAGCCCTGTCCCCTCCACGGGCCCCAGATCCCTCCTGTGTGGGCCAGGAAGCCCCCTGGGTCCTAACATCTGAGCCCCCCGGGAGGCAGGGATGGGGCTGCTGGGACGGATGCTCAGTGTGCTCAGTGAGTGGGGGGACGGGACGCCTTTACACTGAGCTGGGCGGCCCACCTGTCGCAGGAGGACCTGTCCCCATGGCTCAGGGTGTCTTGGAGTCTCTGCAGGGAGCTGCACGTGGGGAGGCCCCACTGGGCCTGGCCATCACCTTTGCTGCAGCCGAGATGGACCTTGACCATTTGGGACTTCCTCCGTGAGCAGACATCTCCACGGGTGGCCTCAAGGTACTCAGCCACTGGGAAGAGACACCGCGTGCAGACGGCCTGGTGGCCACATCTTGAACTCTTTCCGCGTGTTTGAGGCTCAACAAAAGCTGGAATGCATTTCCCTGGACCCCTCTCTCTGTCTCTCTCTTGCATTCTTTCATCCCCCTGTGCCTGTGGGAGGGGACACCGCCATATGCTTCCAATTCGGATGCACTTCTCTCTCTGGGATCCACTTTGGCGAAGGCGCTTGATGCCCTTTCAGCAGGTTTAAAGCTCGTGAGATGTTTCTATCCAGGTGCGAGGGAAGATGAGGATGTCGTGGAGGACTGGGGGCACAGCGTTTTTTTTTGTCGCTCTCTGGAGGAGAGGGACAGTCATCACAGGCACCCCAGTGCCTGGCCCTTAAGCCGTCTGCATCCCATGCCCCACTTTCTCACTTGTGAAATGACCAGATTCAGTAAGTGTTAATTACGGGTTTGGTGCAGAATTGATCCAGATGCTTTTCCCCAGAGCAGGATATTTCAAAAAGCAAAAAGAAAGCAAGTAGCATGAGACAAGGGTGAATGCTGCCTGCAGTCCCAGCAAGGGACTCAGTATGAGCTCAGGGTGGGGAGAAAAGTTTATATTGTCCATTAGTCTCCAGTTGTGAGAGAGGCTCTCAAAATCCTGACACTCATTATCCAATCACCTGCAGTTTTGGTACTGTGTTGGGAAACAAAGGTTTTATTGGTGTGTGATGGGCTAGTTACAAAGCTTGTTAATGCTAGCAGCTGTCATCTGTCCCAAGCCTTGGCCAGTCTCTAATTGTTGGACACAGGAAACAGCCACCAGTTTAATGCAAAACAAGTATTTTCCAAAGTGAGATGGCAAATCTTGCAAAAGTGGCAGAATTTTCCGAAGTCTGTGAAGGTAGTCTGGGGAGCTTCTCCAATCACATGCAAAGCCAGTGGAAAAAGGGGGAGGGGGACTGACACTCTGGTGACTCTCAGCCAAGCTCACAACAAAGAAGAGAGAGCAAAGGAGAATGATTTAAATATCGAAGGATTAAGAGAACCTCAGTAAAATTGATGAACCACTCTAAGTCTTTGCAAAGGTAAAACAAAAAACAACCAATGACCTTTATGATTGAGCTGCAAAAGTCAAGTGTGAATAAAGTCCTATTTATATTACTTTTGTAGGAAAAAGACGTGCTACCATTTTTCACTGATGGCAACAGTTATTTAATTCTCTGTTTGTTCTAATTAAATGCTTTTAATTAAAACCTGCATTTTGTTAAAAGGCAGATCAAATAACTTTCACTTTTCAGAAAAGGTCCTGATCAACCCCCCCACTCCCCCACAGCCCCCACCCCCCCCACCCCATCTCAACTAATTGATCTGACTTTCTGTTTGACAGTGTCTTCTCTTTACTTGTCCTTTTCCAGGGATAATCGCTCTGGGAGAAGGCTGGCTTCCTCTCTCAGCTGTGTCACACCCTGTAGCTCAACTGCCCTTGTTGTTTTCAGCCTTTTGTCCCAGTCAGAGGAAGATAACAGGGCCCAGATTTGGAGCACCCTGTCTGCTAGGCACTGGGGAGTTGGCAATGAATGTGACAGGGCCCTGCCTCCTGGAGTCTCATCCTCAGTGTGGCTGAGTGTGTGTGGGGGGACAGGTGAATACAGATTCCAGCATATGGAATGCAGGAAGACAGAGGCAGAAAAGGGAGGAAGTAAGGTTTCCTGGGAAAATCTGAGGGGGCTTCCTGGAGGAGGTGACACCATGCTGTGCCTGGAAGGAGTGGCATTTGTCCAGCAGGCCACAGGGATGTGGGAAGTATAAGCAGAGAAAAGTTAGAGAATGTGAGGCTGGAGAAGGGGCAACCGGACAGCTAATTCTCAAACAGGGGCTTGGAGAGTTGGCGTCCACGAGCCAGGGCCTGTCCTGTAGCTGTGTTGGATGTGATTTGGAATTAACTGGCAGTATCTAAAAATCACAGGATCTCCCAGACACAGTGCCCCCTTCTCGGTGACCTTGTCCTGTCCACCTGTCCCTCAGGTCCCTGTCACCTCCCAGGACCTGCACCTGCCCTGGCTGCTCACCTCCTCCAATTCCCAGTTCCTGCCCCCATGGGCAGGTTTGTGGTGGAGCCTAAGAGGGGGGCCAGCTTCCCCCCAGATGTCTCCCTCTTTCTCTTCTGACCCCCATGTGTCCATTCAGAAGTGATTGAAGGTGTGTCCAGAGGTCAGTTACTTTCTTCTCCACCCACAGTGCTTTGGGATCTTAGGAGAGCCCCTTCTCAGTCTGAGGCTCCCGTGGCCTCGTGTTAGAGATGGTCTCTGAAGACCCTTCCCTGCCCTGGCCCCCTGAGAGCTTCACACTTGCCCTGACATGACCAGGAGTTTACACCCGATAGGTAACTGAACTGAACACCCGAGCATCCGAGGCTCTCCTCTGGGGACCCCCTTGACTACAACTAAATTTCAGATGTGTTTTGGGTATGCCAGCCTTCCCAGGAGTTCCTAAATCCTTCCCAGGGAGTGAGGCTCACCCCAGGACATTTTGACCTTAAAATGAACCCTCAGTGGAAAGCAGATGGCAGAGATGGCCCTGGGTGGTTTCTCTCAGGCTGGGACATGGATCTCTGCCCCTCACTGACTGCCTGATGGTGAGGATGTTCTTGAGATTTCTTTGCCCCATCTGTAAAACGGGCTGATCATGGTATGCGGGAAGTACGATTGCTACAAGGACCCCAGAGCATGCGGTACTTGAGGCTTGGAGCACCTCGCCCCGTGCGTGTGAATTCTCAGTAGCTGATGTCCGTTGCTGCTGCTGTTGTCCTAATTACTGTTCTTAGGAATTTGCCAACTTTACATTTTCCTATTAAGGAAGAGGCAACATTGATTATTTTTCCTTTTAACTTTTTTTTTATTGTATAGTGTAACATATATACAGAGCAAAGAAGGAAAAAAAGCAGTAGTTTTCAAAGCACACTTCAAGTGGTTACAGGACAGATTCCAGAGTTTGTCATGGGCTACCATATGATCCTCTCAGATTTTTCCTTCTAGCTGCTCCAGAATATAGGAGACTAGAAGGAATAAATACAGGAGGCTAGAAGAAATAAATATTTTTTATCAACACAATTGACTTTTTTCTTATTTTTTTGTGAAAAATAACATATATATATAAGCAATAAATTTCAAAGCACAGCACAACAATTAGTTGTAGAACAGATTTCAGAGTTTGGTATGGGTTAGGGTTCCACAATTTTGTTTTACTTTTAGCTGCTCTAAGATACTGGAGACTAAAAGAAATATCAACTTAATAATTCAGCACTCATATTCATTTATTAAATCCTACCTTCTCTGTATAACTCCACCATCACCTTTGATCTTTCTAGCCCACTGTTTAGGGGTGTTTGGGCTATGACCATTCTAACTTTTTCACGTTGAAAGGGACTGTTGATAATATGGGGTAGGGAGATGGAACTATCTGATGTTCTGGAGAGGCTGGGCCCTCTAGGTTTCAGGACTTATCTGGACCAGGGACCCATTGTAGGTTTCTGGAAAGTTACTCCAGTGCCTGGAAGCCTAGTGGAATCTTATATATTGCCCTAGGTGTGCTTTAGGATTGGCTGGAATGGTCCTGGTTGGGGGTTGGGAGGTTATGACAGGTAGCAAGTTCTACCTGAAGCTTGCATAAGAGCAACCTCCAGAGTAGCCTCTTGACTCTATTTGAGCTCTCTCTGCCACTGATACTTTATTAGTTACACTTCCCTCTTTTGGTCAGAATGACATTGTTGATCCCTGGACTCATCCCTGGGGTTTTTTAAACATTGACTGTTTTAAAACACCGTCACCTTCCTTATGCTTCTTTCCTAACCAAATGAATGTGTCTCAGTGCCCTTGCTTTAGAACCCAAGAAACATGCTAAGTCGGAAACCCAGCGCTGTCTGCCGGCCCCTGATTTAAACTTTGGATCTTGGCAACCCCCTGACCAGGGACTGTGCTCTCCATTGAGCTCTGGAGCCCAATAAAATGCAAATCTCCGAGACTGGCTTCCCTGCCTGCCCCACAGTAGAGCTCCCCATGGTATCTGCCTTTCCTCTTTACACGGGGCCTTTAAAAGCTTGGGGGGCCCTGAAAACTCCCAGCCCCCTTTGCCCAGATGGGGATGGAGGTGGCCCGGTGGGCCCATTGACGGTGTGGGGACCTCTTTTCCCCAGAAGGCTGTGATTATACGTGCTGGCTTGTCACAGGGTGAAAGGAAGGGCCACTTGTCATTTTGATCCAGTTTTGGGTTTGAAAGCCACCCACTGCTGTCCCCCCAGCTGCCCGTGGCCCGAGCAGAAGCACACTGCCCACTTTGTTGACACCAGGAATGCACTTTCCTTTGCCTGGCTCCCACAGATGCTGTGTGTTTGGGAGGGGATGGGGCCCGGGCCCCCAGCTCCCTGCAGCTCCCCCCACCTCCACTCCCCAGGAAATGCAGAAGGCCCAGCTCATTGCATCTAGGCATTTTCACACCTGATAGTCTGAGCCTCTGATCTTTGCTCCACCCCCCCACTGCCCCCTGCTCCCTGCCCCTCACCCCCTTGTCACCTGCCTTTGAAGCCGTGGGGTGCAGGATAAGTGACTGCTACTGGTCCTGCATTGGGCAGGTCTTGGCGCAGTGTGGGCTTGCTGGCTTCCTGAAGTTTAGCCCACCTGGGGGGTGGACTAAAGAAAATCCCAAGGCTCCAGCCTACCCCCATCACAGGAGGCCCCCCCCCCCCCACCAGCTGGGCAGGCTCCGTCTCCCTTCCACTCCTAACATTTGGAGGCTGGGTCCTGGAAATGCCTCCCTGCCCCCACAGGCAGCGGCACCCAGCGGGGGGCCGGCCCTGAGATGGGCACTCCATTTCCTCCATCCAGCACTCAGAATCCCCTTGGCTGCAATGGGGGAAGTGCCCTGGAGGTGTGCTAAGTTCTCCCCTCCCCACTCCTGCATCTGAGGAGCACGTCGTATATGCCAGATGCTGTATCATATCACCTAATGAGAAAAATAGCACTCAATAAAAAGGCTGGGTCTCCTGTGACATGCCTGTGGAGGAGACAGAGAACAGACAAATACACAAATAAAGAATCAAGGTAATTTAAGAGACTCATGAACAGTAGAAAGGTAACTAAGTGTGTGATGTCATAGGAAGTAACCTGGAAGTAGGCCTGGGGCATTTAAACTGTGTGATCAGAGAAGGGCTTTCCACAGAGGTGAACTTGGAGCTGGATGGAAATGAAAGGGAGCATTCTAGACTGAGAACAGAAAGTGCAAATGCCCTGAGGTAGAAAAAGTACATCCCCGGACCATGTGGAAAACCAGCGAGTAGGACTGTGGCTTAGAGAATAGAGGGGAGGGAAGGATGCCCCAGCTGCAGAGGGTTTGGGTAGGGACAGCCAGTTTCAAGAACAGAGGACTCAGCAATGAGTCCCTTCCAGGAGCAGGGTCTCTGAGTGTGCTTGTTCTCTCCAGACAGCACACATAGGAACACTGAGTCTCATGCTCACTCTGCAAAAGGGCTGGCCTTAGGGGAGGAGCCTGGCTCTCCTGCAAAAACCCAGTTTTGTTTTGTTGGGTGCTTTTGGCAGCTTATTCTCATTGGCAAGTCCTCTCACCACTGCCAAAGTCTTGGAAATCAGGTGTGAATTCACAGGTCCCAACTTGGTTAATGACCCCCCACTGAGCCTGAGTTCTCTTGTTCCATGGCTTCTTTTCCTTTACCTTTTGAAGCATGTAAGGTCTGATATCATTTCAGATGTAGAGAAAAGCTGTAAGACTAGGAAAGAGAACGTTGGTGCAGCTTTCACCCAGGTTCTCCATCTCCAAATGTGAACACTTCCCACATTTGCTTTATCCTTTCTGCCTCCCCCTCCCCCCTCCCCTCCCCTCCCTCTCCTCTCGCCTCCCCCTCCTCTCCCTATATGGTGTGCCTGTGGTGTGTATATGTGTGTGTTCACATTTTTTCCTAAACCATTTGAGATTATGTTGCAAACTCAATACCCATTTGCAACTAAAGATCTCAGTGTTTTCTTCCTAAATGCAAGGACATCCTCTGACATAACCACTGTAAAATTCAAATCAGGATGTTAGCATTGACACAGTATTAGCAATATTAAATCCATCTACAGACCTTTTTCAGGCTATGCCCATTTCTCCCAATAATGGTCTTTTTAGGCAGGGTGTGTGCTGCCTTCCATTTTTCTGGTCTTTCCTTCACCGTGAACCTGGAGCAGTTCCTCGGCTCTTTCTTTGGTTGTCACCACTTTGACATGTGTGACGAGGTTAGGCATGCCCCTCTCTGAGTGTGGTCGATGCTTCCTCAAAATTAGATTCCAATCGCACGCTTTGGGCTGGAGGTCTGCTGAGTAGTGGTCTTTCCTTCTCAGGGCATCTTACAGGGAGGCACGTGCTGTGGGTCTGTCCTCACCCTGGGCTGGAATGGCCACCGAGACTGTCCAGAGTGAGGCTCTCTGTCCTCCTCTGTGGCCGGTGGGTTCTCTGTGGGGAGGCACTGTCGGTGCCACTACCCCTGCTCTCCGCAAACCTCCCTGCTGCTGTAGCATCCGTTGCTGAATTTTGGCTAAAGTAATTATTACTAGGATGTTAATTATGAGTCACTTACTAGGTTCCAAAACACTAATGTTTTCCCCCAATATCTGCATTCCTAAGGTCTTTGATATTTACTAAGTACTGTCAGAAAGAGCTTTCTGTTCTCCCCCTTTCATGGGAAAGGGGGCTCATCTCCCCCCATCCCCACCCCCACCGGCCCCTGCGTGGTGCCTCTAGATCTGAGTCATTCCATGCAG